>NC_051848.1:2297868-2710368 GCF_002237135.1 Teleopsis dalmanni
AATAAATTTTAAAATAACTTTAATAGTAATATTATTTTTGTTATTATACTTTTGATAATAAATATAATATTTTTAGTGATATTTTTAATACTCCTTTCTGGAACCATTAGTTTCAGTCAGTAACTGAATTTATTTGTGATCTTATCAATAGGGGAGTGTCTGTCTCTGATGTACTGAGTGTCCAATTGACGTGAATATACTGAAAAAAAAATTCATGACATCTATGGTTGGTCGTTAAGAGATTGAAAGCGTAAAGGACATAAAGGCCATTGGTAAAATTGATTTTCGGATACCTACTGTGTATTCGTATTTGCTAACTATTAATCATATATGCAATCGTCATGTTGTAACTCAAAGATAGTAGATCAGGATCAATAAGGTTATGGCAATTCTAAGATAAGTAAGTAGGTTAACTTTTCTATAGATAATCGTAATCACTGGCAAACATTTTTCCAACTTAATCAATTTATGTTATTCAAAATAATATTCGGTCGTTTCTATTGGCATAAGTTGATTTATACATGTGAAAGAGCTTTTACGTGTCAGATAGTTCTATCAGAACTTTTGTTTATTTATACATTTTAGTTGATATCCAACTGAAACGAATATTTTTTTATTAAATGATATATGATATATATACGTGATATATAAATTTATTTATATATTTTCATATATCAATTTTATATTTAATTAACAAAAAAACATTTTAAAAAATTCTTTCCTCTTATTTGGTTGTTTTTTTTCTTAACATTTTGTTTCATGTGTTATTATGTCAATATTATTATATGTCAAATTTCCATAACTTCCTTTTTGGGAAATATATTTTCAATTTCGCGTTTTTGTTGATATTTCTCTTAATTTATTTTTAACTAAATATAAGCACGAAAGCTTTTTGTGTGGTTCATGAAATTTCATAAACAATTTAAATCAAATAAACTGTTTAGCAGTAGAAACATAGTAGATTCACACTGCCTCATTTAGGCACTTGCTTATTTATACTAATGAGTGAATGTTCACATTATAATAAGCTTTTTTATACAGTCGATAGAATTTTTATAAACTTTTATAAACTTCACTTAGGCCGAGTTTGAGTAAATTGATGGTAATTGAGGGAAATAGTAAATTTTGTCGGTATAGCAGCGAATGTTGGTATTTACCGAATTTCGAGTTGGGTAAATTAGATAAAAATTAGGTAAATATGGCATTGTGAAAATTTTTTAAGATGTTTAACAAATAAATAAATAAATTTGAAAAGAGTTAACCAAAAATAATAAATAAGTTCAATAAATAAATATTTACACAAGTGCAGGCGAAAAAATTCTAGGTAATTTCAATTTACTTTACCTCAATTTACTCGAACTCGCACACGGTCTTAATAATATATCACACAGAAAAAATAAACATAAAATTGATATATTATGTCATTTATATACATTTATATATTCAATTAATAAAAATAAAGATTTTATTAAATACTTACTTCCTCAGTGCCTTTGTTTAAAGCTCAGCTGTTGTTTGTTTACATTTTATATATAAAATATAGGACACATATTTCAAATTTTGGTAATTTTCTTTTTGGGAAATTTATTTGTAAGGGCTGCATTCGACACTTTTTGCCTTAAATGAGTTGATTTATTGATAATGATCTCATTTAAATGAAAGTATTTTGTATAGTAAATCATCTACACTAGTGGTTATAATGAGCAAAACCATCTAAATGAGACAGTGTGAATGTGGTGTAAGGTGAGCATGCTAATGCCAAGCAAGTGTATTTGATCAAGAAAAAATTGTGCTTGCTTTATGATAATGTGCCTTGACAGTGAATAATGCCCTCAATGTACAAGTGGTTCTTTTTTAGGAAATTGAATTTATTGATATGATTTCAGTAAATCCGATTTATTGATTGTAGTAATCTGTTTGATGACAGATCGGTAAAAGTAAAGAGAAGGGAAATTTTTATTATAAATTATGAGTATGATAATTTCTCTGAAGAACCCTAGAAAAAGTGCTTACATACATATTATAGTATGTCTTGAAAATGATGACTTCTTTACTTCTCTACATTTTGTATGGCAGTTGGTCAAAAATTTTGAATAGCATAACTAACAAGTCTAAATGATTGTGTCGTGATAAGAATTCGTATTTCTCACAAGGCTTTTAAGGATTAGTTGTTCTAGACTTTTGAAATTTTAAAAGCCCGCTTTTTTTATTGAATTACAACGCATAATAGTTCATATTGCATTTAATAAATAAAAGAAGTTATTTTATTTGTAAGAACACATCAATATCATTTTATTAATTCTGTTTTTCCGATATTGCGCCATCATCTGTCATCATTTACTTAAAATACTGATGCATAATAGGTACATATATAATGATCAAGATTTTAATATTTGGCGCCCACCCTCAATTCAACATTCCATGGATTAACTGTATTGGTAATAAATCAAAAGATTATGAAGATCGCACCCAAGCAAATTTATTTCTATTCTTGCAAATTAATTACATAAAAAGAACAATACACACCCTGTTTGTATTTCGTATTGTTGTTGTAGTTGTTGTTATTTATTTGTCATTGCTCTAACACTCTAACACGGAATCTCTAATTAATTTTGCTGCTGTTGTTATGTTTGATCTTCATTAGAGCAAGGTATAAAAAAAAATAAATAAATAAAGACGAAGAAGCGGTGACAGTCGCAGCAACAGTCATCGAAATGTGGTGACAGCAACTGCAACAGAAGCAGTAATCGAGCGATCGGCGAAGATCATTACGATGATCTGTTTGGCTGCAATATACTCTAAGATGCGCAGTTTTCCTTTAAATTCGTTTTCTCTCTTTAATTCATTTTCCACTTAAATATTTTTTTTTTTTTTTTTCAAATTCAAATAGTAAAACCAAATGCAAAATGTAAATGTACCTCAAATTCAATTCGTTTAAGTGCGCGGTACTGTACTTCTCGATTGTTACGAAATTGCAGGGAAGTGCAGTGCAACAGTTTTGAAGGCCCTCTTCGGTTGGTGCCAGCGCCCTCTGCTACAATATATTTCCAATTTTAATTCATCTACTTTGTTTTAGCATACTTTGTCCATATTGTGTGGAAGTGTTCATGTCAGCACGTCTATTTTAGCGCGCATCTATTTAAGAAAAATAGAAAAGAATGTTCTTCATTATGTGCGAGCAAAAATTTAATATATGGAAATTTATCTTATTCGAGTCATACATGTCTGCAGCTAAATTCCAGCAAACGGCTATGATGAATATCTTCATACCCTATAATTATACTAATATATTATAACATTTTTTTTTTTTTTTAATTTTATTTTCTTTTATTGCGATCTGTCAATTCAGAGTAGACAATAAACAATATTTAAAAGTGACTAAATACTTAAAAGACCATTTTGAGCTTGAATGGACTGAGCTCAGTAGCACATCCGTCTGTTGAAGTCGGACACATTAAAGTTCCAATGGCGTTTGTTTGCGGAGGCGTGTGAACGTTCTTCCTTCTGCTATAATTCTGCTCATAAAGAGGTTGGGATGATGTAACATACGTTTTTTGTGTTTACTGGCTTGGCTTTTTATGACATCCTTAACTACCGGAACGTTAAGATCGCGATGTATACATTCATTTGTTATATATCTAGGAGCATCTATGATTAATCTAAGGGTTTTTGATTGAAAACGTTGAATAATCTCAATATTTGAAGATGCAGCAGTTCCCCAGAGTTCAATGCCATATGTCCAGATTGGTTTGAGTATCGCTTTGTAGATAAGAAGTTTATTTTCCACGGAAAGCTTTGAACTTTTGTTTAGTATCCAGTAGAGCTCCCGCATTCTGATGCCAAGTGCTTTTCTTTTGGTAAAAATATGGTGCTTCCAAGTTAGTTTTGTGTCAAAGTGTATTCCTAAATATTTCACTTGGGTAGATTGAGGGATTAAGATATCGTTAAGTCGTACCGGAGGGAATTATAACATTATACTATAATATTTAGTTCTAAAATGATTTTACATAGTTCTAAAATGACTGAGCTATATGTGGAACATAGTCACTAAAAGAACCCGGTTCTAGCCTGCAATATAATTCTTTAGTTTTAGCTTCTCATGCCATATATATCGGAAACCACGAAAATATAAGCGAGTATGAAACTTGGTGGAAGTTAACATCATGGGTCACTTAGACGTTTGCGAGTGCTTGGGTTATGTAGTATACCTGTGCGGCAATGTTGCCTTAGTGCAGTAAGAGTAGAAATGAAGGAATTAGATATGATGGTGAACGGTTGTGTCTGCAACCCTTGTGCCTGCAATAATTGCTTTATTTACACACACTTATCTGAAATTAAGCTAGAAGCAAACACTATATATACACTATATAGATTAATATATATAATAAAGAGTACCCTTGGCAGGTCAGTCCTTTGCTTTGCGCCATGCACACTGATTATGGAAGTCCCAAAATTATCTTAAACAGTGGGTAATATTTAAAACGTGAGTAATACATCCAAAAACATCCCTATGATTCTCACAGAGTTGCAATTATTGGTAGTGACGACGAATAAGGTGCAATTTTGTATTTTGGATTACAAGTTACCGTTCATTAAAATGTCTGACAGTATATATTGAGTTTAAATTAAGAAATTAAGAAAGGTTTTGTTTTTCGTTATAAAGGAATTGAAAAAAATTTGTTTCTTGGCCAGGCAAAAATAAAATATTTTCGTTTGAAAGTTCTTATAAATTGTACCAATATTATCTAGTCATAAATATAAAATTCCAAAAATAAATGTCTATACTGATTCTTGCAATTTATCTGTCAATATCAATCTGTTTATGCAAATTAGTCAAGTTGGTTCTAATTGAGCATATTCTTGTAAGATTAGACAATACTATTTCAAGATATACATTATGTGAAACACACGTCCATTGACGCAGTACCTTATGGGTTCCCCAGAAGAACGTGAATCAAGATATGTAAACTATTCTCAGATCCCCGTTGCACTAGTGATGTCTTGGAGTGGAAAAATAAAATGCAGACTAATTAATGTAGCGTTTCTTCGGTATTTTCGTACAACAGGGATGACTAGGAGAACAATATAATGTGAGTTAAGAAACGCATAGTATAAATGATGTGATCTATAATAAAGACAGATTTTAAGACAGATTTAAAGGGCAAGTCTATGATTCACCTAATAGTATAAAATTAAAATTATGCATATATTTTTTTTTTTTTTTTTTTTTTTTTTTTATTTATTATTAACGATTCTTCAAATAAAGATAAAAATCGTTTTAATATTGCACCTAGTACAAATAACAAAAAAAAAAGGTACTAATAAGCAATTTTATTTGAATATTTAATGTAAAAAAAAAATGAAGCTATTTTGCTACTCGCTGTCCATTAAGTCTGCCACTGTTTTCCTTTTTAGCCGTCTAGATATTGCAACCACCTGGAGAAGACTGGATGCTGTAACGTTGACATGTGTTTTCAATCGCTGTTTGTGAGCAATGGCACACCTTTTTGCCACATCGTCGACTGTTGGCATGCCATCGTCACGGTGGAGATCACTGTTTCTAATGTAGTATGGTGCAGTTACGATATAACGTAGTACTTTATTTTGAAAGCGCCGGATAGTGCAATGTGTTTCTTGCTAGCACAACCTGCCGATGAGGTGATAAAATTTGTTTAGTTTTAGGTCAAACTCTTCTTGTTTTTTTTAACATGCCCTTTCCAGCGCAGCTTGGCGTCGAGCGTAATGGCCAGGTATTTGGCTTCGTTGGCGTGAGGAATTTTTGTGGCATCGATATGAATTGGAATATAGTTATAATTTCTCAATGAGAAGACTATATGTACAGATTTTTCCTTATTGAGCTTGATTCTCCATTTTTTTGCCCATGAAGCAATTTGATTGACTGTGTGTTGCAGATTAGCCGTCGCGTCTTCTATATTGTTTTCGATTGCTAGAACCGCAGTATCATCTGCAAATGTTGCTGTAACTAGTTGGTTTGCAGAGGGTAAGTCGTGTGTATACAGGAGATATAGAATGGGCCCAAGAATGCTCCCCTGCGGGACGCCTGCGCTAATCTTCTTTAGTGCTGAATGTGCATCTTCATATTTAACACTGAAGTACCTGTCGTTTAGATACGATGATAGCAGCTTACAGTATTGTATGGGCAATAATGATTTAAGTTTATGGAGTAATCCTTCATGCCAAACCTTATCGAAGGCTTGTGATACATCTAAGAACACGGCACAACACACTTTCTTCTCTTGCATCGCCGATTCAATGGCATTTACGACTACATGTATTTGGTCGATGGTTGAATGGTTTTTTCTGAAGCCGAATTGATGATCCGGAATTAAGCGTCTTCTCTCAATTATTGGTGATAAACGCGCTAGTAGTAGTTTTTCAAAAAGCTTCGATAAGGTTGGCAATAGAGATATTGGCCTATATGAGGATACATCATTGGGAGACTTCCCTGGTTTAGGTATCATAATTACCTCAGCGAATTTCCAAAAAATGGGTACATGTTTCAAACGGAGGCACGAATTAATTAAATCGCATAGGTAGATGATGCAGTTATTGGGTAAGTTCCGAAGAACTTCAGCCGTTATTAAGTCAAAACCAGGAGATTTTTTGAGTTTCATTGTTAAAATTTGTTTTCTCACTTCTTCCGTAGTGACTGGAACAATTGCAGCGTCGCCTTCGGGCCAATTTGTACTTGACCCAATAACATCTTGGCCTTCATTTGGACTGAAGGTTTTCTCTAGGTGTTCAGCAAACAGGTTCGCCTTTTGAGAATTTGTTGTAGCCCAGTGAGTTTCGTTTATTTTTACTGGGGCAGACTGCTGCATTGGTCTGTTAAATGATTTAGCAGCTTTCCACAAAGAGTATTCATTTTTTTTGTCTGCCGTGAGGCCCATCAGAAAACTATTAAAGGTATTATTTTTGTATGATTTGATGACTGTGCGTAACTTTTTAGTTGCTCGGTTTAGTTGCGATTTAATTAACGGACATCTTGTTGCTTGCCAACGTTTTCGCAATTTTCGCTTCTCCGTAATCTTTTTTGTGATGAAGGGTGGGTATTTTTTACCATGTAGAGTTTGGAGTTTTGGTGTTGGTGTACTGTTCCACGCTGCCATCTGCAATTGCTGAGTGAAATGAAGTACTGCGTCATCTAGTTGCTCGCTGTTAATAATATGATCAAACTTGTGCAAATGTACAAGCTGAAGCTGAAAATATTTCCAGTCGGTAAATTTATTTGCTAACTTGAGTGTGTTCTGGTTTATTGTTGGATTTTGTGAAACTATCAGCAGCACTGGTGAGTGGTCAGAGCTAAAGTCGAAGCCTTCTGAGATGGTTAGGTGAGATGCTGGAATATTTTTGTAGACAAAGAAGTCTATTAGGTCTGGAACTTTGCTAGTATCCGACGGCCAGTACGTTGGTTTACCAGTTGAAATTGAATTACAAGCTGCGAGTTGCATGGCTTTGTACATTTCTCTTCCTTTGGTTGTATTAAGTCTTGAGCCCCAAAACGTATTTTTTGCATTGAAGTCTCCTTCAATTATAAAACGGCCTTGAAACCGGTTAAAGAGAGATAAGTAGTCTGCGCACTTCAACTGATGCCTGGGAGGACTATATAATGCAGTTACGACCAGCGGCTGATTAAAGGTTTCCACGGAAACAGAAGTAGCTTGAAATTCGATTGTGCTATATTGTTCTAGTAAGTGATGTTTTATCGAGTTTCTAATTATGACAGCGCTGCCACCCCTAGCGCAATTATCAGGATGTATGGTATGGTATAGAATATAGTTTTTAAACGTTATGTGCGATTGCTTAGTAAAATGAGTTTCAGCGATTAAACCGATATCAATGTTTTCGCTATTTAATACGACTTCGAGTTCATTTTTATGTTTTGTTAAGCCATTCGCATTCCATAAGAATAGTTTCAAACGATTAGTCATAATCTAAAAATTGCATATTGTGCTCTAGCACGCTTAGACGTTGTTCGAGCGTTTTAAATACCTCTTCTTGTAGATTAAGTTTTGTTAAGATAATTGACAACGCGTTGTTGCTTTGTGACTCAGTACTTTGAATGGGTCCTTTACAGTTTGGGCGTAAGTGACTGTTCTAACACTAGTAGGTCCAGTAATTTTGGATTTACTTTTTGTTACAGCAACTTGATTATTTTCGTCAGCCTTAGTTTTGTCAGCTTTGTTTTTTAATTTTATTTTTTGTAATTCTTTAGCGACTATACAACCACGATAGTTCGCTGGATGCGGTTCGCCACAGTTGCAGCATTTAGGCTTATCGGACACTGTCTTTTGGCACTCCGAAGTTAAATGTTTGCCGGCGCATTTAACACAACGTGGAGGTTTTCCACAGAAATTTTTTGTGTGACCGAACGATTGACATTTTTTGCATTGAGGAATTAAGTTTGACGGTTTGATGGGTTCAATCTTTACAATTGTGTTAAGAATACTTTTTATCTCATAGATTTTCTTCACATCTTCGGTTGAGTCAAATGACAAAAGGAACATATAAAGCGGTTCTTTAGTCTTCCATTTGAGTTTGTTTATCGCACCGATTGCTTTTAAACCTTGGTTGTTTAAGTCATTTATAATCGATTCTTGATCACACGAATGGTGAAGATTTTTTACAATAACTTTTATTGGCCTAGTTTGCTTGTCTTCGTAGCTGAACCAGGAAATATTTTCGTGACTTAATAGTTTTGTGACAGATCTATAGTCAAAAGAGTCAAAAATTGATACTCTATATGAACCATTATTTATAAGTCTCACAAAAAACTTGTTTTTTATAGTTGCAATAAGTTGTGCATGTAATTTTTTAAAATCATTTATGCCATTGATAACAATAGGAGGAGGTCGAGCAATTTTATTAGGGGCAGCTTGTCCTTTTTGGCAAGTATTTGTTTCAACAGTAGGTTTACTTTGACTAGCTACTTCAGGAGAGGATTCGGCCTTACGTTTTTTAGTTGGTCTTTTCTTTTTTAAGATCCAGTCTGTCTCTCTGGCAAGTTCCTGCATATATATGATTTTATTTTCGCGTTAAATTAATTTTGGTTTCAGAATTTTAGTGTTAATTTGAAAAAACTAGCATGTAGCTCAGGATCTTGTAGAAGGACGTAATAAAATTTCATTTCCAGAATAGTAGAAACTTACACACTTTTCATTACACTTTATTTAATAATTTCTTTATTAAAATAAAATAATATATATTTTAAAAATATTGTAGTTCTTACAAAATATTCTTGTAAAAATACCTTGCCACCCAGTTTTAAAAGGCAAAATGTGACCAAGTTTTTATGGACTTACATATATTTATCTACTATTCTGAAAAATTTGATTATAACGTGTTATGTTATAAGAATACTACCACTTAGATTTGGGTCATTTTGAAATATTGCAATATTAAATGTTGATCTGGTAAAAACTTTTGAAACAGAACGATTATTTGCTGTTTTCCGTATTAATATAATGAACATATAATTTTTTTTTTCAAATTGATTCAATTAGTGTTACTTGATTTTGTTACTAGATCTTGGTCTAAGTGTATTAAGCGAAGTTCATGGGTTGGAATGGGTTGGAGTATAAAAGCTTAAATAACATTTTGTTATGCTACCACCGATAAGCGATGTTCATACGCAAACCAGAAGATCTGGGAATCAGAAGAATACCCAAGAAGATCTAAGTGGTTAGTGTATGAGCACCGCTGAAAAACACCGCTGAAAAATGAAACAAACCGACGAGTTTATAAAGTTGAATATGTCCCTAATTTTGCAGGATGACGTGTTATTTCGGTAAGTAAAGGGGCCTAAAAATTTGAAGACTTTTCTCAGTCAATAATATGGACTGACACATTAAGTGGGGTTGAGCTGATTCACCATTCTCAGATCCATAACCGCGACAAAAGTAAACCCAATCTTAGAGCAAGTCTTATTACTACGTAGTGAGCTGTTAGCAGCGATATCGTAATGCTGAGCAGATTTTGCTTTATTTGAAGCGGCTGATAAAACTTCGACAAAAGTTATTATAGGGTAGGACCAGTGTCATCGCATATTTTTTTAGTAAGCAGTTGAATCAGCTGACTGGTATATTTCGTGTTTAGTTTGAGATCTGTCAGGAGGATTTGTTAAGTTACACTCAGATGTTTTTTGTTTGATTAAGTGAAGATAATGGAATAAAGTGAGCTTCTTGCAGTTTGTGCTCAATAACTCAATAATTGTTCCCAATATTAACAGAAGACTCAGTTTTTGAATATCTCTCACATGATATATTATATAGAAATCAATTTTTAAGAATCAAGAAAAGTTTGTCTATTCCAGTTGATATATATGTCATATAGGAATACTATTGTATATTTGAAAGTAATAACATATATTATTAAATTAATTAATTAATTAATGTTACCATATTTTCATAAGATTTTACTTTTGCAGAAAAAATTTAATTTTTATGGAACTCAGTGGTGATTATCGTAAACATCCAATTTGCTTTGATGACCGGACACTAGTGCAGTTTGTACCTTGTACGGTTGCTCGGATCGTAAGTTCGTAAGAATTGGCAAAGATTGATCTTCATCATTTCAGTTTGTTTTAATTGTTTGTGTAATTATTTATTGTTTATTAACATCAGCTTTGCTCTGTGCTAACCCAAGCACGGCTTAGCTACTTGCCTGAGTAATTATTTTGAATTTTGTAGTTTGTATTTTGTATCTGTGATATAATTAAGAAGAAATTGCTGTGCTGCCGCAAGGGTGGCACATTGACTTAAGCTTAGCCCTTTTATAAGTAAATTTTCTGCAAATGGAAAAACTTGTTTGTGACTAATTTAAAATGCAAATTAGTCATTACTACTATTTTAGAATATAAAAAAAAAATTATATATACCAGTAATATAAGTATATACTCAAATACATATATATATATACCTGTATATATAATAAAATGAAAACTAAAATAATTAATACTAAATTGTAGGTACTGAAAAGGGCTTGAATTATGGCTTTATAGAAAATGTTAATTCGTTGGCAGTGGGGGGTTCATTTGGTACAAATGCCTGCGAAATACTCGTAAATAAATGTACATGCAATAAATTATTATATACAGAAAAGGGCTGAGCCCATAATTAAATAGGTGTATCGTATACTCGTATTGATAGGAAAGTTAAAGTAGAAAGTAACAAGTAGATATGCATAATTTTAATTATTTCAATTAATTCGTTAATTTTGTTAAATTATTTATAAGTTAAGTTAATTGGAATTTGTTAAATTTGAGATTGCTACAGTTTAATAATAAGTTCAACATATCAGTTTAAATTGAAAATTTATCTTATTTTTAGAAAATATATTGTATAAACTGTCCTAGATTCGACAGAACTAAATAGAGAAATTCAAGTCAACATTAGGACAGTTAAATAATGTGTGGACAATCTAACTAAATAAGTATCCTTACTAAGATTCGTATATTTAACTTGAATGTCAAGTGAACATTGTTCAACGGATGCGAAACGTGGAAAAACACAGCTTCTATTCAATCGAGCATCCACGTATTTGTAAACAAATGCTTAAAAAGAATATTAAAAACATTGGGGCCGGAGTGCATATCTAATACCGATTTATAAGAACGCACACAACAAATACGAGCTGTCACTGAAATCAAAAGAAAAAAATGGAAGCGGATTAGCAAATCAGCATCCTACGCTGGAGTCCACAAGGTAGCCGCTTGGCTGGAGCTCCAGCTAAGACATGGCGAAGAACCGTGGATCAGAAGCTAAAATACGCACAGTACTCTTGGAATAAAATTACAAGAGAAGCAGGCAACAGAGTAAGATTTAGAGAAATCGTTAAAGCCCTATGTTCCACTACAAGTTAGTAAGTAAATAGAGAAATTATTTTATTTTTAGAGAATACATTGTATAATATACATAATCTGTCTCAGATTCGATGAGACTAAATGGAGAATTTGTTTAATTTCTAGTTTCTTAATCTGTTCCAGATTCGAAAATACTTAATAGGGAACTTGTTTAATTTTGAGAGTACTTTACATACACACTCTGTCTTAGATTCGACAAGACTAAATGAAAAATTAGTTTCATTTCTAGAGAATATATTATACAGCACACTTAATCAGACCCTGTGTTGTTAGACAAGACTAAATAATGAATGTATTTAATTTTTGGAGAATACATTCTGCCTGTCCCACTCTGTCTCAAAATCGACAAGACCAAATGGAGAATTCCTTTCATTTTAAATTAATATGAAATATAAATAAAATATAAAATATTAATAAAATATAAAATATTAATAAAATATAAAATATTAATAATATATAAAATATTATTATATTATTGTATACTATATTTTTTACAACACACAGATTCCACGAGGCTAAACAGAATATATCTTTTATTTTGAGAAAATGTATAATATAGACAATCTGTCCCAGATGCGACGAGACTAGTCTCAAAAGAAATATAAACTATTTTTTATAATTTTATTTTTTTATTTCTGTTTATTTAAAATATTCTCATTTTTACTATCGAATGTAATTGTCTCTAGTATGACAGTTGAAACCTTTTGGATGATTGAGGTGGTTTTGAAACAATTCTTTATCATCGTGGAATAGTCAAAAGTCACACCTAACGAAAGTGAATACGAAGGATAGAATGAAAAGAAAAGAAAAAAAAATAATGAAAGTTTTTTTGAACAAGAAAAAATAAAGTTTAAAAATCTCCCGAAAGAATTCAGATATAGTCACAATTGCTGCTGTAGATAAAAGGTTATGTTTCTAATACGATCTGAAAACAAAATATATATGAACTCTGCATAGAATTTATCAGAACTGTCAAAAATGAGAAAGTTTCGCTTTATTTAAGTATTTTATAACTATTCTAGGCTAGAATTCCATGAGTTTGACTGGTTTATCGGTAAGTAGGGGAAATTATATTATCATGGGACGAGAGACGGAAAAAACTATCACTCTTTTTGATCATCCACTGTATTTACCTGATTTGGTTCTGAATAAGGTTTGAATATTCTCCAAACAAAAATTTAAGTTGAATGAAAATTGTTTTGATACCAATCTGATCATCCTAAAGGCTATGACCAACATGCTAAATGTGATTTCTGTCGATATTATGGTATATTTTGTAATATGTTAAACTCATTTCGTATTTAGTCTTTAATATTAACATTTAACTAATGTATTTAATTAGTGTGGATCGAGGTGTGGGAATCATGTCTGACTTTAGTCTTGCATTGATAGTCTTTTACGTGAATACTTGTAATTGGAGCTATAACAAAATCTCAAAGCTTTTGGAGAGGTTATGAGAATAATGACGGTTTCTTGAAAGTATCCAACGGACTACAGTCACCTACAGTAAACCTTTTTAATCGGTTTACCCGTTTTTAATCAAAATTCAAAATTAACTTAAATTAACTGACATAATGAAACAACTAACATATGAAAAGAAAAGTAGTTAAAAAGGTTTTCAGAAAAATTTAACAAAATTAAAACTGAGAGCTTAACAAAATTAAGTGTTGGTACCTTTTTGGATAATTTTTACCATGGTTCTTGCTGAGCTACATATATTGTTAGGAATGACTACAATTGCTTTTGTTATCTTAATAATAACAGGAGCGGTGATGTATACAGTGGATTTACAACCAATAACGTCATATATAGTTCAATGGACATCAAAACTTGTCTCATCCATTGCAATTAACGAAATTATTTACATGTATGTACTTTTACAATATTGGAGAAGGCGTTGGATTGGTGCATACGTTTCAAATGCAATAATAAAATTATTGTTATATGTCTTTGAGCTGGTGCTCTTGGTACTTACAGTGAAGCTCTATATAGATAAAATGTGGTTTCCCTTTGTAATACAAATCAACTATGTTAATTCGAACTTCTGGTGGTTCGTTGAATATTTTAGTGACGGTCTTATGGAATTAGAATTTTCTGCGCTCTTCAAATGGTTATTTGACAATATAGTCATTGATATTCATAATTATTTTGTTGAAAATTTTTTTAAATATAGTCAGATACTTCTTCAACATAATACTACAAACTCCTGAAGTTACCACAACTGAAGAAATAACGTCAAATTCTATTGGTGTAGTAACTGAGGGTGCAGTAAATTTTGATGACAATGGAGAGAGTGCATGCTAAAGGAGAAATTTTTTTTAATTAAATTAATAAATCTGGATAATTAAACAAAGTAACCTGTAGATTTAGCAGATGCGGACGGAATAAATTTTGATATGATAATGGAGAGAGTGCGTGCTAAACGAAATTTTGTTTTGAATTATATTAATAAATCTGGATAATCGAACAAATAAACTGATTTTCATTTTAATTAGGATATAAATGATCAAATTTTTTTAATTTTTACAATAATTCTTATTCACTTACTGACAGTTGTCTCCTTCAGACAGCCTGATCAGTAACTTACTGTTACTAGTTGGTAGTATTGAGTATATTCATATCGTTAGTCACTTAGTTCTTTCAAGGAAAATGTGAACGTCTTCTCGCGTTATTCAGCAGCGGGTACCGAATAAACTTTTTACTTGTCGGAACGTTTTTTTCCATCTGTGCGCTTAACTATGTCAATGTCACGGTATGATTTGTACAGCTCATTACTCCAGCCAAGTTGACACTCGTTGCTGAAACAAAAAGGATCCTAAATCTAACGAAAAGTTTTCCTTTTTTATAACTCCTGCTGCCTTCTCATCACTGTTGGTTATTGTGCAAACAGGTGTGATAAAAGGCTTGTAGACCGTAATTTTTGTTTGTAGAAAGAGGACTTTATTTCTCAGTTGCGCCTACACAGTTAGTGTACTAGATTAACTACTTTATATGTTACTGCTTGACTATACTACATTATAAATTATTTATTATTAATATTTTATTCTGTTTTGTAAAAAAAAGGTATATTGAGTGTTCGAGCATCTTGTTTTTATTTAGTGATGATAAATGTTTATAACCATTACATCTCTACCAAGACTCTGCAGTGGTCATGCTTTGTGTGACGGTGTATAATTGGATAATGTTCAACTCTCTCACCGAATTTTTTGATGGTTTAAGAGCATCTTTCACAAATATTTCGTTTTTGGACATTATAAATATTTATAATAACCTTTTTGGACATTATTCGTGCAAAAACACCCACGGAAGTGATCTGTCGACCATACATTTCAAGAGAATGTTTTTTTTTTAAATTACGTTTCTTAATGCTAGACAGAGATGTTTAATTCTTACAACTATTATATATATATATATATATATTAATACATTATTTTTAAATTAATTTATTAATAGAAATATACTAATATACATATACTACCATATACTAATAAAATATATGAGATTTTAATGAAATCTAATCATAAAAAATAAATAAAATAGTCTTCTGTCATCCTCATCTCCCAGTTGAGCATAGGACCATCTTCTTCATGTTCCTGCTGGTGCGCCGACACTTCGACCTCTGCTTTGAGGATTCCAACGTAGTCCTTGACGGGCGTTGTATTAATAATAATTAATAATAATACTCAAAACAGCGTTGTACGGTCAGCCAAATTTAAATAAATTACCTAAACTTTTGTTCTTGTCTTTTCTTTGCTATTCGAATCCGTCCAACTTTTAAAAAGTTTTTATTAAAAAGTTTAATAAAATTTTAGAATTTAAGAAAATTTTAAGCGCAACCGCAATTGTGTTATTACCTAAAAAGCATTATTTATTTAACACAAAAAAAAATTTTTTGGAAATGTATGAATGTAAATTAATTAATTTTGTAATTTTTTTAAATTTGAATAAAATAATTTTATTTTTTTTCTTCCAATTCACCACTGAGGTGATGCTTACTTTTTTTTTGATTAAATAAAAAAATTGTCTGCATTTCAACGTATGCATGACTAATGCTGTTTATGCATTTTTCTTTTGAACATTAAAGTTATTAGAGTAACAACAACAATAACGATAGCAATAACAAATTGCAGTCTCAAGCAAATAACGAGAAATTTTGCTAAATTTCTTTTGGTCAGCCTTATAGGAATTTACCAAATGCCAGACTGGCATTGAACTCCCTCAGTTTGCGTGTGTGTAGTGTGTACACTTTCATGCTTTTGTTGCAATCACTAACTAACGCTTTACATTAGGAGCCGCTCATACGCAACGTGGTACACAAAAAAAGAAAAAAGGAGAAGAGCAAAGATTTGCAAAAAAATAAAAGAGAAACAAAAAAAAAAGTGACATTTGTAATAAAATATACAAAGTGCACATAAAAGTAAATGCTTAAACGCGTTTGACCTCAGCAAAATTAATATGTTTGAATGAGAATTTTATATGTGCTACAACCGTGTGTGCGTGTGTGCGTTTACCTGTTGGCCTGTACCGCGTGCTAGCAATCGGCGGATGACAACGAAGTTACTGTGCTGTGTCGCTTGTCTTACTTGTATTAAAGTTACCATTTAAAATTATACCTTTTCTTTTCATTTTTTTTTTTTTTTGGTGTGTTTGTATTAAGTATTTGTTATTGTAAATTTTGGTTGCAATCACAAAAATTCTTTAGCGACCTTGAAATAAAATATTAACTTTTTATTTTTTATACACATATATGTACGAGTACAACATTATTGTTATTATTAAATACTTTTGTTTGTTTATTTGGTTATTATATTAATTCTTCATTTATAATTATTATTATTATTGCCGTTGTTACTGTTGCCGCCGCTTCTGTATTGATATTTGATTGTTGGTAGATTTTATTTGTTGGTAGATTAAATAAAAAAAATATACATACATGCATGTATATATAAAAATCAAAGGAAAAAATACTTCAAAATTTTAATTTGATGATTTTTGTAAACAAATTAAACTCAAAGCCTTAAAAAGTAGCTTCCATAAAAAAACCAATATATAAAAAAAATCATATTTTTGTAAATAAGAAAAAAATTTTAAGTTACCTTTAGCGTTGGCGTTAGCGTCGTCGGCAGCTTTTTTCTTGTCTTCTGCACTTTTTGGCTACGGGTATTATGTGCTTAATTTTTATGTTATTGCACACATATATGTAAGTTTATTAACTTTCTCGTTTGTGTGTGTGCTTATATGATGTGTTTTGCTTATGGGCTTTTTTGGGTTTATTGATTTGTTAATATTTTTGTTGTTTTTGTTGCGGCTTTAATCATTGTCTTTCTTTAGAATCCGTTTTGGTGCACCACAACAATAACAAGAACAAAAGTAACCATTTTTTTTAAATAAACTTAAATTGTTATTGATGCTGTTGCCGCTGCCACTATCGTCGTTGTTGTTATTGTTTTTGTTTTGTTGTTGTTGTGGGCGTTGTTTAATTGCATTTTATTTCGGGACATATACACAAAAACAATATTTAGACAAGAAAAAAAAAGTTTTATGCAAATTTGTGTTAATTTTATTGTGTTTGTCTGCTTTTGAAAACTTTCAAAATTATTTGAGCTTTATTATTTTATTTTGTTACTTTCATTTCATAAGTTCTTAAATATTAACAATCAAAAAAAATTTGTATTCAAAATTTATATATACTTTAGAAATATATAAAAAAAGTCATTTATTAAGAAAAAGCCTAATTTTTTGGTTGTAATATGAGGTTTCAATTAAAAATAATAAGAAGTAACTAAAATTTAATTAATACTGGATCATACATAGTTGTAAATGATTTGATCTATTATGAAATGCGTCTTAAAGACATGGAGAAACAAATATATTGTCTAGTGTATTTTAAGTGGACTAAAATATATTATATTATATAATAAATTTATAATTGGTTTGGTGAATTGATTTATTTGTATTATATCATTATTTATGAGCGGGTTAATTGATCATTTAAATAAAAATAAAAAACTATAAATTGTTATTTATGTTTAAAACAAATTATTTCATATTTTCCAATATTTCGAATATCTTCTATATTCATTTTCAGAAAAACTAACAAAATATACAATGTAAAAGTTAAAGCGAGAAAAATAATAAATACAATAATGATAACAACAAAAAAAACAAAAATACAAATTAAAAAATACATAAATAATATCCTGTGGCATTTGTTTATAATATTCCTATAAGTCTGATCATTGTTGTTCGTATCCGTTTTATAATTTAGTCTCCTGTTATTCAGAATTTTTAGTATTGAAAGCATTTCCAGAAAGCACCTTTTATTTTGACTTCTTTCATCATAAAAATCTTTTACATTGTCAAGATCTGGCTCATATTTGCAGTCAATACAATGTAACGCTAATAATGCTGCACGGTCTTCAGCACCCCTTTTTTCATACTACGTTTATGTACAGCCATCCTTGTCTTAAGTTGGTTCTTGCTCTATATATATTTTATTACATAAGTAGTACCCGTCACCTTTACAATTCAGCTGGTACGCTACATTAGATTTTCCTTATTACTTATTTTTGATTTTGTGTTGCTATGTAGTGTAGCCATTGTGTTTGTTGTTTTCTGAGTGATTTAATAATGTTTTTTTGTCATATATGTATATTATTTGGTTTGATAATTTCGGAACAAAATTCATAGAATTGTATATTATTTGGTCATTATTCTTAGTTAAGTGGAAATCTTTTGAAGTCTCCTTAAGGATTGTGTATATAATTTTATTTGGAAAGTTATTCTTTTTTAAAATATCACGCATTACAGTTATAAATTTAAAAAAAAAAATAAATAAACATATGAATAAAAAAAAAAATAAATAAAAACAAACAAAAAAAATAAATAAAAAAATGAATAAAAAAACTAAATAAAAAAAAATAAATAAAAAAATATATTATAAAATAAATAAAAAAATTCCCGTAGTTGCATAATTTTGGCGAAACGTTTTCACGCAATATTGAAAAAATATTCCTCTTAAATGAATGCATTAAAGAAAACACTTCAATATTTTTTTATTGACTTTTTTTTTGTATTTACTTACATTTTTTTTTACAGTTTTAAGTAAAAACGAAATGTGCACAATTGCATTCAGGCATGTGCTCACACACATGCACATACACACACACAAAACAAACGCTTGTAAAAATACCTTTTATTAAGAGTAGCCACCATTCGTTGCGTTAAGTAAAGTAGGCTATGCAAATAATACGTCAAAAAATCTTAACAACAACAGCAGCAACAACGACAACAGTTACAGTAGAAGCAGCAATGAAAATGACAGCAACAACAACAACAATAACAACGTAAGCAGATATAGGAATATAAGCCAAATTCAATGAGGCAACAACAATGTTAAACGCTAAATTAAATTCCTATATGACTTATCCACGCCTCACTTGCACTTTTTATTTAACATTTGTTGTTTTTGTTTTTGCGTATTTATTTTCCTTTTTTTTTTGTAAATGTATTGCTTTTTGCTTGTTTTTCACATTTTTGTTATATTTTCCTTTTTTAAAGTTTATTGTACAATTTTTTTTGCAGTAATGGTACTAAGAAAAGTACACTTACGCATGCGTAACTTATAAGCAATTCATCATCACTTGTTAAAATATCACCATATGCTATAATAGTATTGCATATTGCATATTGTTGATGTTGGTGTGTTGTTTTTGCAGTGCAGCTTTAGCTTAATATAGTAGTTGCGTTGCAGTTGACGTCGCTGTTGCCATTACTGTAGTCTCTGTTACGAATTTTTGTTATTGGTGCTGCAGGCTGCAGCATCAACAACAGCCTACTTTTCATGTTGCCATATTGGTGGTGACCGCCACTGTTGGCGATGCCGACCGCAAATGCTGAAATGGGTCAATATGCAATTATAGCTTTGATGCATTGCTTCTTATTATGATGATTATGACTGTTTTCTTGTTATATTATCGCGATTGTTGTGGTTGTTGTTTTTGTTAATGTTGTTGTTGTTTCTGCGTTAATTGTGCAAATAGTAGCCATAAGTATTTGCGTAAGGTTTTTGTTTTTTGCTCTGATCACACCTTAGCCATTTATTTTTTTTTGTATATGCAACATATTTAATATTTTCAGCTCTTTTACTTTTAATGTTTATATTTGAATTTTTTAAATTGTATTTAAATATTTATTTAAATATATTTTTTGTTTGTAATTTTACTTTTCATTGAAATTTAAAGTGAAAACGTGCGGAAGTAAAATGAAATGAGACGCCATTTTTTCTTAAGACCAATGACTCATAGGATTTAATAGTAAATAATAGATATAATTAAGTCTGTATTATATAGACAATCATATTGCGAATGATTGGCTAGATATAGAAAGATTTTACGAAATCACAATTATTGTTAATGTTCTCATCAGAGATAAATGATTTGAAATTAACAATTAAATATCAGTTGATTTGAAATTTAAATTAAAAGTAACACAAAATAATATATAATAAATTTATATAAAATATAATATAATATTATAAAATATAATAATATAGTAATATAATACAAAAAAAAAGAGAAATATTATAAAACAAAACAAAATATAATAAAATTACACAAAATAAAATATGTAAATATAATATAACATAATATAATAAAATAATATAATAAAAACTAATAAAATAAAATGTAATATAATATAACAAAATAGAATAAAATAAAATAAAATAAAATAATATAATAAGATAATATAAAAAAATATTGTATAATAATATAATAAAGTTAATCAAATAATATAAAATAAAATATAACAAAATAAAATAAAATGAGGTAATACATATAATGTAATATGAAAAAAAAAAATAGAATAAAATGAAGTAAAATAAAATAAAATAAAATAAAACAATTTCTACATGTAAAACGGATAAAATATGGATATATCAAGATGAACGGATAGCAATCAGATAAACCATTGCATTAATTGAACTTTGAAGTTTTTCGCCTTTTATTGTGTTCTTTAGATCTGTCCATCGGCGACTCTTTAATATTCTAAAATAAAAATTCTAATATTATAGAATTAAAGTCTCTGATAAAGACTTCCACATAATCAAATCGCTCGTGAAGACAATGAAATTTGGCCAAATTGAAAAAATCTACCTGTGAAAGTCGAAGTCTATTTTAAGGCTATAGAAAAATTTGTTCCGTATAAAGGGTGTCAAGATATTTGATAAGTGTTGGATTAATCAAATCACTCGTGAAGATGTTGAAATTTAGCTGTATTGAAAAAAATCTATTGGCAGAAGTCTAAGTCCCTTTTAAAGATATAGAAAAATTTATTCCATATAAAGGGTATCAAGATATTTGATAAGTGTTTGATTAATTCAATCACTTGTTAATGGAACTATGTCAAAATTTTTACTAAAAATTGTTACTTTACTTGATCTGCTGAGAACTAATTGGTGGATGGGTTCCAGTGTAAATATTTTACCCGAACATAAAATTAATGTTGTGGGAAATTTCACATGAAGCAAGTACGACATTAATATTTTTCTTTCGTATTTTTCAGATACTCAGTACAGTTTCAATTGCATATAAATGTTCTACATTCATATGTACTATATGCCTTATTACTGCTTGGCAGAGTGTAGATGATATATTAGTGAGCTTTCAAATTCCAAAAATTTGATAAGAAAAAAGTTATAGGGTCAGCTTTTTCAATAGATTTCCAGTCAGATTGGCCGACTATGACACAGTTGTTAATAAACATATTATGATTTAAATATAATTTATTAAATATTTATAAACTCTTGTAATCGATTTGAAGCATAACTACTACATAAAAGATGATTTGTGCTGCAATAAGGAAAATCTGCTGCCAGTTAAGATAAATCGTTCCAAACATCTTTATTGACAATTTTCGGCAAGAAAGCTGTAAAGCGAAGGACTCACACTGCAAGTGGAGAAAGTATTTATAGTGTTCATTATGTAGGTACATTAAGACTGAAAAGTTTTCGGAAATTCTCATTTAAAATTCGCGCGCTGTATATTTTTCGATATTTTAAGTTTATGTAGTTTGGCAGCACTGTCCTTAATTACTATGCCAAAAATGAGCTCGATCTGTCAGACAGTTCGTTTACGGCAGCTGTTGAAACCAGTTCACCTCAGTAGTGCGTTGCGAAATGTCTTCGACGGTCGTACGACCGTCCTGGAAGGCTTTGTACCACTCATAAACTTGAGTTTTCGATAAAACTGATTCCCCATAAGCCTTTTGTAGCATTCGCAACGATTCTGCACACGAAATTTCGTTCGAAACACAAAATTTGATGCAAACTCTTTGTTCAATATTTTTTTCCATTGTTTTTTTCGCAACGCCCTACTGAGGTGAACTGGTTTCAACAGCTGCCGTAAACGAACTGTCTGACAGATCGCGCTCATTTTTGGCATAGTAATTAAGGACAGTGCTGCCAAACTACATAAACTTAAAATATCGAAAAATATACAGCGCGCGAATTTTAAATGAGAATTTCCGAAAACTTTTCGGTCTTAATGTATATGCTGTAGAGAATGATTACTTACTGTAGTATTAAAACCTGGATCCATGCAATTCTGATGTTCTGTGATGAGTCCTAAAATTTTAATAGATTGATTGCAGGCATCGTTAGTTGATTGACATTGAGTTTGTATTAAGTTTGTATCTATGAAAGAAGCCACAAGCGATGAAAATATACTGGAAAATATCGCAGCATTGAGAATATATTTTCCGCTATAAGTGAATACTAATGCGTGTGAAGCCATCATGAAGGTAGTAAAATAGGTGATAATCGCGAAAAGTAACTCAACTCTGTAAAGATGTGTGAGATGCTGTACCATATTATAAAGACGATTGTGATCAATCGACAAGTTTTCAATTTCTCTCGATTGGTGCTTTAAGTTAGTGGTTTGATTAATTGATTGATTAATTATCTCGTTAAGACGTATATTTATGGCTTCAAAGTAAATCGTTATATAAAAAAGGCAAGATAGAAAATTGAATAAAGATGACCAAAGTATGTTTTGGAAATTATATAAAACACATATCTCACAAATAGTTTTAAAGTTATATGTACCGGATTTGCACAAGACTGATATTGCTAAGATTATTGTTAAGATTTGAAAAGAAATTTTTATATAGAACAATCTGTGTAGGCCTTTTATATGTAAATTGATTGGAAGTGAAGCAAACGGAGAATGAAGTTTCAATTTAAATAAATTATTAAATATTTTAATCGTTTCTCGTTCCCGGTAACATCGCCGAAAGATCGTGTACAGAACAAATATAATACTCAGTATCCCAGATGCGGTGAAAAGTAATTGTGCGAGATTGGTTACACCATATAATAATAATTCTGTGGGTCTGGTTACCAAGTAAGCTATACAAACGAGTAGTCCTGCATTATGTATGATGGAGTATATTTTGAAGAATTTGGATTGTGTTATTTTGCGACTCTTAGCGTCAAGATAAATTGTACTAACTCCACTCAACAAATAGTAATAAGTCCTAATAAGGACTAGCAAATTTACTTTGAATTTGAACATGCCCTGATGGAACTTACAAAAGTACTGCAATTGCTTTGTTAAGTAAGAATTTAAGAAATAAAAATAATTTTGATCAATATTATTTTTTTATTAATTAACATTAAAACTGCAAACACATTAAGGGAGTGATTTTAATCAAGATTTAAAATCAATCATATGTCGACTCCACTTCAAGTTTTACTTGAGGTTTATAATAAAAACATTTAATAATTTTTTACAATTAATATTTTAGCAGAAAAAACAACATATTTTTTTTAAGTAATTGCTTGAAATTTTAATCATTTGATTAAAATTGAAAAATATTTTTAGATTTGAAAATATCCTCATTACTATCCACTTTTTTATTAGAAATAGATAAGGAAACTGGTCTTCATATAGAAGGTTGTATATATTTTGCTTAGTTAGAATCGGCTATTAGCACAAAAGATTTTTTATCGTCGGGGTGCTATTCTCCATTGGGAGCTGTAGTCTCTACTGCAAACTATTTTATTTTTGTAAATTTTTAATTTAATGGATTAATCAGTACCTTGATTAGCTAAAGAAGTCGTTTTGATTTTACATTCTGAGTATTTGTTGGTAGAAGGATGAATATTTTAGAACGCAGGTACTTGCACATACTGATAAGTATAAGTATCAGGCCAATATAAATGATAGAAATATCACTGAATGTATTTAAGAATGGAACGCCTAAAAGCTTAAGTCTGGTTTCGGAGAAACCTGGAAACACCACAGGTATTCTAGAGTTTCTTCTTCGAGCACCGGTAGACATGTACTACAGGAGATACAACAGAATACGTCTAGCATGGCTCTATGGCGTCCTAAAATTTGATAGAACTCTGTAACAAAAAACAAAAATAGGCGATTGCTATAACGCTGGTTTAAATAATATCTTTAAAATCTAAAAACAGTCAAAGACATCCAGTTCTTCACTTTTCAATCTCTTGCAATTCAAAATAGCAATTCCCAAAAGAATTTAACAAAATGAACGGATTTCATATGGTCCACCAATGCGTCTGTTTAGTTCTTCAATTGATCAAACCTTGTAAGGAAACCAAAAAGTGCTGTTGCTTAAAGAACCCTAACTAATTAGGTCGTTCCAACGGAAAACCTTTTTTAAAATTTTTCAAGCAAAAGTAAATTTTGTACTATAGACTAATTAAAAATAGATAAAATGCTTTTAGCATTATTATATATTCGGATAGTCTCTATCATCCGGAACCATCAAAACCAACGTCGTAGGAAATTGTAGAAATCTCATATCTGACTTTACTTATATAGTAACACTTGTGTATATAGCAGGTCATGAGGTGTGCCCTTGATAGGCTTACAAAAGTGGATGCACTAACCTTCTTTATTGTACCTGTTTCTGTGATATGTGGCGAACCAAAAGTAATCAAAAAAGTAGTTGTGTAAAGAAAGGGGGAAGCTTGAAGTAATTTCGTTACGTTGCCAATGATAAAAAATAAAAGAAATTATTAGAGCTAAATTTCAAGGGGACCCGAACCTTTTTTGCGAAGTAGCCTGCATCAGCATATTAATACATCGACTATATACTGTTCGAGCAAGTCTTGGAGAACAAGTAAGGGTTTAGATAACTTATTAAATCCAACAAGAGAAACGAGGAGTTTTTTGTTGAAACATTTCTGAATTCAGGTTAGTCATTGGTTTTATAATCGGAAATGTTCTTAATAAATACCATTTTTAAAAAATAAATCAACACCTGCCGATTCTGTGTAATATTGTTCTTACAGCTTTAATTTGTATTAGTTAGCTAGTTGACAATCTTCAAGGGTATTATAACTGATTTTATGATTTTTTATCACTGTCTGATAATAACGATATAAGAAGAGGGTTAACAATAAATGTGTGTACGATAGATACTCTAGACGTTTTTGTAGAGTTTATTTTCAGTACGATGAGACATTGATCTATAATTTTAAGTTAGGCTTCAGATAAGGGATTAAATTAGGGCTATGTTACATAGATAGTCATTGTCACGTTAAAAAAATTTTTCTTTATTTCTAAGATTAAATGAAAATCTTTGCTATCGTATGAACATATTTCCTTTTGACTTAGTAAAATTTTAGGTACTGGTTTTTTTGTCTAATCTAGTATTCTTTGGTGTAATGTCAAAATAGGAAAAAAATTTATGAATAAAATTCGAGATTGTTCGTATTGTCACACGAAATATTTTCAGTTTGCAGTGCTTTTAAGATATTTAATTAGTTCTCATTTATAGAAAATTGTACAAATATTTAAACTAATTTATAATCTGTGAAATTTCTAATAAAGGTAAGTAACTATGTAATTTTATAAATATATAACTGGGGTGTAATACCAATGAAAATTGTTCTGTAATTGATTATCAGGAACATACAATAAGAAAAAATATGGAGGCTTGAATATGGAGGCCTCCAAAGAACTTCAATATTTTGCATTTTTAAGATATATTTGCTCTCAAAGAATGATTTATAATATACTTGTAACGTTCTTCTTAATATCAATAACTAATGGTTTGGTGAGGTATATAGCGCAGTACTAGCTATTTACCTTTATTGTTTTCTATTGTAATGGGTTCTCTATTAGCGGTTTTTATTTCTAAACAAAAAATATATATTCTCTACTTTTATATAAATAAAAGTTGAAAAGAATGAAGCATTGACGTAAGTCCGCGTAAACAGCGTACTACGTACTATTTTCCAGATTTCCTTTCCAGATTCACCAGTAAGAAAAGGATGACTTATTATTGTTATTCTTGCTATTGTATTTTGGTACTTTTTGGAGACACCACTATATTTTTATTCTTACTGCACTTCTCGTACAGCTTTCTGGCAATAGTAATTCTTCGTCTGGTCTCCAGGTTTATCTCATTATTGGTAGTTATCGTAAGGTGAATACATTTTTTTAGTGTCAAAAATGTATTAAACAAAACAAATAAATAGGTGATAAATGTAATAAGTGCTACTAAAATATATATAAGCAACTAAATATTATTAACCTATATATTAAAGTATATTTAATGCCGATATATAAAATTAATGTTGAAATTATAATATATATCTCCAAAAAGTATTTTGGTACTTTTTGGAGACACCACTATATTTTTATTCTTACTGCACTTCTCGTACAGCTTTCTGGCAATAGTAATTCTTCGTCTGGTCTCCAGGTTTATCTCATTATTGGTAGTTATCGTAAGGTGAATACATTTTTTTAGTGTCAAAAATGTATTAAACAAAACAAATAAATAGGTGATAAATGTAATAAGTGCTACTAAAATATATATAAGCAACTAAATATTATTAACCTATATATTAAAGTATATTTAATGCCGATATATAAAATTAATGTTGAAATTATAAATTTAAAAAAAAAAAAAAGTAATAATATTAAGTAATTTAAAATTTTATATTAACATATATTTATAAATTGCTATTGCTAACCTTGCCTCTGGGTTCGGCAGCCTCGGTACTATAGGATAAGTATTTTTGAAAATTTTTGTTGCATATTTTTCGGGTGAAAAAAAAATTAATCTGTGGTAAGTATTAAATTTTCACCCTGAAAAACACGTTATAGACTTTTTAATATAAAATATTAATTTGTGGAGTAGGGGAAAACTTTTTGACTTAATTTAGGGAAAAATTTAATTGATTATTTTAATTGATATATAAAATTAATTATATCTTTACTTACAAAAAAAATGTAATGATAATTATCCATTATAAAGCGATGTTTTATCCTTAATCTGTACAAAATCTCAAGCAAATTCGATCAAGTCCTAAGAATAAGTAGGTAAAGTGTATACCATTTACTTACCATTATAAACTTACTGTCGTGACGTCAATCGGATGTGTATATGTGCTTGCTTTTTAAAACTAAAAAAAAAATACGCTAAATGATTTTAATTAATACTCAAATAATTGTGAAAAAATGAACTCACTCAAAAAATTTAATTTCACAGATGCTCCCACTTTATCGTTCATATCTTCGAGCCGTCATCAACCGTCACATAATAGTACGTCACTTTGTAAAGAATATACGGTTTGTTCCTGAAATTCGTAAGTTAATGTCAAAAGAGGTTGGTATTTTTGCTAAACCAGTTCAGTTAACTTCAGACCGTAGGGGTCGTAACGTTATAATCAAAAAACCTGGGAAATTTCCAATAATCACATCGAGTGACCACACTGTAAATAAATCCATTGCTCTTGCAGCTAAACAAAATGCTGGAGAATTACTGGTACAAAATATGGTTAATAGTGCTAATGGAAAACTTGATGATAAAACTTTTACAACTACAGTGGCAGATCAAGTTAAAGAAAAAATGGGGCTTAAAAAATTATGTACAGCTGTCGAACCTGTTAAAATGCATCGTGGTTTTATTCTTGCTGTTAATACTGCAAAACAAATTTTAAAAGCCATATCTCATCCTATTTCTATAAAAAAAGGAATAGCAGAAGTGGTAACAATTTCTGTTAGTGGAGATAAAAGTATTGCTAGTCTTATATATGAAGCCCTGGCAAAAGTTAAATCTAATGGTGCAATTATTGTCGAATATGGAGATAGTCTCACTGACAAATTGGAACTTACTAAATGCTTGAAATTTGAAAGTGGTCATAAATCAATGGTATATAAAAATTCTGTAAAAGGTGACAGAATCCAAATGCAGGATGAATTCATATTATTCGGCGAAAAGGATGGCATAGTTCCAGCTTTAAAATTACCATACAAACAACGTCAGCCTTTTGATAGCATTGCTGAGGGTATTTGTGGCCAAGCTGTACGACGTTTAGCTATCAATCGCTTACAATACCCAATGCCACAATCTGCTGTAAGAGCTTCATGCTCCGGTAATGCCATGAGGGAAATGCTAATATATGTGGCTGTTTTTTGTGCTGGTATTGATTTTGGCCACAAAGCTCGTTTATATACCTTAGAAGCTATATTGTTTAATGATCTGTGTAAAATAGGGAAGGTTATTGTATCTCTCCTGAAATCTAAAGGTAATAAGGTTGAATTTCAAGATCACATTGGTGACAAAAAGCAACAAATCATACTCACCAAACCTATTCTTGAGATAGACAAATTACAAGGACGCTTACGTTCACCTACCAATGATGTGGCATTTTTGCGTATTTGTGATTCCAGTGAAGTTAATAACAATGGCAAAATGATTTATGGGATCAATGCTCTGAACATGACTTGTTTATGTACTGAGAAACCCATTGTATCTGATGAAGGTTCTGAACTGTTAAGCTATATACCAACATTAAATGGTCTCAAAGGGCTGAACGAAGATCAGGTGATTTGTTTATTGTTTTAAATTATTTAAATAAACTTTTTTAGTTCATATTAAGTAAAACTAATTTACCAAATTGATAAACCTTTGGATCTAATGTTATGTTTTTTTTTCAAGAAGCTCGGAATGGAAATTGTACACCTTGCACTTCGTATAGCTTCTACGAGAATTGCTAAAAATACTGGAGCTGATGGTGCGATCGTAGTTGCACTGGCTGAAAACGGATTCGCTGATTATGGTCACGATGCCTTATATGATGAATATGGTGATGTGATTGAGAAAGGAAGAATTGATCCAACAAAGGTAAATATTTTCAAAAACACAAATTTTACAATTATTAGAACATAAATCTTCTTAGGTTCTGCGTACAGTTTTTCCAGTTGCGACAGGAATGGGGTCCTTGCTTGCTAAAGCTGAAGCGGTTGTAGTCGGTCATCCTGAATTGAAAGATCTTTGTTCAGGTGTCTTTACAAATTTGGTTGCAATGTATGGTAACAATGAAATGGGTGGTGGGGCAGTAAGGGATGCTGTAAGCGGTGTAGATGTTATTGAAGAAACTAACTATCTATATGTCTTGAAAGGAAAAGATAACAGTTTTTAAATATTTATACTTTTTTTACTATAAATTAACATTAATAAATATATTCAGAAATAACAAAAAACACTACAAATATTAGTAAATCACTTTAAATGATGTAATTGATAATCCATCCTAAGGACAGACAGACGGACTTTTTCGTAACTGTAATGTTGTAAAATTACAACGAATTTAAATTTAAAATTATTAATTAATAGATAGGTTTTGAACAGTAGTAAATTGCAACAACAAAATCTTTTATTTATTTTTAATTAATTGAATTTTTGTTTTAATTGAAATTATTTCTTGAAGATGTTTTCTGACGATATTAAATATCATTTAAGAGTTGTTAACTAGTTAAGACTAATTGATAAAAGCAATTGCAGACTGAGAGAATATTTTTGTTACGAATACTTTTTGAAAATGCTCAGAGCTAAGTTACTTGATTTATATGGATTACCGACTCCGTGTCACTCATTACTTTCGTTGACTACGCCGAAATTAGTACCAAAGAGAAATTGCATTACGTAAAGCATTAAAAGTTGCAGTGTGGGACTTTAATCTATTTTTTAATCTATCTCCATTTGGAAAGAAAAGATTGAATGAAATTAAATAAAAAAATAGGTAAACATACTCAAAACAATCATAAAGTAAAGTTCCAAAGAGACCAGGAACATAAGAGAGAACGAGGAAGTAGACGGTTTCGCCCGCATTAGTGCTTCCCTAAATATGTTCTTCGGGGCATAGGTTAATGATGTCCTGGAGACCATTAGCAAAAGCAAATATGTCTATTTTCTTCAACTTGCCAATAAAAAAAGGAAGACATTCAGGACTTTCCCGGTTACATGATCTTCCTAATATAAAATAAAATTCTGGAAACATCAAGAGGGATCATTTCAGTACTGCAAAGCTTACTGCAGTTCTTTCTGCGCATTTCCTATAATCCTCACTGCAGAAGTTTGTGGAAATCGGCAGGAAAAAGAAACCATTAAACATTTTCTCTCTAAGGGCTCGGCTCTGGAATCCAGAAAAAATAGGTTTTTAGAGAAGTATTTCTTTGATAGCTTATTAGACTATTAATCGGAGAAAAAGGAAGGATCTGTTAAATTGTCTAAATTTGACAGGTTGAATTTAGTCTGTGCTTTCTAGCTTAGCGTAGGTAGGTTGGCTGCTGATCACTGCAACCAACCAATAAACCAATCAACCAATGTTCCAAAGAAAAGAAAACTATTGTTATAAAAAACAAACTTAGACTTGTTAGCGTAAAAGCTCTTGTACTAGAATAAACATGACCAATTGTTAAGTGTTCTCTGTTAAGAAAAATTTTATCCACAAATGGTGTTACCGAAGTAAGTAGCAAAAACATAATATAAAAATTTAACCATTCAAATGGCATTCAAGAGACAAGTACCACTGTTTGTGATGGTTTGGGCGACCATTAACTGTGACAAAAATCTACCGCAAAAACGATTTATGTGGTACTTTTAATCTGTAGATAGAACAAATTTTGATAAAAGAGATTGGACTTTCAACAAGAGATTAGACAATTTTGCATAATCATATAAAGACTGCGCTAACCAGTAATACTGGTTGACCTAATAACCAATTTTTTATTTTTTATTTCAACCGTATTATTGTATCCACGGTGACCAAATGCAAATCTCTCTGTTTCATGATAAAGATTCAATGGCTGCACATTCGCGTTGGGTAAGACTCGTTTATCGAAAGATGGGTAGTCACAATTTGAGCTAAGAAGGTCATTTTGTAAAAAATATTTCTAACTTAAAATTCCACTTAGAAAAACACACATCTCTGATAAGTTACAGTTCAATTAATGAAATGTGTATAACATAGTCTAACTCATATTCTATGAGCCTGGTTAGATCTAATTGTTAGAAAAGATCTCTGACATACTGCAGTTCAACTGATTTAATGTATATATTTACTCAGTTGGTCTCAGATTCGCGGAGACTGGTTAGGTCTAATGGTTAGATAAGAATTCAAACAATTTAGCTGCGAGGTTCTGACTGGTTAATATTATATATAATGAAATCTAAATAAACTCATGCATTCGGTGGTAGAGGAGAACCTTAGATTTTGACCACGAAGTCTGGTGCGTCAATCAATTTATTTGAACCGTGCTATGTATGATAACCTTTAATAAAATGAAGTACACTTTAAGGTATTAGTTTGGAAATCATTTTAACAACTTTCGGTCACTATGGAATGGAATGCATATGTACATATACACATATGTTATAAGTATTTTGCATATATACTGGTTTTGTCGAAAAACAAACAAATTGCACAAAGCAATGAAATAGTTTATAATTATATATAATAAATTAAAAAAATATTCCAAAATTTCACAAAATAATAGCACGAAGTTCTTAGTTTACCTATAATATCTAAGGGTTACGTGTGTATGAAATACGAGCTGTCTTTATCTTTTACACAGTACGGACAACATATTATTGCCAAAAACCTCATGTTGTAAATAATATTAACTAAAATTGTTACAAAAAAATTCATAAGAAAAGTTGCATTAATAATGGTAACAATTAATAAAAAAATAAATTTTATAAATACTTTATTAATTTATAAAAAAATGCTTAAATTACATTAGAACAGCGGATTGTGTTAAAGTTCTTACGCGACTAAATGCACATACCAAATAGAGTGGGGTTACTGACCCCGTAGCACAAGCAACTGCAGATAATACCACGCTCCAGACTTCTAGTTTCATATGTGACGAGACTATTGACAGCACGTGTTCGATTATGCTATTATATATAAATATATATATATGTATATATACGTGTCATATTGAGAAAGACGTGTTCTTCTCATAGCAAAAACAAAAGTGTAAAAAAATTTGAACACAGGAGAGCTATAGGAGAAAATATATTTTTTGCACGTTTCAATAGACTCATTTGCATTTATGCAACGACTTTTTTCTTTGACGAAAAGAATAAACTCAAATCTTGAGATACAAAATTGTTCTTCTTTACATTGTTGGATATATTTTCTGATAAAGATTAGTGGTCACCTCCTATAAAAGTACACCCAAAGCAAACTGTTCATAGATCATATATACGGTATGAGTCCTTTTTTTAAGTAAATAAAATCGTAAATGATCAAATAATAAAGTAGCACTTAGTTGATCTCAATGGAAAGGGCCTGTTTTCAAAGTTTTGCCTTTTCTTAGTTAATATAGTTCAATAGAATCATATGTTTGTTGTTCTTTACCCGCCTATGGTGGCAAAAAGTAAAAATAGGAATGAAACATATCAAATAAAAGAAACTATACTCGAAATACTTTCGTGTACTTAAGAAAGTTTAAAACTTCCAAGGTAAGATAATCAAACCTGAAACCTCTATATAAGCACTATATACCGAATAACATTTATATGGGTGATTCTAAAGTTGAAAACAATTTTTGATTTAGAATTTATTTAGATGCCAATATACTTAAGACATACACTGAACCAAATTTGTACACGATATTTTACGAAAAGATTTCATAAAAGTTCATATCGTATTTTTCATAAAATTTCAGAAAAACTACATAGAATATATGTAATTTTTCTTAAACCAATTATTGTTGTGTGAAAAATTTCATAGATTTTGTGAACAGGCTGTCATAAAATAATGTTCGTGAATTTTTCATGGTGCATGTGAAAAAATTCAAAGAATCTATGAAATATATATTCTAAGATAATAATTGATTTGTGTATGAAGCTTTTCTTAAATTTTATGAAAGAATTCAGAAAATATTCATAAAATTTTGATTGCTGTGCACTGTTTTGACAGAAATTTTGAAAGTTTGCATATTCTTTCTCTTTCTCTTTTCCTTTTTTAATTGCCTATTACGTTCTCATTTAGAGCAGATGAGCAAACTCAGTCTGATTCTATGCGCTGTTGTGTTAAGTGGCAGTTTTCTGTGCGTTTTATTATCGGTAAAATTTTTTATAAATAAACAATTTAAAAAATGGAAAAGTGTTTTTTGTGCAAACATAAATTAATTAACGTGGAGAAATTATTATTACATTTAAAAATTCAGCACAAATTAAAGCAATTTGATGATTATCGTTGCTTGCATTGTGGACAAGTTTTTGGGCGCACTTTCAGCTATAAGCGTCATCTATTAAGGCATGGCGCCAATGAAAAGAAAAAGTCTGCGGCTACATCACCACGCAAACTGACAACAACAAAAGCAACAATAACAACAACAGCTATTACTACTGCAACAACGAATAATGTTGCTGCGTCGCATTTATCAGAAAAAAATGATAGCAATTGTGAAATTGCAGATTTAAATTTTGACGAAGCAGAACGTGAAAATAATAATAATAACATTACTCAGTTGGACTTTCGAGAAAATGTTTTAAAATTCGTTCGTTTTAATACTTCTCGTGCCATGACTCTTAAAATTAGCTATAAACTTGAGCAACAGATACTTTTGATGTTTCCTACGGAGAAGCTGGAATATTACAGATGCGACAGAAGAGGAAAAATTTACTCCAGATTTTGTTATTTAAGGCAGTCGCTGAAAAATATAGAGAAAAAACAATCTGCACCAGAAAGCCACGATGGCTCAAAAGTCATATATGAAGGTGAGATTTAGTTGTTAAAATTTATATATATATATACACTTTACCAATCAGGCGTTGTCCATTTAATATATATTTCTTGTTTTAAAGATGTTGCAGCAGATGCCGTTAAACGTCTTAGGTACGAGAATGTAGATGCAAGTGAGTTAAATGAGCTATGGCAACTATCTTCTTCTAGCAGACTGGAAAAAATTGTCAATGATTGTTTAAGTTTATCAGATATTTTTAAGCTTTGGCCAGAGTATAAGAAGCCAATGGGATACAGACTAGTAATATAAAAGGAATACAAATATATAATTCTGTCTTGTAATATTTCTTTTTACAGATTGATTTAGATTTTAAACATTTGTATTCATCTGCTAACGATATTCTTGATATCTTTGAGCCGAAAATGAAAAAATTGTACGACTTCTTTTCTAAGCCAAATACTTTGAAAGATTCCAATTGTAGTGTGCTTCTAAAAAAGCTAAGCGACGATGTTGTTGCTAAAGGTTAGTAAAATAAATAATAATAACAGTTATGTTTGAAAATGAATCTTATTTCTTCTATTTTTAGGAGACACGTCCTATATTTTCACAACTCTTTGGTGTCTTCATGAATATTTATTTCCAACTGGGCGCGTGGTATTCGCTGTTTTGATGTCTGTTTTAAATCCTACCATATATTTAATCTCAAATATCCGGAAGCATCGAATCACTTTTGGAAATTTATTGAAATTTATTTTTATGAAATATCGTATAAAAATTCTAAAAACTCCCCAAAGGCCAGCATTCTAAAAGCTGAATTAATGCACTAATTTAAGTATTAATTAATGTACAAATTAAATTAATGAACAAATTAATAAACATTTGAAATAATAAACATTTGCTGAAGATTTTTTATGATACAATTTCATTTAATCTATGCAACACTTTCACGCATGTTCGCTTCGTGAATTTTTTTTGAAAAATATTTTATAATATATTTTTTATGAAATTATTTCAAAGAATTTTGCGAAAGTATTTCAATAATTTTATGAAACTATTTCAATAATTTTATGAAACCATTTCAATAATTTTATGAAACTATTTCAATAATTTTATGAAACTATTTCAATAATTTTATGAAACTATTTCAATAATTTTATGAAACTATTTCAATAATTTTATGAAACTATTTCACACCTATGCACATCGTGAAACTTTATGAAAAAGTTTTCTCAAATTTTATGAAACTCGTCATTGGAGAGTTTTTTATGAAATAATTCATCGAATTTATGACGCTTTTCTCACTCATCGTGTTCTTTTTTTTCTGAGTGTAGAATACCAGACTTTAATAGTGTATTTCTGTGTGATTTACTTCTCATAATTAAGAGTTACAGTTGCTACAGTTAAACTGACAATTAAACAAAAATACTTGAGCATAACCAAGCAATATTGGGCTGACAAACCCTATTGTCAGATATCTAGAATGACTTGGTCTAAGGGGAACCTTCTCAGCATCATGGTATCTGTGCTGACGAGCCACTGCAAAATAGAAAGGCATGCTATGTCTTTCGGTCGTGGCTCTTAGGATAAGGAGGAAACCGTACTACACCTCATGTGTCAGTGCCTTTCTTTAGCTAGAAGAAGATCAAGAATCTTTCAGACTTTCTTCATACCAACACCATCCCTGTGGTACCATAATGCGCCATTATTTGAGTTTAAGTCGGCCTTTCGATGCAAGGCCGCTACTACAACCTACTTACCTACCTAGTAAGTGATGTAACATTTTTTTATACATTATGTTACTAAGAATTTTTAGTTATGTCCACTATCATTCATTGCTTAAGAATAAGCTTGTGTCTTACAGTGAAAATCCTTCCTCCATACGCCAGCACAGACGTTAGATAGTTAGCTGTACTTATATAAAGAGTCACGACTTTTTAACGTGATTAGTTGTTGTTAAGGTTTAACACAACGGTCTTCTTAATACATGTATCAATATAATACAACGATAAACGTCCCCATTGAAATTTCAATTAATTTCACCGGTACCAATTAAGGTTATAAGTTATAGCCAACATTAATTGGTCAGGATAGCTTAAACTATTGATTTAAATACCCATATCACCAGATTTATACTAACGGTCGGGTACCGCAATTGAAACTCATTCAATATTATTTGTACTTCAAACAGTCTCTGGTGGTGCGTACTGAATTTCACCTCGGGAATATTCTAACCCCTTTTCCGCAAGGGTAGATACAATGGCAATATATTTTGAAATTATTTTAAATACCATATTAGTTATATAACCGAAACCATATTCATTCAGTTTAACTAATGGATCATGCACTACCAACCGGCACTTGGTGCTTTAACAGTGACAGACCTGTAATAGGTAGGAGACTGTTAAATCAATAGATAATTTTGATGGCTACGCTTAGATATTCGAAACCTAAGCTCTTATAGTGTAGCATCACATTAAGGTAGCCTATAATTTTTCTTACGTTATATCTAAATGCTTTTACTTAGAATTCTTATATAAATGATCCTTCACTTTCAAACGTAAGCTCGGTTTAAGACATAGAAAGTAATTGGTAGATTCTTTTCCTTTTCACCACAGCAACTATTGGAGTGTGCCCACGTTAAAGCATTGGTGTCATAATTTTTGTCCGAAAAATCTCTATTGATGAACTTTAGTAAAATTTTTGTGAAGAGTAAAAAGCTTTCATCAAAGCTCACATATTTTTTTATGTAAGAAATGGGGTATTTCCCGTCTACCTGTTGCAAAACAGATTTCTTAATTTAAAATACAATTAAAAATATTATACATGGAAGGCGGGAGTCAATTTTCTTATATTGTGGATGCCAAATAAAAACCCACCGGAAATAAAATATTCACTACAAGCACTCTCAATGAACCCTCTCCAACACTGTTTATTCTAATAGCCCGCATTTCATGTTAAGCCTTGGTCTTTAAATATTCTTTAATGTGAAGTATTATTATATGTAATTTTTCTTAAATAGGTTCAGAAATTAGAGATTCAAAAACATTTTTTTTGATAAATTTAACTTTAACACCGTGTAAATATTGTAAATGGAGTCTTCCTCTAATTTGATATTTTCGTTTTTGAATCAAAGATTCAGCTCAGAAATTTACAAGAGGTAATCTGGAAATATATTGTGTATATATAATAATATGCATCAATAATAGTATATTTCTCCATAGCTCATATATCTTAAATACTCTAGAGGGATTGATAATAGAGATATTTATACTATAGTAATTCAATATATTCTCAATAACAGTAATGAGAAGGCGTTAGAAGCATTCAAAAATAAAATTCTTGGAAAGATCTATGATCTCTTACGCGTTAGCAACGATTATCGAATTACATAGAACGATGAGCTGTATCGCGACATTGACATAGTTAAGTAAATAAAAATTCCGCGATTTCGTTGACTCGGTCATCTCGAGTGAATGGAAGAAGTTGTTTTTTTAGCTAGAAAGGTGTTTGATTCGATACCCCTTAATGAAAAACGCGGTAGAGGACTTCTGACCAACGATATAAAAGCACTTAGTACGACTAAATGGCGACATCAAGCTACTGATCGGACTAGTTGGCGAAGTATAATGGACGTGGCCAATTACGACTCACGTCTGTACTTACATCAAGTAAATAAGTAATTCGATATTTCGGTATTCGGTAATGTAACAAAAAGGAAATACTCGTAAAAGTGAATTGAATTCCTAGTGCGGTCTAAATATAGAGTTTGATTTGAATACTGAGTTCAGTACGAATACCGAGTCCGGTACGATTACCGAGTTAGGTTTGAATACGGAGTTTAGTTTAAATTCGATTTGAGTACTGAGTTCGCTCTGAATATCGAGTTGGGTTTGAATACCGAGTAAGAATAGAATATCGAGACCGGTTCAAATATTGAGTAAGATCTGAATACCGAGATTGGGCTAAATACCTCTAAGTGATTTTACCGAAATTTCATTAAAAGCTTGCCTGTGATTTATAAGTCATTTTATCTTTAATTCGTTATTTAACTACACTAAAAAAAATATTGTATGCAATTATTGAGTTTCCGTTTTTTCTTTCAATATTTTCTACATTTTTTCCAATACTTTTTTGTTTTTTTGCTCTAACATTTCAACTAAAAAAAGCATTAATTTTCAAAAATCTTTTCAACAACTGATGTTGTTGTTTTTATTTTAGTTGTTACAGTTGTTGTGTTTATTGTTGTTGTTTTTACTATTTCTGCTCCTATTGCTGCTGCCGCTACTGCTCTTGTGCCTTCCCTGCACATATAACAATTTTTTTCACGAAAAGCAACTTGCTAATGCACAAGCCCAAGCCCAAGCACACAAACACATACACATAGACTTACACACAAATACATTGTAGAACATAAATTAAGATAATATGTAAGCTCATAGTTTTTCGTTAGTTAAATGAAACGTTTGTACGTGTCTAACGACCATTAAAAAATAAAAGTGGAACCGCAGAAAAAGCACATACAGATCTTTTATTTTCTAACATTTGCTGTTGTTGTTTTTTTTTTTTTGCATTGCTTTTTTTCTGAAATTTGATTTTTTTTCGTTTTGATTCTACTTATTTTAAAATAGTTAATAAGTTACTAAAGGGAAAAAGAGTGGGTAGGGTGGTCGGTGTAATTTCAGCGCTTCTGATGAGGAATTGTGTTGTTGTGGCATTTGTTGTTGTTGTTGCAATTGCTTTAACTAAAGTTTAGTGTAGAGGCCTTTAAAGTTTTGATTTTTTGTTATAGTTGTTCTTGTTGTGTACATTTTTGTTTTTGCTTTTTTTTTGTTAGTTAAGTTTTAAAGCAAATCCATTTTGTTTTTATTGTTATTAGTCTCGTTACCTTGAGCAAGCAATTTGTTTTTGTTTTCAATTGCACAATGGCCAAGACAAAAAAAGGCTTTAGGATTAATATTAATGATAACAAAAATTAAGCTTTTAAGCATGTCGCAAACACACACACTCACATACAAACATACACACAAACTCACATTCTCTTTTATAAATATTTGAATACAAAGAAATGTTCAGTAATTGTTTAAAAGTATATAATTATTTGATTGCTTGCACTAAAAATTCATTTAAAATTTTTATTTATTTAAATAATTTTTTTCTAATTATAATTGAAATGGAAATTTATAAATTATATTACTTTTTTATAATATCTTTACCGTGTACACAAATCTAAAGCCTGCAAAAGGATATATAAATTGTGAAGCTCATGGAAGTGAACGAGTGGTTGCAGGGTTGCATTTGAGTAGCGAAAAAACCTTATTAGCACTTATTATCAGATCGGATTAGAAATCTGCATTTATTTAAGAATATTTGCTTAAGTTAGGTTAGATTGATATCATGACCTTATACGCAAAGCACACTTGAGTTCAAATTATGGCTCGTTTTTATATCACGGGCAATAATTGTACCAACCTGACAAGTTTATAAACTTGTCTAAGTCTCTTATTTTGCAGGATGATCTTAAATAAGGGTCTGCCATAATACCATTGACAACGCTGAAAGGCACAATTCTCTCATTCAAGTGAAAGTGAAACAAACTGACAAATCTATAAACTTGTCCAAGTTATTATTTTTTTCAGTCGGTGAGAAAAGTGATCCCAAATATTTAAAATCTTCTGCTTGTCAATAATAAACACTGACACATGCGGAGGAGTACAGTTTTCTCCTCACCCGCAGATCCCAACTCTCATAAAAGTCATTATAGAGGCAGACCCAGTCTCGTAACATGTTTTCCTAGTATGCAGTGTTCCATTAGTGTTGATACCGTAGTGCTGAGCATGTTATGCTTTAGTTGAAGCAGGTGACTGGTATGTTCCTTGTATAGTTTGGGTCAGAAAGATTTCGAGATTTGATACGAGGATTAATTTACATAAGTTTGTTTAGTTATGTATGAATATTTTTGTTTAATTGCCAAGTTAATTGACATTTTTAGCTAACGTCTTAAGAGAATTGTTAAGGATAAAGTTGCAGCGCTTAACACAGATGCTATAGTGGCTTGGCTATCGAAGAAGATTGTGATATTTACATCAAGGATTTTGTTTTCTAAAACTTATTTTACTGTGTATTAAATCACAATTAATTCTGGCTGGAAAGCATTGCAATGGCTGGATAGTTAAAGCAGAATGCTCAAACTCAATTTATGGAAATTTCTTCTTTATATTTACTACCAGAGATTTGTAGAGATTTATTTCTGGTATATTATATATATCAGAGATTTGATAGTAGCTTGACTGTTCAAGAAGTTTGTGATATTTACATCAAGGATATTGTTGCCTAGAACTCATTTTACTGTGTATTGAATCACTATTACTTCTACTTGGAAAACATTACAAAAGCTCGATAGTTGATGCAAAAATACCTACTTTATATATGCCACTGTCTACTTTTTTATCTATTTTGGAGTCGCTCGTGTAAATATCTACCTTGTTAACAGAAACCACTTTATATAGAATGCGGTCTTTCCTAATATGTAAAAGAGAGTTGAACCATCAATTGAGGTTTGTGTTAGAGCAAATGTAGTAAATTGTGAGAGGGACTGGCGAGTTCTGATTTAGTATGATATCGTATCTTAAGTCATTTCCAAACTAGCGGAGGAGATTATGCGCTTGGTTGTCACTAATTTATCTTGCTGTTTTGTTAGATCCCGAGAGTGCTGCCAACGAAGCAAACGAAAAGCTTTTTTTGCGGGTGGAACGTAGGGGTTCATTGATTTACAAGGCAGAAATCCTACTTATATAATCAAGGAGTAGTATGTAGCTCGCCTTTTTAGTTGCTTTGCCAACAAAAGACAGTTCTGTAAAAAGGGATTGATTGATTGAATGATACCGATTCGACATTAGTTAAAACGCATTTCAAATAGTAACGAAACTCTACTTCAACGAGTGACGAATGTGGCGTTGTACGTTACGTTAAAATTAACTGAATAAGTAAAACTTAGTTTAAAAAAAATTAATTTTTTCGACTACTTGAAGTATATTAAATTATATTTTATTATATATTGTAATATTATTATTCATGAAAAAAAAATGGATAGAATACTATTGTTAATTAACTTTGTGAATACTAAGGGCTGAGCAATCTGGCAAACTGGCAACCTATCAATCTTTTCATTTCAAAATATTATCATAAATTTGCAATAAATAATTTTTATATTGCGGATATAATTTAAAACTGCTAACAAAAAATTTCTGTTTGAGTGCAAAATTCATGAAATGAACACAAAAGTATCTAATTAATTAAAATAACTAAACACCATTTTTTTCGCTTCATATTGAAGTAATTTTTTTTTTTTTTGACTTTTGAGGTTATTGAACTACGAATATTCAAAAAATTTTGCATGAAGTCTTCATGCAAATGATTTAAAGGTAAAACCGGCAACTGTGGACGTTTAATTCGCTGCATTTGAATTAATAAAATTTAGCACAACAAAATACAAATTTTATATATCAAAAAATAAAAAAACAAAAATATATATAATAAAAAATTAGAGTGCAAAAAAAAGTACAATAAAATGCATAAAGAAGGCACAAGACTCAAAGTAACTAATCGTTATTTCAGACGTCATTTGTATTATTTCAACCAGTTTTGCTTCTCGCTGAACCTCTAAAGACTTAAATTATTGGTTCTTCCATTTTTCTTTGAAAATAAATAAAATAATTCATATTAATTTTGGTATCTTAATGAAAATTAGTTTAATTTAAAAATAAATAAAATAAAAATATTTGGATTGGATGAAAAGAAATAAACAAATTGAGTTAAGAGGTGTTAGGAGTTAATATTCTTCACTCGTTACACTATAAAAAAGTAATATTTTGATGAAACATAATTTAATTAAAAGATAATTAAGAAAAAAAAATATATAAATAAATAAATAAGCACACTACGAGGATAAAAGTTAATATTCTTCACTCGTTACATTATAAAAATGTAGAATTATTGATGATTTTATATTCTACATATATTAAAGGACTATTAAACTTTTTAATATTTTGATGAAACCTAATTTAATTAAAAAATATTTATAAAAAAAAATTTATAAATAAATAAATAAGCACACTACGAGGATAAGAGTTAATATTCTTCACTCGTTACATTATAAAAAAAAGAATTATTGATGATTTTATTATCTACATATATTAAAAGACTATAAAAATCTTTAATATTTTAATGAAACCTATTTTAATAATAATTATTATTAATAAATAAATAACACTGTTAGGTTTTATTACAACCTAACAGTGACCGGTTAAAATACTGACTTACGTTGTGTAATAAATATATGTCACCCATCTTTCTACATGTGTTCTGTTGGTGAACTTTATATATCAGCGAAAGACTTAAGTAAATGCCAGTTTGGTTCTTCATATTGATTTAAGGTTAATTATAGCTATCAAATAGATTATGCGTTAATGTGCGGAGCCTTGGAGGTCTCTTAAAAGTCTGTCCAAAGTAATATTTTGTAAGTGAAAGAAAACTCAAGATATAATGGCTTCCTCTAAATATTACGGAAGAATAATAGGTTCCGATCATAACCGTAGCCTTGAAGTTATATCCACAGCAATATGTTATAATTTATAGTAATAGAAGTTCATAATGTTTTTTAATATAAAGTAGATAAGATAATGGCCTTCTCTTCTTAGAATTTTTGCACAACAAATAAAACATATTGTTTGGATTTTTTTGGATTAAAATAAAATTCGTGAGTGGTTACAATAATAGATATTGAACATAACTATAGAGAATTTTTGTGTTGAATGATAATTTTTTTTTCTCTTCAGTTTTTATGTGGTTACGAGTATGGTATATTGGATCCCTATGCTCAGTTTTTTAGATGAAAATTGCCCAACGAATCTGTTTTTGTTAACATGACAAAGAATTACAATAGAGATGAGGCAATGGATACGTCTCGGCAGTTTGCGTCTTGGCACTCGCTCTTAAGTTATATACTAATAATATAAATAGAATAGTTTGAATTATGTATCTTACTCGTATCACTAAATAGTTATGGTTAAATGCGATAAGTAGTAGATTAGTAGATAAGTAGTATGCTCTCTTTAAGTAGAGTCACAAGTCCAAGTTCATGTGGCCCCATCCGGATACCTACAATCATCTGTGTTTAGTGAACCAATATGTGCAGTATAAGGAACCAATATGTGGATGTATAAGGTAGTGTGTCAACATTGAAACTCAACATATAAAACATCGCTCCAATGAAAACGAAGAGGAAGTTCCGGGTAAAACACCACATTTGCGGAAGTAGACGTCCGTATCTTCGGTGGAAAGATCAGATGAACAACAATATGAAGGCACTCGGGTAATAACTGATGACTGACTTTTCGGGGCTTGTTGACAGTGGTACTTGACGCGATCGAGGACGACTTACGATTGCAATGTAAGTAAGTAAGTAATTCGATATAGGAAATGTCTGGCTAAAACAGATGTATATATATACATATATATGTATATATATGTACGTACTATGCATTACTTTACTTGACTCTAATTCGTATCAAGATTTATACTTACACCTATACATAGTCACACACATATGTATATGTATTATAATATATTGTGGCTTACTGAGAATTTTTCATAAAATTAAAAAAAGTCGTTAAAATATAAATTAAATAATTTATTACTCTCTTTCGTGTTGTTGTGAGTTAATAATTTTGTTGCCAAATTTTTTTACTCTAAACGTTGTTGTTGGTATTGTTTCTTTAATTGTTTGCTTATTATTCGCTTTGAAGGGTGTCGCTGTTGATGTTGTTGTTGCATTCTGGTTTGGTCTCATTTGGTTTCGGTATTAAGTTCGATTTCGATTTCATTTTTGATTTTTTTCCTCACATTTTGTGTTTTTTTCTTTTTATGTATTGTTAATTTTTGTTCTTGTTTTCGTGTGTTTTTTTCCTGGTGACATTTTTTAAGCCATTCACCGCACCATTCTTATTCATGTCATTTTATTATTATTGTTATTGTTATTATTATTTTCTTAATATAAGCTTTTATATTGTTTTTTGTTGTTGTAAATTCATTTCTTAAATGAATTTTTTTTGCACCACTGCTGCCATCGCCGCATTTGTTCATATGTTTGTTGTTGTTTTAGATGTTGTTGCTGTTGTTGTTGCTTTTATTTGGCAATAAATTGTTGTATCTGTGCTTCATTATGATTTTGTTGGCTTTTAAGTTTAATTTGCACTCGCACATCTTTTGATGAAGTTGACCTTGAATTTGGTTAAAATCTTTTTTTGAATTTTGTATTATTATTTCTTAATACACATAATACTTTTTTTTTGCTTTTTTTGTTTGTTTGTTTGATATTTTATTGTTAATTTTTTTGGATGCAAGTTTGGTTCTTAAGTAAAATTGGTGCTGAGTTATTTTTGTATAAAAAAATTTTTTTTTTAAGTTAATTTTATTTTTTTTCCTCTGCTGGTATTGGTGTTAAAGATTATTTAAGAATTTTTAAATAAATTTTAATATAATTTTTAACAACTGAATATAAAGCAATGAAGTTGTGCAATTTATTTTATATATACATACATACATACATGTGTACATTTTTATGTACTCCTACATTCATATATGTATATAATTTCTAATAATATTATGGTAATGGTGATGGTAATGATAATGGTTTATTTTTGAAGCTAAGGCCTTTATGCACTGCGACTAGCTTTATTTATTGCGCACCCCTTTTGAAGTTCTTCGTTCTCTAGTTGATATGCACCTAATATTTTGTTTCTTCTATGACCTAGTATATCACAGTTGGTGATCAGATGTACTATAGACTCTTCCTCATCACACCAGAATCTGCAAATATTTGTGTCGGATATACCTACATATTTTGTGAAGGTGTTTATTGCAGGCGGTGTGCCCTGTTATTGTCCAAGAGAGTGATTTTAGATTAGTCTTGTTTAGATTAAGAAAGATATTTGCTCTTTTGGCAGCAATATTCAAGAATTTTTTGGAGTTATTAAGTTCTTATGTGCCATACCAATATTCTCTGAAATTTTGTTGTGACCATTTTTTTGTCTTATAGGCTCACCTTTTTGTGGCTTTATATCCGGATTCCCAAATCAGAGAGACCTGGTTGCAGGTGGCCAGTTGATTAATGTGCATTGTTATACTCCATAAGGACTTTTGATGTGAATGTATAGCAGTTTCTGTAAACAGTTGAACTGATTAACTGTCTGAGAGTATTTTGATTTTAACTCTCTTAAGTCTTCTTTTGAATAAGTACTCCACGGTCTCTATTATAAGATAGAGTTTCGCATGGATATTGATAATATAAATTTTTATATAACTTTATTTATATAGATATGTACGTACATATGTATATGTTAAAATGTATACACATGAGTTCATATACTTATTTACTTACTGCTGCCCTTCTTTCGTAAGGGAAGCATAGGGCCTTAATTTCGGTTTTAATCATCTGGATACTCAAATGTGAATTTGACGCCTCTACATTCGATGTGCCTATTGCTGTAGCAGGGGAATTAGCCGTGAACTGGTTGCGATACAGTTCCGCTGTGGTTTTGATTCATGTTTGTTACGAGTATATGAAAAGATTAGTCAATGAGTGATGGGTTCAAAGACTATTGTGACTCGCTTTCTTAGTGAGCGCCAGTAGAGTTGTTTGCCCTCACCTACTTTCTGAGACGTTATAATGTTCTAAAAGTCATTCAGATTAGCTGATCACGTTCCCTTCTCCCTTTTCAAAGGGGTTTGGGATGGGCTATGGCAGAGTGAGTTCATATAGTTATATACATATAACTTATCATAATATTTGTCGGTGAAGTTCTTAAAAAAATTTTTTTTCTTTTATTTTAATTAAAAATTAAATTGTTATTTATTAATATACATATGTGTATACAAATTTTTGCTATAAAAATATACTTACATATGTACATAAATAAAAGCAACGTGCCGGTTTTCTAAATTCCTATACAATTAAATTTTTACAGTTTCCTATAAAAATGACAATTGTAAAAGAAGAAGATCAGCGTGTTTATTTAATACACAAAAATTCCATTATTTGCTCTCAGCTAACCCTTTTTGTCGCCGACCACCTACTGCCTACCGTTTGCGTTAGTTACCCTTGTCATTTTTTTTTGTGGAGTGCAAAAATTCTTCTTATCTCTTTTTGTTGTTGCAATTATAATGAAAATTTATAGGCAGCAAACTGTTCTAACATTATGTATAACACCTTAAGTAACGAAAAAGTAATAAAACATTTGAAAGAGTGATTAATGAATGAGCAACAAAACAAGCAACAACTCTGTCTGTCTTCAGCATACACTGGAAAAATCATAACATACAATTATACATAAACACATCACATACAAATAAACAACCACACATACTTGCAATAAATCAAAAGGGGGCGAAGAAAACAACAATAACAATAACAACAACAACAACAACAACAACAACAACAATAAAAGATTTGTTAAATAAGTTGCATATTTCTTCAAAAGTTTTCTTCTTTGCTTGCTTAACAGTTAACATAATTCTTTTGCGTCGTTTGGAACATTAAAAAACATTAAAATTATGAAGAGTTTTATTGCAACATAAACACATAATTTTCTTCTTCATCTTCTTATTTTAATTGCAAAAACGATTGTGGTGAATTATTATTATTAAGAATAATAAAATAACTTACATTTTATGTACATACATATGTATGTACATATATTAACATAAAAACTTTTGGTAAGAAAAAAAGAAAATTAATTTTTAAAAAATGTTTATAATCATTAATGCCATAAAGTTGATCCCGTGTGTGTGTATGTATATATAGTTAGTTATAGAATACATGTTTAAGCATTTAATAAAAAATAAAGAACATAACAATTGTTAAAGTAAATTCCAATAAATAAAGCAACAAATTAACAGCAACGGCAAAAAAAAAGTATAAGCCCATTTTTATAACATTTCTAATGCTGCCAATATTAATGACGCTAACGTCAATAACTTAAGTGATACAATAATAAGACTTGTGTAATATGTAATACCAACAACAAAAGTAAAAAACAGCAACAACAAAAATAAAAAAAACAGCAACGCCAACAATAAAAGCAAAAATAATACAAATACTGCTAATAGCGGTGCCGGCACTGTTAGCACCAAAGCCAGCAGCAGCACCAATAACGATGGTGGTGTGTGCTGGCTATGAAACTTTTGATGATGATTAATTTTAGTGACGAGCTAAGATGAAAAATTCCAATTCCAAACAATTCTAAAATTACAAACATACACACATACATATGTATACATATATATTGTATTCGTGTGCATCAGTTTGTTTGTGCGTGTGTGTGCTCATGCAAGTTTATATGTGCAAAATGAATACTACAAAAGTACAAAAAAAAAAATTTTTTTTTAACCTTGGCAATGAAGCATGAAGCGCATTGTTGTTGCGTAGGTGCTGGGGAAGCGCAGTTATTTAATAGGGCGGAGTGGGTAAATAAATAAAGTAAAAAGTTAATAATGCCATTGTGAAAATGTAAAATGGAATAGGAAAAAAAAGTGTTATTCATTAGAAATGGCAGAGAAAACGACTGCATTCATAAAAAGTGATGACTTCAATAGATTTCCTTACCTTTCTGTCTTTCTCTTTCTTCATTGGAAAAGACGAATTGGAAATGGACGCTTAAGGTAAATAATATCTTAGACTGTAAAATATCGTTTATGGTGAAGGGTTCTTCAAAAATATTTTTTGTATTAAATATTTTTATTATAGATTATTATTAAAATTTTTTTATTTTTCTATTAAAGAAACTAATTATTATAATTATAAACTAATTATAATAATTAAATTACAATTATAATTCAATTATAAAATAATAAAATTGTATTTGTATTATATATACACATATACATGAATGTATGTACATGGTTAGCTACATATTTTAGGTGGATCCATTTGGCATTACGTGAATATTCGATGAATTTAAATACTAATGCATTTTTGGGAATATAGAAGTGTAACCTTTCCGCTCATTTATCTTTACTAGTTTGCATAGATTTATATCATTTGTGACTGATTTTGTAGAACTATTATTTAACTCTGATAAAACTGATATCTAATACATTAAAATTACAATACAAAATTAATGTATATTTTCAGTATTTGCATCGTAATGCTTCACTCTATCTTAAATATAGTGCTGATAAACAGCGCTTTAATGCTTCTTAAATGCACTTTTTTCGTGAGCACATACAATTGTGGGAAAAATTTAGGTGTTTCAATTATGCAATTAGTGCGAGGGGGATGATTTCAAAAAAAAATTTTAAACCTAAAATTAATTTACAAAAATTGAAAAAAAAACACTAAAATTATTAATTTTGATAAGATTTCATTAATGAATTTGTATAATGAATTTGTATAAATAAAATATTTATTTTTTTTTTCGTCTATTTATCAGTTCTGTTCAATTCTTTTATCAATTAATTTGTAATATTATGATTCGTATGTTCTTTTATCTACTTTTCGCTATACAAATAATTATCTTGTTAATGATCCATTAATCTATCTAAGATCTTAGCTTGTTTTTATAGATTTATCTACTTTAATATTTATATATATTTTTGACAATATCTGTTTATATTGTAAAGTTTTTAAAGGCAATAATATATAGCAAATAACGAATTTGATCAATGTTATGTGGATAACGTTTGAGTAAAATATTTATTTAGCATCTATACAGTCATCAATTTAGTCCAATTTTTGTATCTATACTTTATAATGAATCAATATTTCTGTCCGATTGTTGTTATATTTTTTAACTACCTATTATTTTTCATTCATTAATGTGGAGTGAATCTATTTATTGAATAATTTTTATTAAATAGTTTTTTTATATTTATGAATACATTGTCACCAATATTTGCACTATAGTTTATTGTCATCTTCAAGATACTGTGGTAGACTATAGTTGAAATATTCGTTTCAATAATATATAAATTGACCAATTAGCCCATTTAAAGAAATATAAATTAAATTTGGTTGTTAAAATAATTAAATAATAAATAATCATGCAACAAATAATGCCTCTACAAACAGAAAATTATTGAAATTTAACAATTAAGAATAAAAATATAATTAATTAATTTAATTATTCTACAGCTGGTTTATGATTTTGTTCTAATATAAACACAGCAAGTGAAATTGTTAATAAAACTTTAACAGCAAATTAAAAAACTTCAGAAAAATGTGCGAACATAAATGTCAAGTACGGCTTTGTGTCAGTTGGTTAAGGAGCGCTGACTCTGAGCTTCAAATTCGTCAGTGCACAAGTTCGATTCCTGGTTCTTGCAGAAAATTATTTATGAATAATTAAATATAAGAATAATTTCCAAGACCACTGATGATGGGTATTTGGCAGTACTTGAGACAGTTGTATGGTCAGCCAAAAATTCAATTAATTAAAATAATAAAACAAGAATTTTTGTTGTAGTTCACTACTTTATAAATAATTTTTTAAATTTCTAATTATGCATTTATCTGTCCATCTATCTTCTTTTATCAATGAAATTTTTTTGTATCGGTTTTTTTATCACTTAAATATGACAATCTAAAATATTTAGATAAACTATTTGTGAGATATTAAATGTTATTTTATACCATATTTTTTTTGGTGAAGGTTTATTTTGCCTTTAGAGTACAATTAAAAATTGACCTGTCCTTTTCTTGTCCAAGTATCTCTACCCAAATTAATGCCACTTAGCCTTGAAGCACCAAGTATTCACTATTAGTAATTGATAGTTCATTTTTATGTAACCAAATACTCTTAAAATAATCTTTCCTGTGAGCATTATATACTTAATGAAGAGTCTAAATTAATGACTATATTTATTCATTATATTATCTACACACAGTATATTATGTTGTATATTGGTTCAATAATTTATTCATCATCTTTTTATTTAGTATCTATAATTTTTTTTCTTTTTTTTAAACTAGTACATATATGATGTACCCACATTTACTTATCATTGATATTAGTTTTTATAAGTTTGTATATATCTTTTATATCTGTATATAAAGAGTATTATTTTTCTGAACTGTAAAAACTGTTTTATTTGTCTCAAGTGAGTCCCAAGTGCTTATAATAGCTGTCTTAATCAATTCTTCTTCATATATTTAAATATTTATATAGTATGTATCTCACTATCAATTCTCTGTAAATACCTTATATGAAATATCTATTTTATTTCTATTATATAATATATATTTGATTATACTATTTATATAATTTTTACCTTATTAACTTTTTAAGAGCTTAATTCTGTTTGAAGTCATTTCATCTGAATCACTTCACTTTACCCGCTTGCACTCCAGTTCCGGTCGTGTAACTTAGAACTATTAAGTATCAGTTTTTCTTATTCAGTTTGTTGTAGATTTTTTATTTTCCATATTTTAAGATTTTAGTGTTTAGTATTTACAATTACAGATTTCTTTGTAAAACGTCATGTATCATCATTATTATTATCAACAGCAGCAAAACTGAGCAGCAGCGACAGCAATTTTTATATGAACTTTGGTTTGCATCAAGTTCAAGGCTAGGCACTAAAAAGTATCTTTAAGTACGTATTTTAAATTATTCAATATTGCTGAGAAGAATTTAGAATTTGTTAGTTTACTTGACTTTTGTAGATTTTTCAGATGGCAAAAAATTCTCTTCTCTTCTCTAAGCTTTGAAATTAATTTTTTTGAAATTAATAATTAAAATTTTTTTCTACAAACGTTTTTATAATTATAATGCATTATAATGATTATTATCATTATAAATATTAATGTAATATATGTTAATAAGATAATAATTAGATAGTTAGGTTTTTTAAACTTTATTAAAATTTCCATAACTTAAGGTTAGCCTATTTTGGCTGACTAAATGCCAATCAGAGAACTATTCTTTAAAAGAATGTCAACTAGAGTGTAGTTTCGAGTAGCAGCCTTGTGCCTAGATCCTACCTCAGCCCAAAGAATGGCTCGTTATGATTAGAGAATCTAAAAAATATTCTAAAATGTATTCCTACTTACCAATTTATTGCGACCATTGGCAATTGAGGGGTATTCCTAATAATGGAAAACACAAGCATAAGAAATGTTCTAAAGGTGTCGGTGTTTTCAGGTTCCTATATATCCTACATATGTCATTACTTGTAATTCTGATCTCCACTTTGTATTTTATTTAGTGTCTTCAGAAAATTATAGCTTGTCAGTATAACTGTTATAGTTCTGCAGACCTTCCATTGACACAATATACTATATACAATTAATCTTTTAAAATAACTTCATAATGATCTATAATTATGTGATGGAAATTAATATTGGATCATGAGGAGTTGTAAATCCCGACAACAAAGTTTTATTATTTATTGATTAATTAAATTTTTGGTCCACCAAACAGCTGTTTTGAGTAAATACCCACCATCAGTGGTTTTCTAAATATATCGATATTATCAATTAATTAATAAATAATAAAATTGTGTTGTTGTGATTCACTACTGTTCAAGATACATCTCTAATAAAACAATAGTTTCTATTAAGAAACATGATTTTTTTAGTCTTCATTTATTTTAGAAATCAAATTTAATGTAGAAATTATATTTATGTAATTCTTATTATATATTTTTGAAAGTGTAGCCTGCAGTTGGTGATAATAAAATATATAATTTAAAAATGATTATGTATTAAAACAATAAAGTAATTTTAATTATATTTTGTCGACTTATGGTTATAATAATAATCACCTATAATAAAGATTATAATAAAGCTATAAGCTCAGTGAAGACAGTTAGACATCTATTGTTCTCAAAGAATAAAAGAAATTCAATTCCCATTGTATACAAACTATACTCGATTCCACATCGTCTCGGTATATTTTCATAATACGGTGGAGATTGATGAATGTGTAGATTTCTCCTTCAAACTATACATTGTATATAAAGATCAACATAGATATATATGTCATCTTACAAATATAATCTCGTGATATTATATACCTTGGGAAAGATTATATATATTTTTGAGGTTTAACATTTCAAATGTTAATGTCAAAATATAATTTTATATTATCTTGTACGGTTGTTATGTTTTGTGAAGTTTAATATTCTAACCAGCAATAGAATCAGTATACTCATAACTATGATTAACATAAAAGAATTTGGGACCTTTGGAGTTGATGCTAAGGATAGTGTTGTGCACATCTAATCAATTTATCGGTCCTTCAATTGCCAACAATGTCCCAAAAACTCCTTATTGATTTCTGACTAACCAAGGAATAATCCAACACCTCATTAAGAACTATATGATATTCTGGCACAAGCTTGGATGTTTTGAAAACATCATCTAATGATACAGTGGTAGCTTGGTTATAGGTTTGGTTAGGTTGGAGTGAGACCACCACTAAGTGCCTAAGGCCCATTGGAACTCAAAAAATGGCCCATTGTAATACCACGGATTAACATTATTCATATGTAGACGGAAAGGTTCGCTGTAATCAGCATATGAGCAAAAAGGTTCAATTTCCTCATTCAAATGAGAGTGACCAATGTGACACGCCTATAATCTTGATGAAGTAGCTTTCTTTGCGGGCTGTCAGCTTTGTCAGGTCTGTGAGAAAAGTGACTCTAAATATTTTGAATCATCTCCTAGCGAATGATAGATACTGACATATATCCTAACTTTTCTGAGGTGAAGGAGAGTTTCAAATAGTTTAATTGTAATCTCAAATTTGGGTATTGCTGCCAAATGTTTCATTGTGATGAAGCCATTTATTATTGAATTGGATAGTAGGAAATTTAGATTATGGTCTGGTATTTAAAAGAAAAATTTTAGGTAAAGAGCATGGAAGAATATTTTTTCAGTTATCTTATTTGACTTATCTATTATCAAGTATTTTTGTACTCACCTTATTATCAAGTATTCTTTCACTTACCTTACTATCAAATATTCTGTCATTTACCTTGTTATCAAGCATAGAGGCGTCTTAGTAGTAAACAATTTAAAAAATTTTAAAGGGTCTGGTCAGGAACTGCCTTAAGGACCTCTTCGTGTTTTGAGCCAGTTTAATTTATCTTTATTAATTTATTAATTTTTAATTTAAATTTACTTTAATATTTGTAAGGTCTTAAAGAATATTTGATTTTTGTCAAAATAAAATTTCGTCATAATCTTTTTTTAAAATCCGGAGTTCGGATCATCCATTGTTTCACAACTCTTAAAACCCTAAATTATTTCTGCACTAAATAATATATTTAGTGCTGTTGTAAGTACGCAAGTGCTTACATACATACATACATGTGTGTATATATGTATATATTTCTAAGATTCAGTAAATGGCAAAAAAAATTGCAATGTCAGAGAAACTAGAAGAAAAATACTGCGTACAATTCGCAATAGAAACGCAAATAAATGCATGGAAAAAATTAGAAACCACAAGAGAAGAAAAATGGATTGAATATCAAAAGACCTAGAAAATAAAAACAAATAAAAAAAAATAAAACTAATAATATATATCTGTGTTAGTGAATGTGGAAGAGGTTGTTAGAATTAGGGGTAGTGTTGGGAGGTAATGTATTGACAGTTTGTGCAATGAAACGATAACACATGAAATGGCATTAAATATTAGGGAATAAGAAGAGAACAAAGTGTAAAGTAAAGAAAAGCAAAGAACACAAACTGAAAAAGACGATCTTTGAACGCCGCGGTATACAAGAAAATTATTTGCATTCCTAACGAATGATCTTCTCACGAGCGAAATTTAAGAGGCCATATTTAATGAGAAGAGTATGCACAATTTCTACAGAGAGTGAATCAGATAGGTATATGTGCATTTGTAGTTACAAAATCCGTTATAAGAAAAAGAATTAATATATTAATTATTTTTATTTATTAATTATTTTTTTTATTTTATTACAATTTTATTTACTTTTCAAGGCATTATAAAGAACTGTGCTCTTAATTTTTTTGCTTAATAACATTTTTCTTTTAATAAAATATTTCTACTCTTTGAGTGCTGTTAATAGCAGCTGCATTTTTGCTGTATGTTAAGAACATAAGTACTCAATGTCAACAGCAGTGACTGTAAATTAACAGCACTGCTGCTGTGCTCTCACTTGTTGTGTTACATTTCCATACTCACAATTATGCGCAGCATTGTTGCTGTTGTCGCAGCATTGGTCGTCGGTGTTGAGTTTGTATGTTGTTGTTGTTGTTGCATTGCTTGCACACTTTATTTCTTCGTATTTTTCTGTGCGGTGATAAAAAAGCGACAGCAGCAGCAAACACAAAACACCGTCGCCGTCGTTGTTTTTATTATTCATAAAAGCGTCGCAGCAGCGTTTTTATCAACGCATTGAAAAATGAAATTGTTCTGTCTGCGTTGATCTGATCTGTGACGTGCTTATAAAAAATTTGACGTCCAAATTTGTTGGATTTAATTAAGAAGCAGTAAATTTTTTTTTATTTTTTTTGCTTCATTTCTTTCACACTTTTTTTTTCTCTGTTTATACGATGAATGATGCGTGTTAGATTAGATCAATTTTTGGTTGAAGATTTTCAATCGGATTCTACGTTTCTGGATTGCCTGGAGTAACGTTATATCTTCTTCAAATCGTGTCTTTATAACGATCGAAAATAAAAAAAATAAAATAAAAAATAAAAATTAAATAAACAAAAAAGAGAATAATTAAGGAACTATAAATTGGATGCTTCCAAAAAAAGTAAATTGTCGCTGGGAAGACGGACTTTGATCAAGATCTTTGATCTAGTACGTTCGTTAAAAAATTTTATTTGTCTTTTTCTTATAGAACAAAGTTCTAAATTATTGTAATATAATATGATAGGTGTAAGAGAGATGAATAATATTAGAACTTAAGAATATCTCAACGAATATGCAGAATAATCACTCGACTAGGTTAGGTTGGTAGGTAAAGTGGAAGAAAGTACCAATCATCCTCAATTTTGATTCCACATTCATCGTAAAAGAAAAGGGTAAAAGAATGGATATATTAGAACTAGCAAACAAGTATTTAGCCAATACTAATGTTGGAAATATTGTCGAGTGTTTTAAAGTACGGTGGGCCCGATAACTTAAGGCTAATATTAGATAAGTCTGAACATAGACACAATTGTCTTTTCTTCAAGCACCGGTAGACTACAAGAGAGGTACTACAAGAGAACTGAAAGAGCAGGTCAAGCCTGACTGCGTGGCATCCTGTAGTTCCGTGTTCCATTAGGTCAGATATTAAACTAAATACTTCCGATTTATGAAGCTTTATGAAGATTTATGAACCTTAATGAAGGTTCATGTGTATTGTGTTTCTGAGCCATTTGTAATCTATTGTGAGAAATGATAAATTTCTTGATGAAAGATTATTGCAGAAATAGTTGATCTCAAGTGAGACTATCTACTTCAAGATCTTCGATATATTCAAGGTCTTTATGGTATTTAGGGACTTTAACATCTTTAAGGTCTTCGAGGTGTTCAAGGTCTTCACGATATTTAAGGCCATTAATGTCTTCAAGCTCTTCAAGATCTTCATATTTTTCAATTTTTTCAAGGTTTTTAAGTTCATTAACGTTTTTAAAATCTTCATGGTGTTTAAGATCTTCAACTTTTTCAAGGTCTTCAAGGTTTTTATGGTATTTAGGGACTTCAAGGTTTCCACGGTCTTCAAGGAATTCAAGAACTTCAAAGTATTCGAGATATTCATGGTTTTCATAGTCTTCATAGTCTTCAAGGCCTTCAAAATCTTTGAGGTTCTCGAGATGTTCAAGGTCGTTATGGTCTTCACGACTGTCATGGAATCGAGCTAATCAACAAATGGTACTGCTCGGGACACAACTTTATTTCCGTACAAATTTTTAGCGTTTTATATGGTTCTAGGTATATTATTCAAGAAATAATATGATATTCTCTTACTGTTTTTTGATGTGCAAATGTTAAGTTACAGCAAAATTTCAAATGAATTCACTTAAATTATGACAAAGTCTACACCATCACGTCAGCATTTTTACTCATAGATGTCGCTGTGCTAAAAATTTTTATCTTTATAGTTCTGGATGTGTGTATGTGTCTGTTAAGATTTTGTGATTTACAAGCATAATATATGTATATATATATATATATATTTTGTTAAATACTATGTGTGTAAGTATGTCTTATAAAATAAAAAATATACCATATTTAGGCATGAGAGTTTTCCTATATTTTTATTTATTCATTTTATTTATAAAACAATATATTTCTTTTTAAATTTTAAAAAATGATTAAAATTTAAATATTTTCTATATACCACGAATATGAGAAGAAATGCCCCGACAAGTGCGATTTATTTAGCTGAAATCAAAGAAATTGATTAAATTGATAAGAGCCACCCAGTGCAGCTCATGCGGCACTGATTTTCGAATTTTTAATCTAAAATTATTCCAATTTACACACAACAACAAAAAGCACAGCAAAACCAAAAGCAAAAACAACAACAAACAAAACAAACCAAAAAAAAATATATAATTCAACACACAATTAGTGTGTTTCCTTGGGGAAATCTCATGTCACAAAAAAGTAAACTACATATACACACACACACACACAGAAACACACGCATGCATGCAAACACACATACAGTATAATTGCTTGCGATTTGAAGCGATTATATGATACCAGCATGGGGAAATCTCATGGCAAGATTCTGCTGCAATGCTCGTAAATAAATGAAGTAAAAATTTATTGAAAAGAGAGAAAAAGAAAGAAATAAATAAATATTTATTTTAACTTATATTTTTTTCATATAGTTTCACATATTTATTTATATTTTTACTTACTCATATATATTTTTATTTAATTATTTATTTTTATTGATTTATTTATTTATTAATATTTAAATAGTTTTCAAATACTTTAAGTATTTTTTTTTTCAACACTTTCCTATTTTTTTTGTTTCTTTTTGTATTTTTTTGCTCAATTAAATTTGCCATAAAACGTGTTCACTTTGTCATTTAAATATTTTTAAATATTTCTATTAATATTAAGCAAAAAATTTATTTACATAAATATTCAATTTGAATTGTTAAACACACACACATACACGTACGTATGTACATGTTTTTTAAGAGTTCAATTACATTTTTTTTTTTGTTTTTTTTTTTTGAGTTTTTTAACCAAACACACGTTTTTTATTTGCGCGTATTTGATTCACTTGTTGGTGTGCTTTGTTGTTGTTGTTACTGCTTTTGCTTGCCGTATGTGTGTTGCACTGATAAGCTTTGGCACATTTCAGTTGTTGTTTTTGTATTACACGTTAAATTAATAAAATTCTTTCTTTCCTCCTTTTTAGTTGTTGTTGTTGTGCTATTCTTTTTTTTTTGTTGGTTTTCGACTTTAGTAGTCAACACTTATAATGATTTTAATTTGTGCTATATTACTAAAAAAAAATATTAATAATTTATATTATTTTAAATTTTTATATTATATATATTGGTTCGTATATACATATGTACATGTTTCTATTAAATATTTATTATTTAATTTTCACGAAAATTTTTGAGTTTTTCGTGCAGTGACCCTGTTGCTTCGCTTTTTTTCTTCTATGTTTTTTATGTGCATTTTAATCAATGAGATTAGTCAAGTAAAGTCGTCGTGATGTGAGTATATGTGTGCACTTAGTAGCGTATGTGCGTTGGTTTAGTTGTGTTGGAAGTGAGGGTCATTGTCATTAATGTATTTGTTTATTTTTTGTTGTTGGGGCTGCTGTTCTAGTTTTTTTTTTTTTTGATTAGGTTTGATATCAATTTTTTTTTTCACTTTAGTTATTTATTTATTTTTTTTTTTTAGAATTATTTTTTTTGTTTTTGTATTTGATTTAATTTCTTTAATGAATTTGATTGTTTTTGACGTATGAACAGAATTTCGTTTTACTTTTAGAATTTATTTTTTTATTCAATAATTTACGTTTTCATTCATAATTAAACAAAATTTTAAATATTTTTGTAAAAAAAAAACAAAATATTTATATACATACGTATATATATTGTTCATTTTTTATCTCATATTTACTGATTAGTGTAGTAAATTTATTTTTTGTTGTTATATTTAATAAACAATTTTTTTTAATTTAATTTTTAACTTTCATTCCTAAACTTAATTTTAAGAAATAATTCTTAACTTTTTTTTATATAAAATTCCTTAATATAATTTTTAAATTTAATTCAGTTTAGTTTTAAAATATAATTTTCAAATTAAATGTTTATATTTATTTTTAAAATATAACTTTTTTAAATAAATATTTAAATATTGCAATGAAAATAATATTAATAATAATTTTAAAATATAATTTTTTAATTAAATGTTAAAATATAATTTAATGAAAATTATAATCAACATAAATTTTCACCATTTACTTAGGTTAGGTTATACCGGCGATCCTAAAGGGTTCACTATAAGCCCATTGTGTTACCGTATAATAAACCTAAGGATTAGAATCACTTAGAACCTTAGTAGCATTAATATCGTGATCGATTGACAAATCTAGAATAACTTTGTCACCCCAGATTTACTTTTAGTACATTTTTTATTTTCGATTGATTAATCTCATAACATTTTCGACTGGTGAATCTGGTATAACTTTTTTAATCAAGATTCAATTTTAATCCAATTTTCATTTTCTATTGGTAAATCTGTATAACACTCGAGATTAATATATAACATTCTAGAAATTTTCAGAATAGCAAGATTATACTGAAATTAACAGCTGTTTTATATTATATGACAAAAACTTTAAGCGATTACCCTAAACATTATTAAAGTGTCATAAAGTTCTATCAAAAATGACAGATTGACACCAAATCTAGATATGTCAATCACGTAAATAATTTTTTTTTTTAAATATTTTTCAAGAACTCAATGTAGACATTTTGCTGGTATCAGTCGAAGAATATGTTTAGATCTAACTTAATAAATGTACTTCCAAATCCAGTGATGGTAGTCAGATATTGCAATTCTTTCCATATATGCTTCGGTTTTAAAGGCACCGATTATGACAGACCCTTTCTGTAACTAAACTTAATGAACCGGATAGTAGAAGTTAAACGTTCTAGTGAATTGAAATAATGATCCAAAAATAACTTGCAACAATAACTATATAAAAGAATGGGGTATAATAAATAATATAATCATTATGGTTGCAAATGTTACAAATTATAAATTTACTATAAAATAAATAATTAATAATTATATGATTATAATATATACAATATAATATTATTGATTAAAGTAATTAAATCATACTTTAGGAGTGTTCTTATTACTTATTTTCTTATTCATATATCCCTTATATAAATACATGGCAAATCAATAATTATTCCTTTTTGCTGTCGTCCTCTAGTCTCAGTAGAGTATAGGGCCTGACACCAATAATTAGCTTAAAAAAATTTTCTTTATCCTTTGCCTTAAAATGGCTTTTGAATAATATAGTATATAAAGTATATATATACTACATGTAATGTATATTTATATATATATACCTCAGGTACCTCAGGTTATATTAATTACACTTTATTGTATGTATGTTCATATTATTCGTTGTTTTTATACTCAATCATATCATTTAATACAAAAAACTAAATACAAAAAAGTTTTTTACTTAAACAAACACAAACGTTTCTATTTCATAACAAAGACAGTTCTTATAAATAATAATTAATTATAAGATGTAATAGAATAATTGTAACAATGAATTAAACTTTTTTTGAGCTTCCATTTCTCTTGTCTTATTCGAAATCGAAGTCCAACTCACGAACCAGTTGGCATATCTCTCTGATAAATAGAATCCATTGTTGAAGATATATCCAAACAATACGGAGGAAAAATATGCAGAACAACAAGTAAACTAGAACCCCCACAAACCCATTAAAAACATAGTCCAAAGTATCGATGAAAGTTTCAGCGCCGTTAGTAGTAAGAATTTCTGTAACGCCTTCGATGGTATGCTTAATAAGCCCATCCATGAGATAACAAACGTTAAGTATTGGCTGGTAGTAAAACTTGCAGACTATATGTAGTAAAATCAGAAACACAAGAAAAATTCTAGTGAAAAATGGAGAATCTCATTATTTTTATTACAAGAAATAATTAAAACAAACTTAAAATAAACTTACAGCATTTTGGAGGTGCCGGTACTCTAGAGCAACTTGATGACAAACTTTGACAAACGTTCTCTCAATCTGGTAGAAGTTTTAAATAGAGATAATTCAAGAGTTGAAAGTTTATGTTCAATAAAAATTTTTAAATCAAAAATCTAATATTTTAAATTTGATTTCCGATATATTTTTCAATGCTAAGCATGTTTTTTTGGTCTAATAAAGTAAATGTTATTGTGAATTTTTGTTTAATATATGGTATATGATCTTAAATAGTTATAAAATCTTTTTTTGTCTTTTTCTGTTTATTTTTTGTATGGTGTATTTTTTGAAAATGCCGCCACGCTGTTCTTATTCACCACACTATGGTGTGTTAGTGAATTGCCAATGTTGGAAAATACTGAGTTGGTGAATTTGGTGAATTGTTCTTTAACGTAGAGCACACTGCATTATATAGTAATTTATATATATGAACTTTATTTAGCTATATAAAAATAGCAGGAAAAAATGAAAACGAAAAAAGACGAAAACGAAAAATACTCAGATTCATTGATTGTCTGATTAATTGCGTAATATTTTTATATATTAGTTGCCACTAGATGACGTGACAATTTTTTGTTAGTGGAATTAATAATAAATATATTGCAACTTTAAAGCCCGATGTCTGGAGAACCAAGCTATAGTATTATTAAGCGTAGTGGATGTAGTTATTTGAGACATACTAAGATAGACTAAAACAATATCGTAGATGGCACACGTACGTAATACGTGATTGAAATATAACGTGATTCATAATTATTATTTCCTTAGAGCAGCGAATAATCCAAAATAATATGTCTATTTTCTGAAAAGAAAAATAAATTTGAGCCAAGATCAAAGCAAAACTCGAGGCGGCTTTGGTAGACACCCATTGGAGGGCTCCTTAAAAAAAACCAGAAATGGAGAAGCCACACAAGAAGAAGCGATGAAATTAACAACTAAACATTTCTTTTGTAGATGCCAAGGTCTGGCAAGATTGAGACATTTCAGTATGGAAGTCTGCAACTTTTTAACTTTCGCAATTTTTAAAGTTTTGCCTTACATAGAAATTGATCTATCTAGATTAATGTTCAAAAAACAATTCAGTGTCTCTGGACTAATAGACGACTGTACGACTAGTGAATTGTAATTGCATCCAAGACCTGTACTAAACTATATGAAAACTATTACTATTTTTATTTTTATCCACTGCAACCACCTCTTAAGAATGAGTGGAGAAGATTTTCACTACATACTCGTAATTAGTGGAAAGAGTTGAGTTTCAGAGGCTAGGTATGTAGAAGCCTTTGTTCATCTAAGCCAGAAGGCATAAATATTATATAGTGGGAAGGTGCGTAGGTGTAGGGGGTGGAGTAAGTAGGGAGGGTGGTCATGGTTATTATTTTAAATTTTTGTGATACTTTGACAAAATACGTAGTGTTCTGTGACGGCACGTGATGATTCACGGATTTGGCTCATTATTATAAAAATTATAAACATATTCTTATTAAATTAAATTATTAAAACTGGTTTTTAAAATTTAAAAATATAATATATAGCAAAGTGATTAGTAAAAATTAGTGGAATATGCACAATAGAACAAAGGGGATAACGTAGATATAGTTTTAGTAATATTAATTTATGCTGGGTAAACATTACATAAATTTCTTAGTTAAGAAACTTCAATATATATATTTCTAAAATATTTAAAAAATATTTTTTTAAAAACATTTTTGTGTTTTTTGTATTCATAATAAATCATGTAAATAATAATTACAATATTGTAAATTGTTATAATTATCTTTGTAGATCGTGGTTCTGAGGATGACTCTCAAGAAGAGTCGAAATATAGAATATAATAAAAAATATTAAACGTTGAATGATTTAACAAAAAGGGACCTATAGCCGGACTACAAAATATAAAAACCATTATAAAAAAAGAAAATTTGAAAAAAATAAAATTTAAATAAAAATTAATATGAAAACTTAATTTAAGCTTTATAAAGTATCTTAACATTTTCAATGTTAAACATATTTTAATTTAATACAATTTGACTAACAAAACCTAAAAAAATAATACGAGTATTGACACTATTTGATAAAAAAAAACAAATGTACTTAAGGTGACCTAATTTCAATAATTTTCTATAATTTGCTCAAAAATGTTATTCCTTCCTTTCTTGTGTTTTTTTATACATATATTAAAGTTAAAAAAAAAACCATATTGCTGCTCTTCAGTGCTTTTTGTTAGTGTAAACCTGAGCAAACGAAGCGTACACATTCTGTTCGTCTTTGTCACTTAAGTGGAGTGAATTTATTTATCACAAGAATATTTGCAAAGTGTATTTTTAAATTAACCAAACATAAGTCGTACGTAGGGAGCATGTGGTTGTTAGTATTATTATTGTTGTTGTTGTTGTATATGAATAAGCATAAGTGCGATTGCTTAAAAGTAGAACACTCATGAAAAATTAACAAAAAATATATAAATAAACTAATTCAACCACAGAGCAATGATGGTAAGCTTACAACTACAACTGCAACAACAACAACAACAATAAGGAATACAACAACAAAGTAACAAGAATAACATCAAAGCTTAAGTGCAATGTGTAATAAGAACTGTGTTGGTGGTAGTGGTGGTGAGCGTAGCTACCCAGTAGAAAACGGATCGATCCGTCATCGAAGACGTCTTCAAGACATGGATACATACATGAAGACCGATCGATCCAAATGTATGACGGTCTTTGAAGACACTTTCATACAAATTAGCCAAATGTCTTCAATGAATTTTTGTGTACATGTCTCGAAGACCGTCTCGAAGACCATGTCTTGCATAACGGACGCATTCGACAGAAAGTTGTGCGCTCTTAGTGCAGTGCTCATATAATGTTTTCACCCTTTTTTTATTTCTACTCTTTTATTGCGCTCTTTAAATTTTAAATGAATTTCAATTTTCTCTTTAAATAAGTAGAAAGAAATTGTTGTATTTTGTACTTTTATTTATTTTATATAATAATTTCTTAAATTACATTCAAAATTAAAAGTTTTAAAAATAAATTATAAATTTTATTATAAATTATTATAAATTTTATTAAGATATTAATAATAAACTAGTAAAAACTAGTAAACATAATGAAAATTAATTTAAATAATTAACTTAATATAACTTAGCATATCTAAAATTAACTAAAACTAATATAAAATAATTTATAGCATTTCGCTATCATCAAATGTTGAAGTTTTATATGTTTTCAAAAGCGTTGAAGAGGATTTTGGTACAATTAAACCTTCTGATCTTAAGAGTTCTAAAATATCATTACCACAATGCCTGTTAATCCTGTGTTTTTTTAATATAACAGCTAATTTTTCACAAGTGTTTTTAGTTTTTTTATTTTCAACATCCTTTGTTTTGTTTCTTAAACAACTTTCACTGGAATTATTGTCTTTAATATTAATATCAATATATTTTCCAGGAACTAAGTCAATATTTCATTTGTTTTGATTTAATTTCTTTTTTTTAATATTTCATAGTTTAATGATTTTGTTTCTTTATTCATTTTGATTTTTTTAATATTTATTTCACAAATGTTTATTCACTACACTTCAAAATTATTGCGTCACTTCGCTTATAAAACATAGCGTCATCTGAGGCAAAATTCAAATATGTTGCTATGAACACTAAAAATGAGAGAGAAAGCAAAGAAAGAGTATTTACATTCATGTTCTGAGCAATTGTTTTGCAAATTTGCTTGAACATGCGGACGCGGTATCAAAGACCGTCTTGAAGACAATGTCTTCGAAGACCACTTTTTCTACTGGGTAATGATGACGCTGCATTTGATATAAATGTTACGTTAATGCAAATATCATATTCTTTACTTATATGAACTGTAGGTGTAAAGTGTGTGTATGTGTGTGTATCTGCATGTTTTTTGTTTTTGTTTATTGATGGTGTTTGACAAATTAACTCAATTTATGTTTACACATGTTAACACAAAAGTTTTCTTTTATTTTTCTTTTGCACTTTTAATTTGTGTTGTTGAACTTTTTCTTGATTTTCTTTAGTTTTTCTGTTGTTTTTTTGTTTTCTTTTTTTTCCAAAGAAAATATTAACAAGAAAAGTCTGTATATGAATAAGTATGAGTTTATTTTGAACTTGTGATATGAAGAAGAAAAAATGTTTGAAAAGTTTTTAACATGTACTAAACACAAAAAAAAAAAAAATAAAAACAAAAACAATAACAAAACTTTAGAAACAAAACCAAAGTGGAAGTGTTACGACATTTTTGAAGTGGGCGTGTGAGTATTTGCTACTTCATTGAAATGACATATCAATACATGCGTTTGTGTGTGTGTGTATATGTGTGCTTATTTATGGACTTTTGTGTGACTTCAGCATAACCTTAAAGCCTAAATATATAATATAGGCTCTTATCAATTATCAAAAAAAGTCTTGCTTTTACATATGTATATTTTACATGTATTTTCGCCTCAATGAAAAGGAAAATGGTTTTAAAAAAGGAATCTCTGAAAATGCTACGAGTCTATAGTTGACATATGGTAATTTTATTTTTCTATAAAAAAATTGATAAAGCTTCAGTTTATAAAGCCCCTGAATAAAGCTTTGATAAACTGAGAGACTTAGATTTTTTTACAGCTCTTTGACGATGAGCATTTTCTTAGTAAATAATAATAATAGAATAATGATTGCTGTGTAGTTTTTACTTAGCGTTAAAAAAAAAACAACGGCTATTGTCCGCCTCAACGTAAAAGCTATGCTCGTATAGCACCTCACTGTGACGCTTTTACAAACGTCATAATTTTTCATTTTTTGTTTCTTTACAGAAAAAGAAAATGAGTGTAAATAGCTTCGTAAGGCAAAACACGCTATGTTCAGGCGCCATAGCACACACACATGCATGATTCGAAGCAAAAAAGATCACATATAAAGAGATCTTCATATTAGAAGAGAAAAGATACGCTCATGTGACTCATTTAGAATAATATTTCTTGCTCTAAGGAGTGCCTAAATAAACGTTTAATCCTAGTTGATACACTAATACAAAAAAAAAACAGTTACATATTAGGAGTGAAGCGATATGCTCACGTGACATATATATTTTCTATACGTCAACTATATTTTCTGCTCTAGAAAGTGCCTTAAGAAAAAACTTTATCCTAATGGGAGAGATTGCATTAAATTAAAAAGTTTCTATAAAGAAAATTACTTTATAAAAGCTTTTTTATATATAGTTATTTATAAAGTTATTATTTTATATATTATAAAAATCTATATTTAACAAGACTTAATTCATAATTCATAATTAATTCCTAAAACTTTTACAACCATTCACACACTTCTATTACTTAAAGTCAGGCATTGCCGCAGAGTTGTATTTACTCCAATATAAACATTCAACATATTTTAACTTGTTCATCCTAAACATAATTATCCAATTATATACTGATAAAAACCTACGCTTTAGACATTAGCAAAAGCGATTATAGCATATTTCAGCATTCAGCATCTACTTAATGTTGGGTGGTATAAAAAGTATTCGGCGTTTTTTCGCTAGGTCACGTAAGGTTATACTGACGTTCCTAAACATGTAGATGTTAAGATCCGCATAAAAATTTAGACGTTTGAAAATTACTTTAAGCCTTTGTTAAAGTCTAAAATGCTCTTTGAAAAGAGGTCCTACAACTGGATAAGATTCTCAAAAAAAAGAAGCTCATATAAAATAACTTGGAGCCTCACATGCATTTCTTTTGCAGTGATACAGCAAACGTGCGACACTTTCGAAGTGCTCTCTACAACTGCGAAAGGAATGTTTAAAATTTATCTTCTATTAATCTTCTACCTTGGTACCTTAAACAGTTGTGACCCGTCAACAAACCTACTACAAAACTAATATCTTTATGCGACATCTCAATGAGAGTATAGTATTTTATTAAAGGAATGTGGCATATAAATGTCTACATATCGTTCAGTATTCCCATGGTTTCCTAAATTGTTCAGCACAGAAAGCACTCAACAAAGAATTGTCACTTAAAATGTCGATTACATTTTGTAACCGGTGGAGCAGGATAGACACCTAAACTATAAGGAGATAATGGAGGCACTAAAGATCAATCATCTGTCATATATAACATAATTTGTTATGGTCGCTACAAAATTCTCTTAATGGTGAAAAAAAACTCTACAAATCATGAAATTATGAAGGCATAAGAAAAATATCAAACAAGCAATATAAACCTTATTAAAATTAATTTTTAATAAAAAAAAATTATTCATAAATGTGCTAAAACACACCAAAAATTTACTTTTTATTCCACCAAATATATGTATTATAATATATCAAAATACTCAAATCAGAAAGATCTGTAGTTTCTATTTGTGTTTTATTGAAAAGTATGTAGTAACAAAACAGATGAAGAATTACAATTATTTGGACTGACAAATTTACTCACAAGGCCATCGTCATTAGTTGTGCGGTACATGGTTTCGACACTTAGGATCTCTTATTAGATTATTGTATTAATTTTTATTACGGTATGCAGGCTGCTAACGTATTAGTTGGCACCGTTATATGTATCCCATATATTTCTTATAAAAAAAATCAAAAAAATTATGTCAAAACAAAAAAAAAATACAAAGAATATTATTGTAGTGCTTACTCGAAGGTTAAGACTTCAAAGGTGTTACAATAAAGGCTACGGGTTTCTTTTGGGTCATCGAATAAAAGTTTCAGTAGATAGAAATTAACTTGTAGACGAAAGAACTTTTCGAACTTTTGCAATTTTTCCAATGAACCCTCAATATGTCCAACATACACGTCACGGTGACTATCGAAGAAAACATAGCCTTTAACACCTGCAACCGCAGCCAAGTCTTTAACATATTTTGGAAAGAGATTATCTTCAATGGGACCAATTACAGTAAAATTGGTGAAGAAAATGTTGTCGGAAGAGTCCATTGTATTCGAATTGATAGACGAGTTATCGAAGTCAGCTTCGATGGCAAAGCTTTTTTTATTAACAGTGGTTCCAAAATAATTTGAAACTATTGCAATTTGGAAGAAACTTAAAAAATATGGTTTGAATTCTATGGAATTAGATTAGTGAATGAAAAATTTTGACAGTTTTAGATTCTAAATTTTATTTAGAACATTTTATTTCTAGTATTTATATAGTCTATTCATAATTAATTCTATTATATATGTAGTCATCTCTTTCTTTCGTTTAAGCTATAACGTATAGAATAGTTTAAATTTTTTGATTTTTTATTTACTAATTTTCCTTATCGTTCGTATATATTTTCCATAAGGGCCATGTTATGCAGAGCTTTTATTTTTTCTATTGTTCTGTCATCTCTTTCACTTATGCAGACAATAATGCATTTATTTAAATAAGTATGTTTTTGCTTTTTCTTTTTTAGTAGTTCTGATTTTTAGTACTAGAGTTAGTCCTAAATAAGTATTGAATTAATGTTCAAAAATATATATTGTATTTTTATAAATAAATTTCTTATAAATCTCTTCTATAAATAAAAATTATATTGTATTATATTAACTATATTATTAATTATAAGTGTAGTAATTATACTTAAGAGTTTTATTTAAAAATTAGTAATAAATTTAGATTGTGATTGGCAATTAGTATATAAATCCGAAAAGTTCCGAGGTTGCTTAATCTCAAAAATTAATTTATATTATATCATTAAAAATTTTCTTTATAGAATAATACACATTCTTCTACTTCAGAGAGTTCTCAATATTTCTTATTTGAAGGTACTATATATGATGGTAAGTTTACGACTAACTAGCAATAATAGATATATTTGTCGTCTAAATACTAAGCCTTATGTATTCTAATGTCTGCCTTTCCCTTGATTTCTGCAGTGGGGTTGTAGCTTTTGACCTTTATGGTCCAATGGCTGAAATTTGTTCATTTTGCATTTCCCTAAGAGGTGTTTTTAGTGGGTTCAAGTCTCTCATAGTGGTTTTCAATACGTTCCTCTTACTGGAAAAAATAAAACTGGCTATTCATTACGCTTTATGCAGATATAGCGTATTTCTTCAGACATCGGAGTTTTTAGTTGTCAAGTTTTTATATTGATATTGATATTTTATATTGATATGTACTTAACGACCGTCCCTAAAAATAGTTTTTAAATTAAGGCGTCTCTAAAATCATAATTTTGAATAAACGATTAATATTCTTATTTCCCCATAAAAAATAATATGACAACTATAAGCAAGTCAGGATACAGATTTTGAGCTACTTAAAAAGAAGAAGTCTGAAAAATTAATACATAATTATGCCTTCTTCAGAAGGAGGAATCTTAGAAGCTAAAATAATGTGTTCAGATTTTAAATCATATTAATGTTTTTTAAGTAAAACACTCTTGCAATGTAAAAGGTAGTAAAATATTTATTAATTATAATCTCACATATTTTGAATACAATACTACTGACAACCAAATGAGAATTCTGATGGTGCTAGTAAAAATATCCAACATGCCTTGCCATTTGTAAAATAATTAGAGTGTGTTTCCAATCACACTAATGTATATAGTCGTATATAATATTAGATTTTGTGTTACCGTATCAGAAACTCAGAGGTTTAAAAACCACAAAAATATGCCTATGACCGTTAACCCAAAGTACAAAAATGTCGACAACTGTATCGACATCTATTTTAGAGATGTGTAGCAGTCAGAAACTGTCTTGGATGTAAATTCGATTGAACTCAAATACTTTAAAACAGCTTGAATGTTTCATAACAAGTATATCTGGTATTATTAATTTATATATTATTTACTTCCAGATAAGTTATAGCATCTCTAATAGCGATCACCTCCGCCTGTAACTTGAACACTGTAATGGGCGGGAAGTCTATTATAAATAGATTTGTTCAGTCCCTTCAGGTAAACTTCACTGCAACAATTGTAGAGTCGTCTGTGAAAATAGTTAGACTTTGTTCTGTTGAGGGACTTCCCAACTAAACAAGTTTTCATCTCTATGCACCTGTGTTAAAATTTATTGAAATCCGAAACATATACTACTCTATATGCTAATATTTCTTATTTGTCCAGTTATAGAGGTTTAAAAAAACTAAATATGTCACCTATCGGCAAGTAGTGTATAGATTTGATATTGATTATAAGTAAAAATAATAAATTTCGAAATTTTGAAATGTCTAATATTCGAATTTTGAAACATATGTTTCATTTGCTCGAAAACTTTATGTATACATATGTATTATATATATAGATATTTGATTGACTCAAAAATTATAGAATTTTACTTAAAGTCTAAATTGACAATAACATATTTGTTGTGTGTCAGAATATATATATATATAAATGATTTTATATATCAATTATACCTATATTTAATTTTTTGTGTAATATATTGAGTGAAATTTTTCTGAAGAAACAAAAGCTCTCTCAACTCATTCAAAGAACTTTCTGATATGTGAGAGCCTTTTTACATGCAATAAGCAACTTATGTCAATGGAAACGACAAAATCTTTAGGTTACTTAAGTATCTTAAGTAAGTAAGCAATGGAAACATGGCATAAAATAGCTGTCTTTACTAAGATCCATTGCAAAATCGGCGTTCACAAGAAATCTGAATCGTGCCCATATATAAAAAATAAACTATTACAACAAATTTAATTTATTAATTAAATTTAATTAATTTAATTATTATATACTAACATGTATATATACATAAACACACATACATGAATACGCACATATAGGTATATATATATTTCCTTTTCTCATACAAGTGGTTATTGCGTACTTTAGCTGCGTCATTTGCGCTGCTACGTAATGCTGCTTTCTTCTATTTTCGATGCTACATCGCTTTGGAAAGCTTGGACTTAATATTATCATAACATTTATGTGTATATTGTTGTTGTTGTTGTGGCTTTTATTGCTGATGCTTCTATTGTTGTTGCTATGATTGTTGTTGATTTTATTAATGCTGCTTTCATTGTTGTTGGCATTATTTTCGTTATTGTTACTATCGTAGCTAAATGCTTCTTGTTGCAATCTAGTTGTTATAATAATTTTTTTTTAATAAATTTTTATTTTAGTTTTATTAAAGAAATCACCATTATTTTTTGTTGTATTTAATGTTATTGTTAAATGGCTATTGCATATTTAACCATCTCCGTTGGTGAGTTCTTTGCTTTATGTTGTCCAACGCCTAAAGTGTTGGCGAAGAGCTTATGTTATAATTTTTTTTTTATTAAGCATTTTAATAAATTTTTTTTGATTGTCTTTTTTTTTATATTCTGTTCTTAAGTCTACATACTTATCTCGATTGAGGCAATAAGTAAAATTAAAAAAAAAAAAAACATAAAAACATTCAACGTTTATCATTGCGTATGCTTGTTGGCGGTGGTGGTGGGTTTAAAGAAGCGTTGAAGTCATTTTTACAAGCAAACAAGCGCAAATTCCGTGCAAGAATAGACCAAAGATTAAGTAATCGTAAACAGCGCAGAGTAGCTTATGCATGTGCTGTACCGTATTTTGTGTGTTGTTATTATTATTGTTTTTGGCGATGTTGTTGCTTTTTTCTTCTTTTATTTGTTTGCTTGTTGCAAACTGTTGAAAGGCAAGGAGAAGAAGACAAGCAAGCACAAATAGAATTAAGTATGTGTAGAAAGCTTTTAATAAAATATGCATGCATTACGCATGCCATAATTGAAACCACACCACACTTGACAGCGACAGAAGCAAAAAAAAAATATTATGACAAATATGATGAGCTTAGAAAAGTGCGGCAATAAATACATATACACACAGGCGTATGTTTAAGTGTGTATGAATGTTTGCCAACTGTAGTAATTTGTGTTTGCACATATGTATGTGTATATGTAATCTACTTTCTCAAGTAGATTTTAAAGCAAAAACATCAACATAATATGCAAATATTTGCTATGATTTACTTACCAAAAAAAGTCTGTATTCATATGCATGTATGCGTGTGTGTGGTTGTGTGCGTGTTTGTATGTTTATAAGAATGAAATTAAATTTCCTTAATTTTTGTACAAACATATGTAAGAATGTGTGTCGACTGACACTTTCTTTGTTAATTTCTGTTTTTATCATGTTTTTCTTATCGTTTTTATCTTCGCTTAATAAAATTTTTATTGGTTAATGAAAGTTTTTCCTTTTGAGTAAATTTCCTTTATGTCTTTTTTGTTTGTGTTTGTCAAATGAATTTTGACATTCTCTGTCTGTGGGTCTAAGAGAATGGATTATGCCAAAAACTTTGGCAGCACTTTTCATGATGGCTTAGCACTTTTTTGTTTTTATTTCTGTGTTTATAGAATCGTTAAAATTTAATTAGAATTATTAAATTAACAATAAAAAAAAATTATAATGAGACTAAAACTTCTATTATACTAAAATTGAATAAAAATTATAATAGAAATAATTGTTTATAATATATAGATTAGGTTCTATACACACAAAAAGAATAATATAAAAGTATGCAACAAATAATGCCCTTACAAACAGAGTAGTATTGATATTTAACAAAACAAAAATAAAATACAATTTATTCAATTATTCTATAGCTGGTTCATGATGTCGTTCTAATATAAACACAGCAAGTGAATTTGTTAATAAAATTTTCACAGAAAATTTACAAAACGCTACAAAAATGTGCGAACCTAAAAGCCAAGTACGGCTTTGTGTCAGTTGGCAAATGAACGCTGACTCTGAGCTTCAAATTTGGCAGGGCACGACATACAGATAATACTTGGTAGATAAAACTAAATTATACATAATTACAATAATGAGAAGTAATAGTTTTAGATAGCTAATAGAAAGGATTTTCTAAATAGATATAATTATGTCGGTGGTGAGAAAAGTCATATAATAAAGTAGCACACACAAAATATATTATAAGTATTAGAAATGTTTCAGAACTTGGAAAAAACTCTGTTTTAGTCATATCTTATTTCATAATAATATCTTAATAGCTCTAAAAACAAAACATACTAAATAATACTCCTGGAAGTACAGATGAAGTTGTGTAGTGTTCGTATACTATAATTTTTCTACTATTTCGAAAATCGTAAAATATTAGTAATATTTTTTGGACACTTAAGTGCTTTCTGCTAGCACTCCTTTATATTATATATGTATATAAGTAAATAATTCACTTACAGTAGTGTGATTAAACCGTTTGATATAATTTATTCGAAATAATTTAATTAACATATATTGGATATCGAGCAGTACATACAATACTATGCATTTAATAGTGCATATATAATGTTTCATATATAATTTTCTAATTAAAATAATTGAATTAGATTTAATATATGAATAATATACAAATTAATGGATGTATTCAAAATGGTCATTAATTAGTAAAAGGAGCGTAAGAAGTCGATGTAATAATTATGAATCGATATAGTCACGTCAATCTATTTGTCAATGCTTTTGATTTTCAGTCTTACTATTTGTCTATTTACTTGACTATTTCTTTGTCTATTTGAGTTCACAGAAAATTATTTAGAATTTTCAATGTAGTCCAAATTTGGATTGTGAGTCGTTCATCATACGAATCGCATACGCTCAAATGTAGATCTATGGAATCTCAAATCATTTACAAAGAACGCCGTTCTTAAGTACATTAACACTTTGGTGTTTTTTGTTATTAACCTTGATCACGCTGGATAAACGATTCACATGGCTTAAACATGTTCAACTGAAAAGAATTAGCTGTGCCAAAATTCTTCATCACCTTCAACCGCTATTCAGAAATGAAAATCTCAATGCTAACAGCAGGAAACTGATATATAACCAAATAATTCGTCCGTCACTTCTATATGATTGTGTAGCGTTTAGCAAAGCTTCAAACACTACTGTTCGCCAGCTAGAAATTGCACAAAGTCAGCCTTTGAGAAGACTTTACAAAGAACCATGGTACATTACGGCGAATAACATCCTCAGGGACCTCAATATTGATCCCAACCAAAAATACATAAAGGATAGAGCCCTGAAATTATTTGCGAAAACTGACAGACTTACCAACGCCGCGTTTTAAAATCTCAGAATGGTTACAGGCTCCTCGGGGAGGTATGCAGATCTGGGGTCAATTATTTCTTAGTCTGATGAAGTGATAAACAATAATCCAGTGAAGGCGTAAAGAGGGGTTTTAAAAATACCTCGAATTAAGAAAGAGTAAAAGTGTTCAAGTATACTAGCTCAAAGAGCTTCAACATAATAATTGATCTATAAGTTGTTCATATTCCAAATCTTTTTTTTTACAATTGCAAGAGCGTAGATATATTAATTAGTCGTCATAAGTCTAAATATGATTGAAGTGTTCTCTCATTCTCTCTTTACTTAGTGAAACGAGAGATGCAATTTACACTCATTAGTACTCGCGACTATTAGCCTAATCCACGGTAACAAGAGCTTCATTGAATTATGATAATGAGTTATTTAGGTGATTTTACAGAAGTATAGCTTAAAGATCAACATATGTAATGTCTATGGGCTCAATTTTAAGAGAAAGTATCCAGAGAATTAAACAATTTTGGTACCCTGTTCTTGATATACTTTTGTCATCAGTCTAAAGGATATGGCAAAAAAATTTTTTCGATTTTTTGACCTTTATTTAGTGAACCTGGTTATAGAACGACTAAAATCATGGCAAATTTATTTATTTCTTTTTGATATATGAGCTCACATTTTCAGTCGGAAAAACTTTTGCGTCTCAATGACGTTGTGTGAAGGGTATTAAAGCTTCAGCAAAGTTGGCATTTTTTTGGTTTTTTTTTAAGAATTATTTGCACTATAATTGAAATCTGACTTGTAATAGTCCTGTGGGACGAAAATGCTTTAGTGTAATAAGCTGTTTCGGAATAAGTTATATTATTTATTCGTATTACACAAACTTCTGCTATTCCTGCTATACGATACCATATACCTTAAATAAACATTTTATTTACATTTGTTATATTATTTTCCGGCTCGATTTGTTTTTATTTACATTTTCTTTGGATTTTAAATTGATAAAGTTTATAAACTTTTCGAATCTGCAGTTTTATTGGCACAAGACTCACTGCGAAAATCCTCTTTAAATTGCTTTTATTGTTGTTGGGTTTGTTTGTATACGAGTCCATTGGTTTTACGAGTAGTGTGTATATAAAAATTTACCGCCCTATTTTTACACGCCTCATTTGATGATACAAATTTGTCAATACAGAACACAAACAAAAAAAAATAGAAAAAACTTTTGACGTGGAAAATTTGGAATAGAGCATTTAACCATCTGCCCCAAAAAGCCAAAATAAGTTACAGCAACGACTCTGGATTACAGCTACACACACAAACAATTGATTGGGGCGAATGACAGAAGGTCGTCGGATGTATGGTGTGTCCGACTGATGTACTGTGATGTACAGTGATGTACTGTGATATACGGCTATCAAACATCAAATGACAAATGCGAAAAACTGACAGTAAAAAGTTCGCAAGAGAGCAATCGAGGGTCAATAAACTTTTCACAGAAATGGCATGGAAATTCAGATATTTAGAAATTTCAAGTAATCACATTGAAGTCTATTGTCAATGGGCGTGTTAAGAGCACAACCTCATGGGTACTCTGTGCACTTATAGGTGCGCTGTCAAAAAAGATACTTTGGATATTTAGTAGAAATCCTCGACAAATGCGTAATGCTACATTCAAGATAATTAAGTGTTTCCACTTTAATTTGTTTTTCAGGGGCGGCTATACTGGCAAGTCGTTGAGAAGACTGTTTGGAATATGGCATTTGGTTGTTATGCTGAAAGAAATAAAAGAAATTTGTATATTTGGCAGATTGGGGCCAAACCTACATGACTCCACAGCACTCTCTTTGGCATGATAAGAAAGATGTGAAAAGTTCAGCTTATGGCTGTTAAGATTTTTTTAATGAAAACCATGAAATTAAGAAAAATTTCAAAGATTCTTAAATTTATTGCGGCACAGCACGTTTGTCACTTGTCAAGCAACTGAGCGATGTTGGCTGTTGATGATGACAATGACAATGATAATCTCTGCATGGGAAATATACATAATTCGAGCAGAATTCTGCAAAGTTCGTTGGTATGGTCGGTCGGTGGGTGACAGTCTAAGTGCCCAAGTGTCCAAGTAGCTGAATGACTGCCTAGTGAGTGGGTGGTTGTTTGCTGGTATTTTTAACTTGCCTTGCCTATGCTTAATAAATTATCTGCCGCATTTAATAAAGCTTCTGCTATCGCATTTTTGTGGATGACATTAAATGGTTTTATAATTTCTTTATATTTTATTTATTCTTCATTTTAAATTTATCAGCATATTTTGTTTTCTTTTATGTATTATATTATTTATTATTTGACGAATTTTTTTCTTGGCTATCATCTGTTGCTGTTTCATCCGGACCATTTCATCTGTCGTCTTCGATAATAAATCAACAATTAAGAGAGCCAAGGAAAAGTGCAGAGTAATGTACGACAATTTTCATCTTTTTATATACGATTATATGTGTATTTATTTATTAATAATTAAATATACATAAAATATTGTCACAATAGTAGAATCCTTTGACTTTTTGTACGCAATGCTGACATTGTCCCTGACGTTGTCATCACTTGCACATCCGATTTATGGCTGGCCACTTCAATGCGTTGACGTTTCACTTTTATTGGACACTTGAAGAGTTTAATTTAAGACTCGTTTTTCTCTCTGACTTCTGTGGGAAAACAATTAATATATTTTCTTCTGTTTTAAATACGGTTGGACCACTGGCAATGAAATGGTCCAGCCGTTGCCTTTGCATTCTTCATGCACATTTATATGTTATTAAAATTCTTTCAAGACACGTCTTTGTACTTACTTTAAAGAATTGCAATGACTTCAATAAGTGACAAAAGAAAATTCATTTATTTATAGTTATTACAAGGTGAAAAAATAATTAAATAAATTTAAAAGCATATATGTACATGTGCATATGAATAATATTAAATATTTATTTTTTAAATATGGGAAAAGCAAAATTGTATTTATGCAGTTCAAAAGCCAATTGGAAAAACCTTACATGTTACAAAATTTGACTCAAAGTTTTCTTTGTGAACTCTGCTGTCAGTAAAATGACAGGAATTCGAATTAATTACAAAAGATATTGAATGATGTCAAGTAGTTTAATATATATATGTAAGGAACGTACAACCTATTACAAAAAGAAAGTATGTATATGAATTTATATATAATAGATCTCCAACAGAATAGTTACCTAATACAAGAAGATAATACATATAAAGATATATACAATACATACCTCCGATAAAATAGCTATTTGTACTAAAATAAAACAATTTGAGGCTTAAAATATCTATACTAAATTTTTATACCGTCGATTGTTCTGGAGTTATTTGTATGTCATGATGTTCCAAAAAGGAAGTACAATTATTTTATTCCACTTAATCGGATGTTTCATGTTGGATCGAAATTTTATGTGCAAATGATCTACACCATATAATCCACATACCAACAATCAATCGATGAATTTATCGCATCTAAGTTATACATCAACAACCAGTCAATGATCTTTCAAAATGTAATCCTTGCACCAGTTACTTGGGTATGAATTTGCCTTAAATTATTTATATATCAACAATCAGTTTATGAATCTGTCCCATGTAATTCATATGTTAGCAACCAATATATGGATCTATACCATATTATCTATATACCAACAATCAGTCTCTGAATCTGTCTCATGTGATCTATATATCAGTAATTAGTCTTTGAATCTGTCTCATGTAATCTATATATCAACAATCAGTGTATGGATGATATTGTGTTGATATATATGTCATCCGCGGAGAGGTTTACAAGTACTGGATCACATATACAACTCCTTTGACTGAAGCCTTATTCCAGAACGATTTCGTTCACAACCTTCAAGAAAGATATTACTATATACACAATACTCTAGGTAACCCTGAGACTAAAAAAGTAGTTAGTCCATATAACTACGGTAGGGCGTACTTTCACCGTACAGAGATAAGTAATTTGACTGGTTATCTGATTGATCATGATGCCTTGAGCTATCATTTCAACAAAATAGGGCAGATATTTTGGGACTAAACCAGAAGTCTAAACATTAGTCTAAACCAGAAGGAAATTATTACATCAGTAGCTACCATTCCTCTAAGATTTTATGAAATCATCAACATATGATATTTTGATCTTTATTGAAAGAGTTCAGTGTTCTTTGTTGAGTTAGAGTGGGTTAGCAGCATAAAAGATCGTTGAGAGTCAATGCTCTATATATTTTAATTCTTTTGTTCATATATATTCTAATATGACTTTGCACCCAAAGTCCAGCTAAAGTTAAATAACAGACTGTTGCAACGAAAACAGAAACACATATAAGACTTTCAGAAGAAATATTATCACGTTTCCAAAAAAGAAGTCAGCTAAGTACGTCATACATTTATTATCCTTTTTTTTATTATTATTTCAAATCAATTAAGTATGAACATTTCTTTATGTATTTTATGATTTTGATTTACTTTTTGTTTCTTACTTGTTTTTTATTATGAAAAAAATCTCTCTAAAAGCCCAGTCAACTATTCCTTTTAACTTAAAGTTGGAATTTTTTATGCAAACACATAACTGAATAAATGTAGATAATTAGAAAGAAATAAAATAAAAGTGCTTGAGTAACCGAGAGATGCGATTCTTTTACCTATTTGCCAAACTAAAAATTACGCACGATTGCTTGGAAAAATTTTACTGAATCACGCACACAATATTACTCTTATCATTTGCCTTAGTTGCATCAAATCCTCCACTTAGTTAAAGTTGGTTCTATCCTTCACTTGCCATACATCCTTGTCATCTAATGCGCCTTCACAATCAGAAATTTTGATTGCTCATTCGATATGCAATGCCAACACCCTAACGCCCTTACACCACATCAAGGCACACATCCAATCACACGTACTCGCAGCACAGATTGTCCACAGAAAACACAATCTCCGACTGTTAATGCTTAAGGGTCTATGAAATTGAGATAATTCGATTGTATACTTCATTTCTTGCACACCCGCCCTTCATGAGGAAATAGACACCTCATGGAAATAGACGCCTCATGGTATAGACATGAATGAGCATGTAAATGCGTCTCATGTGCTCTGTGTATGCTAAGTATACGTACTGTAGTGCCGAATTTGCCAAGGAACACACTTAATGAAACATAAGTTCATCAACATTGGCAGCTAGCATTAATACTCATATCCACACAAAAGGATATCATATCCTTTCTGTTGATTTGGCATGATATTATATGAGATGTTGTTGCTTTCACTGTTTTTGTTGTTTTTGTTGTTGTGTAATTCTATATGGATAAACATCTTAAAATTAAATTCAAATGCTTTAGTTTGCACAAACAAACATAAATAAATAAGTCCTTTGTATAGATATTTTGTAGGAATCCTAAATCCCAAAGACATTAGGGCATTTGTGATTGGATTTCATTTATTTACTTTCCCCAAGTTGTGAATAAAACTTAATTGTCAATCAATGAACATTTTATATTCAGTTTATATATACCTAAAGACATATTCATACATACTAGTATAAATAAATAAATATACATATCGTTATAGTTATGCGTTACCATATACTATAAGTATCAAAAGTTAAGTTTTAATTTTTCCTAAAGGCTTTAGCTAAAAATATATTTTCTTGGTTTTAATATCTCTTGAGTTGAGTATGTATCTATGTATAGCAACCATTTTTGATTCAAATTTGAAATTTATGAAGAAGTTTATAAAAAAAAACTATATCCTTAAGTATTCAATTATAACACAATGGCTGATAAGTCCGTAAGATGATATACTGGCAGAGCCATTAATGAAAAATTCATAAACGATCTGATAAGTCTCTCTTCGCTATATTAGAGAGTGCTGTTAGCAATCAAACGCTTACATAATGAAGTCACTTGATAAGTAGTTGTAGTATGGAACATAACAGCTATTTGACTTAGGAACAGATTTCATCAGAAATGTTTATCTGTTTATTAGTAGCAAATTGGCTGGAGACATAAAATTCCTATCTTTTTAAATAAATTGTAGGTAAGAAAGAATTTCTCCAGGAACATGAATAAGAAAAACATAAATAATAAAATACTTTCTCAACATATACTTTGACATTCTTCATTCATATTTTGAGAATACATGGACATTTTTTCATAATTTTATCATTGTGAGTACATTCTCCAAAAACTTTAGCATTGCTCCATTATATTTTGACGAAGTGAGTCCATTCTCCTAAAACTTTACCTTAGTTCCATTATATTTTGAGAATGTAAGCATGACTTTATCATTGTTCTATCATAATTTGAAGTTGCGAGGATCTTTTCCCATAACTTCATCATCGTTTTATTATATTTTGAGGTTGCGAGAACATTTTTCCATATCTTTATCGTAGTTCCATCATATTGTGGGGATGCAAGGACATTCTCCCATAACTTCATCATTGTTCAATCATATTTTGAGGATGCACGGATATTTTTTCATAATTCAATAATTGTATCATCATATTCGGACGACGCAAGGATATTTTTCCATGACTCTACCGTAGTTCCATCATATTTCGTGAATAAAAGGACATTCTACTATAATTTTATTGTTGTTTTATCTTAATTTGATGATGCAAGGATATGCTTAAAAATCTTCAGCGTTCTTTTATTGTGCTTTGAGGATATGTGGATATTCTTCTTTAAATTCATCGATATTTTATTATATTTTGAGGTTGCGAGAACATTCTTCCATAACTTCATCATTATTCTATAGTATTTTGTGGATGCGAGGATGTGTTTCCTATAATTTCATCACCATTCTATTATATTTGGAGAATACTAAGATATTTTCATATAACTTCGTCGTTGTTCTATCATATTTCGGGGTCACGGGGATATAATCTCTTAACTTGGTCAGTTTTTCATTAGGTTTTGAGAATGCGAGGACATTCTACCATAACTTTATTCTAGATTCTTCACATTTTGAGGGTGCAAGAACGTTCTCTCTAGCAACTTTTTCATATAATAAAATTTTATTTAAGCTAAATTGAGAAAAGGAACACATAAGTAGACGGATGTTCTATTTTGTTTAAATTTGTATTTTTGAAAGCTATTAGCAAACATGTACATGTCCAGTTATGACGTCAGTGATAGATCTGATCTCAGATCTATTTACCTTATGATGAAACCTGCCAATATTTGGAGTGAAAAATTTGTATGTATTTTCAGTCCACAGTGTTACTAGTAATTACTGTTCCAATATTTAATCCACATTTCCTAAATTATTTGTTACAATAAATTATTTCTCATTCACTTAATTCGCCGCTTTTAGTTCTTAGTTTGTTGTTTGTTTTTTATTTAAGCAAAATCACTTTCACTCTTTAAAGCTTGCGCTGTCTTCTTCTTAGTATTCTTCTTAGTATTTATAACCTTGACCAACTTTGCTGCCATGTAAAAAGTCCAAAAATTTAAATAAGAATGACGACGACGACGGCACACAAATTTCAATTCATTTTCCTTTTGTGCTTTTACTTTTTCTTTCTGCTTTTCGCACCCCACCTTGTGTTTAACTTCATAATTTCTTTTGCTTTCGTTACTTTCGCTTTCTTCCTCCAAATATCATTAAGAATGTTCTGTGCGGCGTTGATAGTTTGTTAGTTGGTTGAAGCAGAAGTCTTGCTGTCAGGTTTGACGATGGCGTGAAGGTGGTGTGAAGGGATGTGCAAATGAAGACAACAGAAACTAAATTGAATTTGAGTGCTGCGTGAAGGCGACGACACTAAAAACAAATTTTCATATACGCTTTGTGAATGCGGCAAAAATACTGCCTGCTATGGACGCCGCAACAACAACAACAATCCGGTTAACAGCAAAGAGCGCCAACAACAACAACACGTACAGTGGCATAGTGGCTGGCGGCACTTCATAATAAATTTTAATTAATATGTTTATGTGAATTTCTTGAGTTCTTTCATTATTGATTTCATTTTATTTAATTTTTTTTTTTTAATTTTTTTTGTTTTTATTTTTTCCTACTGCTGAATTTTATTTGCATAGCAATTTGTTGCCATTGCTGTCGTTGCTGTTGTTGTATTGTTGTTGTTGGTACTTCTATATAATTTTTCTTGTTTTATTCATTAAAGACGTCATTCCATATGCCATCGTCATTGATATTTTATGTGAGTACAAAAACAAAAAAAAAACACAAACACAAACATAACCACGTTAAGTGTTGTTTGGAAAAAAATTTTTTTTGTTTTTTTTTTTTGGAAAGCCAGTTTCCGTATTATTTACTTCCTACTTTTTTTATGGCTTGCTTATGAACTATTTTGCTTATGGAATTGTCGAGCTTTGGATTGCTGCATACCAAACTCCAACGCATATTTTATGTCTTCAAGTCATTAATTCTCGTTTCCAACTGAAAATCATTTGTTCTTGTTTTTTCTGCTAATTCGTTTTTTATTACATGCTTAATTTTTTTTTTGTTTTATTGCTTTTTAATGTTTTCTTGCTTCCATCGCTTCCATCTCGCTTCAAATAAATTTGGTTTTAGCATTCATTTATGCCTGTCATCCGCTATGTCAACTAAAATAAATTTTCTATTATAGTTGTTGTTTTTCTTATTGTTGTTGTTTTTATTGTTTCTCCAACAGCTGTTAGCGTCTTGTCTTGGACTTTGTCTTCCACACTTTCTGTTGGGTTTGTTGTTGTTGTTGTTGCGCCGCATCGACTGTTCCAAGTCTAAGAGGAAGAATTTTTTTAGAGAAATTCTAATTAAGCGCTGTACCCTACATTAGGGCATGCTTAGTGTGTTTGGCATATGCTGGGTTGCTCTAGGACGATTAAGTATAATAAAGTAATTATTAATTGTAATTAAGTATATAATTGTTAAACATGACCAAAAGAGTTAGTTAAGTCATTTAATTGCGAAAAAGTAAGAAGAAAAACCGTGAAATAAGCTAAACATGAAGTAGGTGAAAAAAAACAAAAAAAAAAGAATGGAAAACAGGAAAACAAAATGTCAACTATAAAGAAAAATTAAAAAAGGAAAGCAAGAAGAGTGAGAAAAAAAAATCACTACTACAAAAGAAAGAGAGACAGAAGCAGGTGGAATAAAAATAAGGAGCAAGAGAGAGAGAGAGGAGGAAGCTATAACTTTAATAATTTACTGTCGTTTCATCTGTAATTTCGAAAAAATGGCCTGTACGTTTACCATTTCTACAAGTGGAAAGAATTTAGTAGCCTGTCCTTAGTGAAGAAGACTGCACCATATTAAAGAAGGTGGAGAATTCTAGCGCAATAATCATAGGGAACTTTTTTAGGTATGATGTCATTAAAGTGGCATTAAGATTTTTTTTAAATATTTTGTTATCCATTTAGTTTATGTAGATTTGAGAACAGAAATTGTACAGTGATATAGTTTCTTAATCAAGGGAAGTCAAAGTAAAATTGAAAGTTGAAAGCTATCTAGAAATCATAAAGAAGGAACCGTACTATTCGACATTAGACTTGTGCTCTAATTAAATATAGTCTTCTTCGTTCACTCGATAACCATTAGACATTATTCATGGCTAAGACCAGATAAAAATCTATTTCCAACTACTTTTGCGTCCAGGAAGAAGCACTACTAACAGTATACCATAGTTACCGTACCTATACAGAATACATATTGGTTCTTTTGTGTAACCAACGGCTGACCGAATTTGAATAATTTAAACTTGATACAAAGTTATTGTTGTTTTATAAATATTATATTAAAAATTGTAAAGTTTTTTTAACTATACTCTTAACGACTTAAAAACATATATAAAAATAACATATCTGGTTATTGTTAGTAGTAAGTGTATTACTAAAAATATCGTAAATGACAATTATGTAAAAGTTAATTAATTATTAATTATCATTTACGATATTATTGTTAATAGACCTACTAACAATAATTAGATATTATTCCCGTTCACAATACGTCTTGGGTTAACAAGCGCTAGTATGTTTAAAAGAGTATTTTTATTTCTATATTTTATGTTTACCATCCTTAGAACTATATTATATGGACAATCATATGTCGAATGCTCACGACAATTTCACGCTCTTTATGGTCAATATTGTCAATTTTTTACTTTTAATCCCATCATAATACCTTTTTATGGAACCAAATTTTAATGTGATGTGAACTTATCCACACAAAAATACACATGTTTACTCTTAATAGGTCTAAAATCTGATATTTATTACTGAGCAAGACGGTTTTGATAAACGTGACACAGAAAACCCCGTCACCGTGACTAAATTTAAATCGACATTTTTCTCTTTCGCCCACTTTCAATTTATATTGAAAACAATAATTTGAATTTTGAAATGACCATTAGTCGCTGTGATTATTTGCAACATTTCTAGGCTCAAGAGCGTAAAGCATGATGGCAAGTAAAGCCTTCATCGTTTTAACATACCACCACACCAGTAGTAGTATGGCAGCAGCGTTGGAACTCTAATAACCGTGGATGGTGGTTTGTATGGCTCATACTAGAGCTTAACAACTGGATAGCAAGCAACTTCGGATAAACCAACGACTATCTCACTCTGTTCCTGTCTAGCCATGTGTATTCCAACAACTAACTCTACCGTATGTACAAAGTAATATCATTAAATTGACTATATTGCGGAGCTAGAAATAATAGCGCAGAGCACACGTCCTTCGAGTGTAATAGGGAACCGGAATGATGATAGAAAATATAATCGAAAACAAAGCAAAGTGGAATTACAATCTGCTCCTGAGGCTGAAAAAAGTAAATCTATACAAAAGGCAGTTGGAGGCAAGCTATTAATAGAACAACAAGACGAAGTATGAGAATAGTCAGCCACCTGAAGTAGTAGCAGAGGCTCTGGTGACATCAATCGGTGGTCACATCACTTAAATTATTAACAGAGATCTTACCTCGAAGTAATGCTAGCGCAATCTTGGGATTGTACAAGGTCTTTAGAAATGACGGGTAGGAGTTTAGTTCGTGTAAGTCGGCCACACACTTTTGAGGCATTAAACTGAGGTCAGTGCGTAGGCATTTCCTTCCCGAAGCAATTTAACGTAGTCTCGAGGTGAGATTAGACCTGTTGCAAAAAGGGTTAGGGATGTAGTTCTCTTTGCCACACAAATAAAATTTTTCTCTCTATATAACATGGCCTTTATAAACCATACAAAGCTAAGATATACGATATGCCCCTCCCGGCAAAATTTTTGAGGGCATCACAATGGGCAATATATGCCTCTGAGTGGAAGTGCTGACAACTGTCAGCACGTGCCTTCCGAACCTAACCTAAGACATTCGATGTGCATGTAGAAATGCTTATCGATGTGTACAAAAACCCTGTATAACATGCCCATTAGTTGTAACCAAAAAGAGTGTGACCATTTGTCATATGATTCTCTATATAACATGGCTTTTAATTGACTCTTAACTATATTTTTTCAACATAGAACCACTTAAAGAAATCGTAGCTTCCTTTTCTCCATGATAATCATATCCTCTCTGTCACTCATACAATGGCAACATAAGCAAAAGTAAGACGTAAGCAACAATTCGAGTCTTACTGTGCGACATCTGACGTCTTTACGCACTTGAACTGTTGGTGAAGAGCACGGCTTAGTCCTTCACTTCATTCACTTACGTTCCTCTGCTTATTCACTTATTTGGCATTAATTACTTTGAAATTAATTATTCTTAGTTTTAAAGTCAATGCGTACCGCTTTTACTTGAAACCCACTTACATAATGATTACTATGTGTCTCGTCTTGAGCTTAAAAGAACTTGACATTGGACAAAATGAAAATTACGTCACCGTCGGCGGCATGAAGCTCGCGTGCCACGTCATCCACACACAAGCGAATTCATTAAAATAATTAAGCTTAACTAGCGGCGTCATTTGTGCTGTTAATGGCAGTTTTGCTTTTTGCTTTTCGCTTTTTGCCGCTGCAACCAATTAACAATTTTCACTGTCAGCCAGTTTCAGTTGCCTCAGCCGCCGACGCAGTCTCAGCATTTTACCAACCAACCAACCAACCAACCAACCAACCAACCAACCGACCAACGTAACAAATAATAAAGAAAAGTAATAAATGAAAGAATAAATAAATTAAAAAAACTAAAAAAATAAAAAAAAAAACAATAAAAAGTAGAATTCAAAAACGTCAACATTTAAATTTAAATATAAATTAGTGTTGTTGTTGTATTTGTTGTTGTCTGTTACGCTTATTGCACCCGCTCGTACCATGTGTGCAACAGAATTTTCTCTTATTGCATCCCTTTTACTCTACAAACTTAATATCAATACCATTATTATTTTCATTAAGCATTACCAACCAACCAACAAACAACAACCAACAATCATCATCATCATCATCTCATGCCAATATAACTACAACAATAACAACAATACCAACAAAAACATGTAGAAACAATTTTACACTTGTCATATTTTTGCATTTTTTGTTGGTGTTTTGCCGCTGTTGTAATTCTTTTTTCCATATTCATTAAAGTACTTAGTAGATTTAATACGAAAAAAAAAAACGAAAAAGACAGTAAAAAAAATTATAAAATAACCAGTTTTTCTATATCTAATATCAAGTTCAAGGTCAATATAAAATGCAATATTTATTTTTTATTATTGTATTATAATCACTACACCAACAACATCAACAATGCCAACAAATATATTACTTCCATACTAATAATAACGATAGCAGCGACAGCAGTCAAAGTCTCAGCCGCAGACACAGTCGCGGCAGTGGCAGTAACAGCGTAAGCAGTGATAGCAGCGCGTAGGCAATATTAACAATTTACTTTAATACTCGTACCTATGAGGAAAATTATACACACATACATATGTACATATATTTGATTATAAATATATTTATAGTCAGTCAAAAGTAAACATCAGCTTTACTACGTATTACAATTAAGAAAAAAAATAGAAAACTGAAAACAAAAAAAAAATTAAAAAACAAGTGTTGGCATAGAAAATAAAAATAAAAAAAATTTATACAAATAAATTGCAACAACAGCAATGCTCTTTACTTGGCTAAAAAAGTTAACTTCACGCTTTTGACTTTGGTTTAGCTTTTTAAGCTAACTTATTTAACTCGTAATTGCAAACAAGTTAACTCTTCTTCGCTGCTCTGCTCTGCTTTTCGCTGTTCAGTGCAGCTATTCAAAGCTTTGTGCTGCTCGGTTCTGTCTAATTTAAGTGCTGTGTGCAGCGCTGCTTAAACTGAGTTTAGTTAACATTGGCTAACAACGTTGGTGTGTTACTTAGTTTGGCTTCGTTCAAGTTAATACGTTCGTTCTGGCTGCGCTGTTAGCTTTTGGCACGTTGCTGTTTGATTTTGTTTGTTAAATGGTACCCAATGTGCTATTTTTACATCTGTTAAGTTTTGCCATTGGAATTGATTTGTGGTTGATTTTGACTTATGTACAGCTTCAGCTGCTGTTATTAATCGCTTGCATCGTTCATGTGTGTCTCTGCTGCTGCAACCGGCATTTTGGCTTTTGTTATTTTTTCTATTGTATTTTGTTTTTGCCTTTTACTTATTTTTTGTTTTTTTTATGTTCGTGATCACAAAATTAGTATCAAGTGCGCTTAAATTGCTGAATAAGTATGATTGCATAAAGTTTTTTACTCTTTTAATTTTTTTCACATTATTATTAATTAATTTTGTTTAATTTTTTACGCTCGTTATTCTTTCTTTGCTTTAGTTTTTTTTCTTCAATTTAATTTATTTTGATATTATATGATTTATTTATTGCATTAAAGAATTATTATAACTTAATTATTTTTTGTTATTTTGATTGATAGTTTAAAAAAATTATTTTGTCCAAAGAGTGTACATTACTGTAAGCAAACAAAATAAACAGGGTGCCACTGTAATAACAGCATAGCTAGTTATAAGATTAATTATGATATTGTTTATTTTTTTTGAGCATTACTGAGTGCCGTTATTATTTTAGTTTATATATTATTAAGATTCATTTTCCTTTTTAATTTGTTTTTTTTTTGGTATTTTGTTAGGGTTTATTTTATTAAGATTACAATATTTTAATTAACGTAAGTAATTTCTATTCTGGTAAGCATAGCTGTTGCGTATCTGTTGGGTTAGCAGCAATGAAAATTTACCAAGAGAACAACAAACATTAAATCAGCTGATTACAAAACAAAATTGGTACAACCATTGTGTAATTTTTTAGTGCATGTCAATGAGCATTGCTATTTGCACGTCGCAAATTATAGCGTTGCTTAGCTTTTAAGGGCCAAGGGTTATGCTGAGGATCAGGGTTTTCAATATAAATTACAATGTTGAGAATGAGCGAAATTTCGATTGTAATTTCGTCAAGTTGGTCAAAACAGTGTTAGGCTTAGTTTGCGTGTGTCGTCAACAGTGAATGCTTTCCTTAACCAAGGCTGACTCTTAGTTTTCATTGACAGGTGTTTTTTAATGGTGTGTTCCAAGCCCGACGAATATCCTCATATATCTATGAGGAGGATTTCGCTGCACACATCAGTTTACTACGCACAGACGATTGTAGCTAATCAGAAGGAAGTTTCTAGATTATTACTCTGGAAATAGTCTGCGATCGTTTACTGCTCATTATTACGTTTCTTTAATCAAGTGTATTATCCAATAAAATATAGTAATTAGTTTACTATCAATAACAATGAGCTGAATTTCAAGAAATTGATAATTTTTAACAAATTTTTAACCATGACGATGATTGTAGGATTCTTGAATTCATCGAAGGAAGTCCAGGAAGTGAAGAAGTGACTAAAAGATTTATTGGTACTTTATAAGTCTTTCTAACACTGAAGAATATAGTCACCAATGAAATATGTACGCCGGTTTTTTTGCAGGATCCTGACCTGCTGAAATATGAGTCTGCTTTCTTTAGGGTATCTTAGTTCAATTAATATTGTTGTTATTTTGTTTTTGTGAGTTGCAGGTATGTACGTATGTAGTCTCTTTTGTAAACGGCACTTAGTCTTTGAACTTGACTGTTTTGAATATAAATTATCATAAGCAATATACACGCAGTAGCATTTTTTATTGAAGGTAATTTTATCAGAAGAGATTTTTTTTTTAAGAGAGGGTATTGACGCCCAGTTTCAGTATTAAGTATCGTTGGCCTAAATTGCACTAAAACTTAATTGTTGTGTTGTTCATTAATAGATAACTCACCCTGTAACATTTTTTGTGTATTAGAATAACGATTGCAATTGAAGAAAAGAGTTTAGCAAGTAGAGTTTCGCAATTAATGGGTCGGAAATACAATGTACGAGTACAATCTTTTTAGGTATGATCTAATTGCTGAAGTTATAATTATCTCGAACATTTATTGGTAATAATTATTTTTTATTTTTATTGTCATAATTAAGCTTGCAGTAACTAATTTTTGTAAAATTTGAAGACAGGTGTTTCGACCACAACACATTTCATTAAATAAAAATATTCAAAGTATTTGAATCAATTTACCTTTCTCATAATATTTAGTAAATATAAAATGAGTTGAATATATAAAATGAATTAAAAATTAAAAAAAAAAAATAAAAAATTTTAGTTTCAAATTCTGCAAAATTTAAAATATAAAAAAAATTCTGTTTATGAAACTTTTTGGCAATTTCTTTTCCTTCAGTCTTTCATGATGGATCTTCTGCGCATACTAAACACCTATGAAAATTCAAAGGTTTCGAATGCTGTCCTGGTCACAACCGGTATTCTTATGCATTTGTTGTGCTTGCGACCAATAAACACAAAACTATTAATATGGTCTCCAAATCTATCATCTTGCATTGTTGTCTATACGATTATTTGCTTATATATTAAATTCCGTTTTTGGTGGTCCGATTGGATTAAGACATATCTGATTGAGCCAAGTATGAGACTGTTTTTTTATATCGCAGAGTTGTTTATTCTAAGTTTTTTGGTGAACGTTTGCATATATAAACTATGGATTCCCTTCGTTATGCAACTCAAATTTGCAAATAACAATTTTCGATGGTATATTGAAGATCTTAAATACGGTCCTGTGGGATTTCAACTTTATTTGCTCGCTCAATGGGTGTTCAACAATGGATTCAATATACTAAGCATGTCATCTGCTTTTGGATTATTAATTTTGGCTGTTTTGCTACAAAATGTTATTAATATAATAAGATATATTCTCCACTGTATGCTACAAATTTTAAATGGATTTTTATTTAATGAGACAATACAAAACTACTTTGGTGTGTCAACTGCAGAGGAGGACAATCTGTCTGAAAACAATGAGGAAAGTACGTGTTGAAAAAGAAACTATTATTAAATTAGAACAATAAAGATTAGGTAATTAATAATGCATTGCTTCTTTTATTTTAAATTGATATAAGTATTTTGATCAACATTTATAATAATTATAATAATAAAATAATAGCAATAATAATAATTCTGGTTAGAAGCCTCAATCACTGTGTCTGTATAAGAGAATCTGAAAATTTTGAGAAAATTAAGAGAGTTATAAAGAATATATTAATAAAAAGTAAGAATATATTACTATATATACATAAATACATATTTTTATTGAAACAAATTCTCATTCCCTAGTGGGAAACTCCCTTCATCACCAGACGTAGTAGACTTTTAGGGCAATTATATACATATAAAGAAAACTTGATACAGTTCAGTTTAGCAAAAAATACTATGATCGGGTTGTTTAAACTAGCAGTTTCTCAGCAGATTCTTTAAACTAGCTTTGTTGACTTTATTCATTAAAATAAAAGTTCCTCGATTAAATAACCGTTTGGCTTATAATGTCATAATGAAATTTTGGATGCCCTATAAACTCATAGATCTATTAGTTTACTTAATAAAATAGCCTTCACGTTATAATATCATTTAAAAAACTTAAGTGTCCTATATCCTTCTAGTTCTGTTTGTTCACTTTTTAGAACAGAGTGTTCTTTTGTCAACAACGTTCTGCAAAACATACAGATATTATTTTTAAAATCTACTTTTACAGCTGGGCAGCAAAAATGCTTCCAATTTTAGTCTCTAATAACGGGAAAACAAGGCCAATAATAAACCTCCATTTCAAGATTCACTTTCATTAATATGAAAATTATCGTATAACTTTTATCAAACTAGAAACATACCAAAAGTGAATGTCCTATTCGATATTTTTTTTAAAGCTGTAGTAATTCGCATATAGAATAATCTAACCATTAGATTGATTCACTTCAGGAATATTCCCGCAGGGGTACATATTGCAAACAATACAAATGTAGAATATTTAAATAGTGAACCCGCACACTTTTTATCTTCACATAGAATAATATTTCTAAAATAACGCTTGGTTTAAATAATGTCTACATCCGTATTAGTAATTATGGATCACTCTTATGATATCTGACATTTTCACTGAATTTCGCATTTTCCTTTAATACCACATTCTCATTTACATCTTTCTCCTGATCCTAAAATGTTATTAGTTGACATAATTAAATCCGTTGTTAGTTCATAGAAATCTATTTATCTATTTATTTTATCTATTTATCTATTTACTATTTATCACTTTTATGGAATCTATCATCCAAATGATATTGAAAGTGCTATATATACGTCTTATGCAAGAATACCATTGATATGAATATGTGTAAGGTGTCATCAAGTTCTCCAGATTCCAGATTCTTTACTCAATCTCATACCTAATATGACATACAATTTCTCAACCTATTGAGATGTCTAGATAGTTGGGATGTCCAGTTTGTTAACATACCTCATGCTTGTTATAGTTAAATAATTTAGTAGTTGCACTGCTCTTCATTTTTATTCCTAAAAACAAAAATCCATTAAAAATTTCATTGTGGAATTTATGAGCCTGAAAAGTATTTTGCCGGTTGGTTCATTTTCAAATTTTAATTTTTTCTTAATTAAACATGAATTTATGGCGCCAATTAATTAACTTTTATATGCAAAAAAATGATGTTGTGTATAATTTCAAACAAATTGCCAAAGAGTTTTATGTTAATTTTTTTAAAAGTTTTTTCTAATTAAAGCATTAATTTTAGTTCCAATATTTTTAAGGTGTGACAGAACTCTGAATAGCACCAGTAAGAGATCTCTTAGCACTTCACAAACGAAGCGAAGTCATCCATTAATTGTATGTGTATTATATGACTCGCAAATAATTTTTGAACTATTAAGCCAACTTCAAATGTTTGCTTAAAATTGTTACTGTTTTTATATATATACTCCTATACATATAAATATGCATTAAATTTTGCAAAATCAGGAAACAAAAGCAGATATTTTTAATACCAAAGATTTTTATTGAATTTGAAGAAATAACGTTGAAACGTTTCATGGCACCATGAAGTCACACACTACCGGAATTACAGCCCCTGTAAATGAGTTACTTGAGTTGCGGTTGCTCAGCCTTTACTGGGGGGTAGACGACAACCTTACGCTGCTTACCAAAATGAATGCAGCCACCCAACATAAAAGCCGGAAACTCATAAGATGAAACGCGCCTGCACATCAGAGCAGCTTTTGGACCGTAAACCATGTCAACCTGACAACCATCGCCTACTTCAGAGCCCGGCGCAGCAATGGGCTTAGCTGCTATCCCGGGAAATATATCCGGTACGCTTAGGACGCAACGATTGGAAATCGATTCACCATTCATACCTGAAGTTTTTTAGTTTTTTAGTTTTTGTGTTGAAGAGAAAATGAAACTTACTTCAATAAATAGAAAATTTCAAATGCTTTCTATTCTCAACTATTTTCAAAGTAATTTCTTCTGATTTCATTTGACAAATTTTTTTGATAACTTGATCTTTGGTAACCATGATAATAACTTTATATATACATTTGAATTTTTTTAGATACTTCAATATATTTACAAAAAATATTTAATATATATACAATATCGGTTACTCGTATATATCTACATATAATTATTGAAAAAATACTTGGGATATATAAATAAATAATATAAAAGGTATTAAAACTAGTGAACTTCAAAATGTTTTTAAATTGTAAATCGAAAAAAGGTCTTACAGATTATATCACTGCTAAATTTTTCCTTATATGTACTAAGTTATCGAAGACGAACTTTGACTGGAATAGACTAGAGGTACTATTGCTAAACAATTTGCGCAATAGGTTAAGGTGTTACAATAATTAATACGACACTGTCACAACTCTGGATTGGTTATTACGGTTTTGATTATGAAGGTTTTCGAAAGACACGAAACAGCTGACAGTCTTGCGATAAAGAGTGAACAAGCTTCCTTAATAGGATCCGAAACAATTTGTGGGATAAACTTGTTAAACGTGTAAGACAGCTAATTCGAGTCAAAAAAAAAAAACTAAAGATTTCTCAGCTTAGATAGATCTGAACTCAGATTAGTTATTGTTCTCTTAACTAGACATACTCCTGCTAGTTACCACCTTTGAAAGATGAGATTAAAAAATACCGACCTTAACAGGATGGTAATGTGACAGTTTCGTTGGCGGTTACTACCCGGAGGTGTAAATCTGGTACCACGGAAGAAAGAGTCCATAGCTTCAGCTGTCGTGACTAATTGAGGTTAGCCCCTGCATTGGGAGTATCGTGGTGGCTGTGGTTGAAATCTAAAGTAATGCGCGTAGAATGACTATTCATTACTTTCATTCTATAAAGAGTTGCAATTGGGTGCTGTGCCAGTTAAATGGGATGGTGTTTATCGTAGCATTGTTCTGATAGATGTGTTAAGAACATCACATTGTTAAGAGTTTATGTCAGGTAATCACGTTAAAAACTATGGAATTTGAATTACAACCACCAAACATGAGGGGCAACTACCATAATTTAGCAAGTAACTCTATGCTCTGATCATAACACTAAGAAATAATCCTTAACCATAATGGTCAGATGGGAGATGAGGATAAGAGAATTAGAATGGTTAGACGAACTATATATTACGATACAACAAATACTGTGAAAATAATCAGGTTATTGCACTGCGGATTGTAGACGCTTGATTCAAGTCATGATACAAAATTTGTAGACCTAAGGTAAGTCGAAAAGCATTCATGACAAACTGTATGTATGATATAACCCATCGATATTCATAAAAGTACAGGGCAATTGCTTTCTTCTTACTGTGCAATGCAAAGACTATACTGATGAGACACTATTTCATGCGAACGTTTGCCGACTGATTTGGGATTGCTTATACTGATTTCTATCATAAATGTGGCTCGGACCAACAAGAGAAAAATATCAGTCATTAATTACTCATCTTATATAGATATTGCAAATATTACATGTATTATTTTCCGATCCAAAATAGTATCTGTATCCAAATTCCGCAGAATAGCTAATGTATTGCAAAGACTGTCGTATCACAATAGCTCATTTTTAGAAGTCTAAATGGGATGCATTTTAAGTGAGATGGGCTGTTACTGATGTCCATCATCGAATATTTATATAATTGTGTGAGACTAGAACCAACTCAAATCACTTCTTAGAAATCAGTTGAGAAGTTAGCAGTCAACTTAACTTATTCTACTTAGATAATTTATAAATTTAAGGGTATAATAAAACTTGAAGTGTGATTAATTTTTTACAAAATTATCTATTACTTTGATTTGACATTGAAGGAAAATATATAATCACACTTACCAACACCGAAATGATGTAATAACTCAGTTTATTTCATTCTAAATAATGTACTATCGACTTCCTTTTACGATTACAGATGGCAATATTTTCATTTTTCTTTCTCATCAAATTCATTAGAATAAAAATAGAAGAAAAAAATATGTCATTTTTTAATATTTAAAATGAATCATGGCTAGAAGCCACCTTTATACCTTTATGGTAATTAATTTGTTCTGCGAAGTCCAACTGAGCTATGAACCATGAGCAAGCACCAACCGGAAACTATCGATTACACTATATACGATATCATCGACGATTAGCGATGGCTGCTTTAATTATTATATGCATAATTAATCCATCTAGTATGAATATTGAAATCTGCTTAGTAACGCTGAAGTACTTTATGGTTTTATGGTAGAAATTTTCGAAAATGCATAAGCCAGCAGTTAATCCAACAGCCATGGTTGCAAAGTCAGAAACTGTCACATTTTCACACGAAATTCCCACACTTGACTTTAGTGGCACTGCGATGCTATGCGATGCGATGTGAACACGATGCGATATGACATCAAATTTTATTACACCTATCCGCATACAACGTATAGCTCCCATATGTCATCGTTGTAAGCATATATTTGTATGCCTTAATATGTGCTCGCTGCTGCTCTTGCACACGATTTGCTCATCCATCTGGTCGATGTACGAGTATGTATGTAGATATATTTATGTACTTATATGTATACAAAGTGTTTCATCCATAAAATGAAATAACGAAAATTATAGGTTTTGAAGCATATCGCTTACCTGCAGTCTTGACTGGGTCAGGCTTGGCATTTGATGCTGGACAAAAGATATCAGCACATAATTACCTTAGTTTGGATGTCGATAAAAGCCGCATCCAAACTGAATTAATTCATTTTGGGTGGTGGCATTATTCATAGATAATAAATAAGAAAATTTATATACATATATAGATAAAAATAAAACAACAACAAACAAGAGTAAAAATTTGTTTGAGTAAAAATACTATAAAAAAATAAAAATAAAATAAATAAAACAAAATATAAATAAAAATAAAACAAATCATTCAATTAAACTAAAAACAGGGCACACCCCAAAAATAGTGCAGCACCACTGACACTGAAATACACCAACAACACTAACAACAAATAATCTTCAAAAAAAAAATAAATAAATAAAAAAAAGGTAAAATTAATTTGCAAATTACGCCTCAAACGAAGTCGCTTGATTGGCTTGTTTTGTTGTTGTTGGACGTTGTTTGGTCATTTCATGGCTTGGGTTGGTGCATATTGTGACTAACACGGCAGGGTAGTCATTTAAATGCAAAGCAAAACAAATGTAAATTAAATGGTGGAGTGAGATGAACAACAACAACAACAGCAGCAGCTTTTAGGCAAAAAAAAAAACAATAAAAATACAAAAACAAGCAACAGAAAAAAGTATAAGAAAAAAGTTAGAACTACATTACATTAGCATTGACTTAAGCAACAATTGTAACAAAGTAAGAACAATATTGCCTTGACCCAGCAGGAAATTGTATTACGAAAAATTTAACACCATTTGCCTCGTTGCGTACGTAAGCTTGCGTGTAACTGCAAAGAATTGTACGGGTTAACGTTAAGTATTTCTTAATAATTTATTTTATGAATTGCATTTTGTTTTTTTTTTGTATTAAAATTGCAAATAACAGCTATTTCAAAATTTTTTATGAAAAAAAAGCAGCAAAAAACAGTTGCCTAAACTCATATTTAAATATATAGTTATCAATCTAACAACTTTTATGCTTAATACTATGCATGGTTTTTATATATAAGTATTTTAAAATAAAAGTCAAAAAATAATAATTAAATTTGCTTTATATTATATTCCTCAAAAATAATTATTTTATATTATTTTATTTTTTCGCGCAGAAATAACTCTCAAAATTTTGCACAAATGACTGTTATTTTTGCGTTATAAATATAAAAATCATGAATAACTGGCACTTGCCTGCCGAATATTTTTAAAACGAAAATTTAAAATGCATTTTTTTTAGTTCCATACAAAATTTTTATGATTTTTTATAATAAAATCTTAATCTGAAAAAAAAGAGTAGCTCTTTACAGAAACAACTACCTCAATTGTAACTTATTATGCCTTCTAAATCTTCTATTTAGCAAAAAATTGACAACATTATTTGACAGAATACATATTAAATTTAAAATTATATAAAAAAAATATCCTGATGCTTACACTGCAAAAATTATATACGGATTATTAATTCTTAAAATAATTCCAAAAATCATTGGTAATAAGTATTGGACAATATTTGTTACAGCTGTATGTTCAGTCCTAGAACTCACTCTAGAACTTTTACTGCATTGTATGCATTACAGTTTTTGTATTAGTATGTGGTTGTCATACATATATTGTGTCGTATTAAAATGTAACTGCATAAAGCATCTGTGTAGTTTATTATTAAAAAATTCATCTGGATTGTTGATGCTAACATGTTTCAATAGTGTTGCAGTGGGTGGGATATCATGAAATTATTCGGGCATATGCATTATATTGCAAGTATTTAGAACACCAAATTTCAACTATCTACCTGTCATAGTTTTTGAGGTAACTAAGAAAGTGTGAAAATGGATCATTGGATCATGGATCATGGCCCTTAATTTGGAAAGGTTCCTGTAGGCCGATTGGGCTCAAATCAAATTCAAAAAAAGGCCACAGTGTCTCTACTGTGTCAGAAAATATAGAATTTTGATCGGCTAATTTTTGTTTTGGCACACTGTGCGAGGGGGAAAGATATGTTGGTGGTTCATCTCTATAAGTGTAGTACAAGTAATATTTCTTATGATGAGTTGATGGGTTGAGGTTTTGTTCATATCCACTCGCATATCACTTTTTGGCTACTTTTTATGCACTTTATACACTGATCCACATTTCATAGATGGGTCAGTGATACTATCAAATTTTTGGTTATCAATTTTAACACGAAACTGGTATTGAAAGAAATTAAATTACTAACTTACTACTAATTACTGTTGACTTTCATAAACTTTACCTATTTAATGTTCAACTGCAAATTATAATCTACTATTTTCTGCTTGGTCATTTGTTATGAAAAATCAAAACAACAACAACAACATTTTCATTATCAATATGAAATGCACTTAGCACAGCACTAACAACAACAGCAGCAGCAATGCATATTAGAGATGTTGTTGTTGCTAACGTAACCGAGTATTTACCCGTGTATCGAATAAAACGAGGGTAGTAATTCAAGAACGTGTGCTTCACTCAGCTTTGACTTACAATAGTTTTTTTTTTGCCATTTGTTCGTATACTCGTATATTACATATTTTGTAAATATGTAGTAAAACTATTAAAAAGTAGCACGATTTTTTCACTATGATTCACATAGTATAGAATAAATAATATTCTGAATATTATATTAATTAAGTCATTCCGAGAATTCAATAACAAAATCAAAGCAACAACAAAAAAATTACAAAATTAAATTAGTGACACTTGATTCAGTAGTACGCTGACACTACTTAAACCGTGTTGATTGTTTAATTGATATGCACTCGTATGTATAATAGTCATAGTAGTATGGGTACTTCGATCCGGAAACTTAACACCTGTTGAATTAAAATTGCCATTAATTTTATTCAAAGTTAACGTACTTTGCATTAGTAATTATATATGTACTCGTGCACTATCAGGCATTAATATGCAGAACGTAGCGGAGCAGAAGCCTTACCTTATATACGAGTATGCTTGAATGTTTTTGGTAATGGCATATATAGTATAAAATCGGTGTAAAAGAGAATAAAAAGTAGACTGTATCCTTTATAAGGATATATGCGTTATTTAACTACAGTTAATAGTACAAGATTAAAAACCACCGAGATTAGTATGATCTAAGAACAAAGTTATCGTTTAAAATGGAAGTAGAGTAATTGAATTTTGAATAACAAAAAATAATTGAAGACATTAAAGAAAATCAAAATTTTATGTAACTATACATATTTTAGAGAGATCTTGGAATATGAGAAATAATTGCAAGACCCCCGAAGATGAGTGATTGGCAATACTCGGTATAGCTATATGGTCAGCCAAAAATTTAGTTAATTAAAATAATATAAAAAGATCGTCGTTTGTAATTTGTCAGGCACGAGCTTTAAATCTGGTACTTGCACTCTAATAAATTATATACTATAAACTAAAAAAAAAAAATTCGAATATATCCTAAGATCACTGATAAATGTGTACTTGGCAATACTCGAAACATCATTGTATGTTAATTTAACAAAATTATCAAATTTTTGTTGTTGTTGTTTCATTACTATTTGAACCGTTCTAATATAAACATAATTTTTTTTTGTTGTAGTTCACTACTTTTTGAAACTCCTCTAATATATACAATAGTTTTTATAAGGTCAAGTAGTCACTACCATCAAATTAAAATCAAATTTAAAGATATTTTATGTATAATTATAATGAGGACTCAATTAATAATGCCACATTTGAGTAAAATTGAGGATTAAAACTAGTTTTTAAAATAGTTTGAGGACAATTTACTGTATTTTCATTTTAAAGCCATCCAATATCTCGATCCCGCTAAAGTAAATGAGTACTATACAGTATTTTAGAACGATATTTTTACTATATTTTCCATATTTAAAAGAAAAGAATTGTAAATAAATTAACAAGTATAAGTAAATGTTTAATAATAAAAAATATTTAAGTGACGGTTAGCTTAGCTTAAACTACTAGAGCATAAATAATGGCTCTAATTTTCGGTATACAAGATCGTCATTCTAACCTAATTGAACTATGATTAAAATATCGTATTATATATTAGATTTACTTAATAATATGACAGTTAAAGTGTTATTAATACGATAGACCAGGAAGATGACTATAAAGAGGTACTAGAGTGGAAGAGTGGAAAAAAGGTGTATTATATTTCCTTACCGGTATCGCAGATTAAGTGTTATGCATCTAATAGACCAGGAAGATCACTTAAAAGAACTGTAAGAGTGGAACCGAAGTGGTGGGCGTATTAAACGTTTTGTTAAAATTAATATAGCCTTTTGGATTATAGCGGAAAGGGAATAAAAAATTATACGGGTATACAAAAATAAAAAAAATAAATTTTTCTTAAAAATGTTTTAGCATTATTTTGATAACTACATTAGAACTTCTTAAGTTGGTTTTTTATTGTTGGACAATATCGATGAGTTCTCTTAATAAGCGGTTTTTAACACTAACCATCTTTTTAAACAATGTTTAATAAACCCATAAAATAGAAGATTTTAACTATGCGAAATTAAGTTTTATACAAAATTATTTTTTTAAATCTTTTTTTTGTCATACGATATTATAAAGACATTTTAAATTTTCCTCCTTTGTCAACTTTTATTCCATGCAATTAATTTTTAATTTTTATCATCCTTCAAGCACCAATTTCACAGTCATTTTACCTAATTGCCAGCAACTCAGAAACTAATTAAGAGCGATGCACCAGAAGAAGTTGAAATTTTCATTTTCTTCATTTTGAATGAAATTTTGTGATGGCAACTTTGTATAAAAAGTTGTTAAAAATTTTTATTAACCAAAAATATTACTTAAGAAAAACTATTTAAAGTGATTTTAATTAAACTGAAACTTAATAAATTTAAATTTAAATTTTATAGCAAAATGTATAATAAATCAAATAATTTGTTAAAACTATTAAACTTTTTTAAAAATGGTAATCATAATAGTTTATTATAAGTCAATATATGTAATATATATAGAATATAATTTATGTGTTGAAAACTCAACAAACATATATACAAGGTTAGACGATTGAAGTGTAACTTGACTAACACTTCAATCTCTAACCTCTAAACTTGACTAAGGCCATCTTTTGCCTTGACTATGGCCTTCAAATGGTTAAAAAATGTGGTTCACGAATGTGATCTTTTTCAGTCCTCACTTTGTTCTCCAAAATAGCCCAGATGGAATAGTCCGACGGATTTGCATCTGGCAAATTCAATTCTTAGTTAACAATTCTTAGTTCGTATAAGGCTTATGAGACGGTGCCGAGTCGGTATTCATAGCCTACAACCGAAAAGTTTACGTGCTTACGGTTCTTAAGCTACTTCCAAAATATTTTCCGGTAATAAGTCGCATATACTTTGACACCAAATTGATTGAAGATTGAATGATTTCATCGACGATCACAGCTGCCCACCTCATTATTTGAGATGGAAAATTGCTTCGGGTAGTCTTTCGTAGTCTCACATTTTCGGCAGTGCGGTCAGTTAATACAATCATTTTGAGAGTTTTTAGTCTTTAAAATTTTAGTAAGCTAAAAGTGTTCTTTCATCAAGATAATGGAAGGGAACGTATGTAAATAATCAGACTTGCGAAATTTAACGAAGTTTAGCACGAATAGGTACCCCCTTAGCATCTTTACCAGCTTTATCTTCCTGTAACTGTTAACTATTTGGAAATAGGAGTATATGATTGGAAGAAATGAAACTTTCCAACAAAAATGTTGAAGAAATTGTATTATTGTGAAAGTATGAAAGCGTTGAAGAAACATTGAATATATTATACCATATTAGGCTATGAATAGGCATAGCCCTTTCAGTTGTACTATGTTGCTCTAATATTTAAGTGGCTTTTGCTCTTGCTGACGGTAAAGAGTCGTCGCCAACAATTTATCCAAATATGTGAATTCACCTTCCATAATATTAAAAAATTTAAGTTCAAATGTAAAAGATACTTTAAGAAAGAAACTAAAAGCACGCTAAAGTATATTACAGCATCTAATACTTACTAAATGCACCACCCAAAGGAAGTTGAATCGATTTTTATTCTACATATGAACCAAAGAAGTCGCAGAGAAGCAGTTTAGAAAAGTTTTACACTGCAACCAAAATGCTGCCACTGCATCTGAAGTTATTATTCTTATGTATATATTTAAATATTTAAATATCCAACTGCACATATACGACAAATTGTTCCATTAGAATTTTCAACAATAAAAGAGCAAAAAAAGAAAAAATTAAAAAGCATCAGCATGAATCCGTGAAATCAGCAACAGAAGAAAGAAGTAGCAGCATAACAATACCACACATGTCTTTTGTTGCTGTTAAAATTGTTGCTGCTGATGTTGCTGCTTCTGCTGCAACTTTTTCACTCATGGGAAGATGCTAAAATTGCTGTGTCTACTCTCATCTGTGGTTTATGTAATATTCCTTCATCTGTGAATATCACTGCAGACTTACAGACACAAACGGATTCAACTATTTAGAGAACAGATAACAGACAACAGACAAATGGACAGACATGCTCGTAGAATCGGGGCATTAGCCTCGGGAGTGCATTGTGATATGTAAAATGGAAAAATGTTAATGCAAAGACTATCTTTGAGTGTTTATAATCATTTATGCTGTCATCGTGGTGCTCTGGTTTTGCTGCAATTACTGCTGCTGGTGTTGTTGCTGATGACTCTAATTTTGAAGATATATTCTACTTCATCTTGTTTGAATGTATTTCATTTTTTTCTTCTACATATTATAGCGTTGAAGTAAAGAATGGAGATTCTTTAGAGAGTTACTCCTCATTTTTTGCTTATAGAGCACAACGATTACATGCAAAATAGCTGTGGGGGTTTCATCCTAACTAGACTATTTTTGGAATAATTGACTGAAGTCATTATGAAGTGCATTAAAAACAAATATTACGTTTAAGAATTTTAATAGTTCTCCATAAAAAGTATATATTACTTAAAATTCATTAAAGAGTAAAATGCTCTAAAATGAGTTGAAATCGTTTGAACGAGAGAAAAACTCAATAAAAGTGTAAAAGATTGCTAGTTAAAAAAAATTGCAAGATAATAAATATTTAAGAGTTAAACATTTAATCAAGAGAGTCGAAGATAATTAAGAGCGTGAAACAGAAACAAATAATTAAATTAGTAAAATTAATAAAAAGAATTAAAGTTGGTGAGAAGTAAAGAAACGAATTTGAACAGTAAAATTCTTTCTAAGTTGATTAAGAGAGTAAAAGTTGATTGAGACACCAAAATTAATTAAGAGAGTAAAGGCTGATTGAGACAATTAAACTTGATTAAGACAGTAAAAGCTGATTGAGATGTAAAGGTTGATTAAGAGAGTAAAAGAAGATTGGAATAATAAAAGTTGATTAAGAAAGAATAAGTTCATTGAGTCATAAAAATTGATTAAGAGAGTAAAAGCTAATTGAGACATAAAAGTTGATTTATAGAGTAAAAGTTTGTTGGGATAATAAAAGTTGATTAAGAGAGTAAAAATCGATTGAGACATAAAAGTTGATTAAGAGAGTAAAAGGTGATTGAGTCAATAAAAGTAAATTAAGAGAGAAAAATTTGATTGAGACACAGATGTGGATTAACAGAATGAAAGATGATTAGGATAATAAAAGTTAATTGAGAGAGTAAAAGGTGATTGTGACATAAATACTGATTAAGACGGTAAAAGTTGATTGAGGCAATATAAGTTGATTAAGAGAGTAAAAGATGATTGAGACATACAAGTTGATTAAGAAAGTAAAAACGGATTGAGACACAAAGGTAGATTTAGAGAGTAAAAGATAATTAGGATAATAAAAGTTGATTAAGAGAGTAAAAGTTGATTGAAACAATAAAAGTTGATTAAGAGATTAAAAGTTTATTGAGACATAAAGATTGATGAAGAGAGTAAAAAATGATTGAGACATGAAAGTTGATTACGAGAGTAAAAGTTGATTGACACAACTGAAGTTGATTAAGAGAACAAAAGTTGATTAAGACAGGAGTGTGATGGAGAAACACTCAAAGTCGACTTAAAGAGTATGTATTTATTAAAAGAGTAAATATTTATTTAAATAATAATTTTGTTTTTTAAACAGGCAAACTGGTCAATTAATAAATAATATTATTTGTTAAGGAAACTATGTAGATTATAAAAAATTTGTTGTTTTCACCAATATTTCGATCATATTCTGTAGATATCTTCAAGGTACTCTGAAGATTTATTTATTTGTTTAAACAATAAATTTTTTAAAAATTAATTTTTTTTAAAAAAGTTTATTATTTAATAATTGACCAATAGGCTCGTTTCAAAAATAAAATTATTATAAACAATTTTGGTTATTGATACATTAAATGACAGAACTGAAATGACAGAAATAAAGAAATGACAGAATAGCTGCAGGGAGATTGAGAGAATGATATGAGCAGTAAAAAAAAGAAATGAGAAAAAAGAGAATCAAAACTGAAAAAATGAAGAGAAAAAAGAAAGAGAATGGAAGAAAGGTAGAGAAGAAAAGAAAGTAAGAAGAGAAAAGATAGAGAAATAGAATAAAAAGACACAAATTCGTTTTGAGGAATGAGAGAAAAGAGAAAGAGGACACGGAATCCCGAGAGAAAAAAAAAAATTGATGAAACTCATAATAGTAAGATACCAATACCTAAATAATTGCTAAAAAAATTGCCTTGATATGACAATAAAGTGTCTATTGATATTAAAAGGAACCTGGTTTATTATATGGTATAATAATATCTACAGGAATGTTGAGGTTATATCAAATACTTTTATTAAAATACATCGTACTTGCTGAAAACACTGAATAGTTTTTGAAAATTTTGGAGCTCTTGAAAATTCATATAAAGTATTTTATTCTGTATAAATATTTGTGGAACTTTAAATTGGACTACATCCATTAAAATAGTGATGCAGTACATTAAGTTGGTAACCATCAAAAATGCGAAGGTGAGGAATATATAATTAAAAGATTAATTAAAAAAATGTTCGAAAAAGTTATCTCAACAATTGTGATATTTATTATTCTGAATTTTAGTAAGTTACTGATATACTACTGTATTCTGGATTGGATCTTAATTTTAACTTGTTTGGCAGTGTTTCTACAGAATATCTGTAGCTAATACTGTAAATACGGGATGTGTCATTTAACCTTCTTAGATACGCTACTAGATATTCCATGTTATCTGAATTTATTTTGAAAATCTCAGAAATAATTTGCTGATCACTGCTTCTCCATTGGTGCTGTATATAATGATGTTTTTGAAGAGGTTTAGAATTTCAAAATAAACAGAATTTGAGCAAATGAGACATAAATTTATTTATTTTATAGACAGTTTTATTGTATTAGTAATGAAAAACTTTTGTCATGGAATATGAGTTATATATTATATTGTACATATACCTATTCCTTTAAGAGAATTCTTTAAAAATTGTTTCCTTGTCATACACGTACGAAAAGATAGAAATTATTCATGAACACTTAACATATTTATTTATTAGTGAACATAATTATATTTTTTATTATATATTCTTAGTCGGTGATAGCCTTGATAGTATTGCTAGTCTAAATTAAACATTTTTAATTAACATAATTGAGTTTTGTATCAATAAACCACACCTTCATGCTCATCCCTACCTCCCATATCTATGATATCGCATAAGCTCTAATAGCGAATTTATAGTTTTTTTAGATAATCGTACGTACTTTGCAATAATTTTCTTTAAACCTATTCACACTGTCACACTGAGAAACGGCAGCAAAGAGAAGATAGATAAAACAACAATAAACATAAAATAAATTAAAATTAAATTGTGGCGCCCAAAATCATAAATCGCCTTAACTAAATTTATGCAAATTAGTTTTAGATAAATTTTTTTTAGATAAAAAAAAATGATTGTATTATTTACGTTAACAGATGTTAAATCGTTGAGGCTATTTAGCATAAAATTTAATTCAATAAATAAACAGTTTAGATAATTTAGCAAAATTTGTGTTGGTATTATGAATTTGTCGAGGAGCTACATTATTTAACAGCTACACATAGATGTAACTTTTTTTAATACTAATAATGGCAATATAGTACATTGAATACATTTTTTATTACTATAGGGAGTTTCTTAACCTATGTAAAAACTATCGATATTGATAACAATAGTGTGACAGCTCAGCATGTCAAACTGTGGTGATACTTCTGTTCACTAAGGTTTAGCTATTCATTATCAATCATTTAACGCTAGAACAACGCTTCCAAATTGTTGAAATTTACTTTGAAGAAAATAAATCTGTTCACGAAGTTCGTTAACGAAGCTGTCGTTACAGTGACTGGTGAGCGCTATCGAGTCATGGTCGAACCAAATGATTTGGTTCCAACAAGATACAAGACCACGCAAATTGCCATACAGCACGTTAACAATCGAGTTATTGCGAAACAATTTGGCAGCAACTTTATTACTAGAAGTGATCCTGCTAATTGACTCCATCGTTTGTGCGATTTAACGCCCATTTAATTTACTGCAGAATTTTTATGGGGCTATGTGAAGTTATTGGCTTGTACCGACAAACCAGAGTCGATTGGAAGCCAATGTTCATGGTTTCATTAACGCTATACGGCTACATTTATTGTAAAATTTGGATTAATAGTCCAAAATTGTGTTGATCGAATGTACCATATAAGTCGTAGATATGGCGAACATATGCCGGAAAATATTGCTCATGAATAAGAACTTAAATTATGACTTTACAAGGTTCTTGTCTCCAGGTGGAGTACAGCAATACCCTTATAATAATAGATATTTTGTACTAATAGCGAATCATTACCGAATACTAGATTCATAGTCAGTCATTTATCTTTTTCATTTTAGTACTCTACACCCAATCCAAATCAATAATTGTCAGTCATAAAGACTACGACTAAAGGTTACAGTTACAGGTAGAGATCGCATTATATTAGCTCGAACTAACCTATTTTGTTACGATGGCAACACAGTTTAAGAAGACCGGTTTTGACCCAACATAGTTAAGATTCCAAAAAATAAAAAATATATTAAACAGTTCTTTAATATTGTTTGGAAATTCTACGAGTTTTCTGTTTTGTTTTATTGTTTCCAAAAATTTTTTTTTTAAATTTTTTATATCGTGCAGTTTCTGCTTGATCCACTGTTTCGCCTTCAATAATTTGTCGGAAAAAAATCTGCTGTTTATGTTCTTCGGAAACCGAAGTCAGAATGTGGTCTGTGGTAATTCTCTTAACTTCATTTCTTTCATTACAAACTATTTTTTTCTTATAATGTGTTTTTTTTTATATTTGTTTATTTAGCTGATATAAATGAAATTCAAGTAAGTAATTTATAAAATCACAATATTTTGGTGTGCGTGTTATGAAAGTCGGTAGTTACGAGTGACTGGGTGGTGGTATTTTGAGTTCGGACTTACACGACTAATGACTAATAAGAAATCGAAGATTTGCTGATAAAATGCAATACGTGCTGAAGAGTATATATAGACTGTTCTACATTATATTACAGAAATTCAGGGAATACTTCTTTCGTGCTAGAGATGACAAAAGTCACACAATACCATAAAATATTTCCAATAGAATTGAAAAGATCACTTCGGTACTTCTTTTAATCATTCTAAACGCATATTAGGTTTAATAAAATATCAAAATATGTGTGCATTTATTATCAACTATAACATTATAAAGTGAGCATTATTGCAAATAATGTTGGAGTTCTTAGATTAAGTGCTTCATATTAATTTTTCACAAAAGTTTGAATATCTGATGATTATATTTACTGATATACATATTGTATTTAATTGTATAAATATATAAACCATATATGAATATAAAATATGTTTATATATCTTGAAGTTGAATTTCTTAAATGCTACATTTTTGATTGGTGCGTTTGTCCTTAAAAGAATTCATCGACGGCCAGCTTGGACTCCGGTTTCGTTGCCTTGCTTAGTTTATTCATTACTCGTCTAAAAACGTAGAAATAGTGTAAGTTGAGATCTTTTTACTATTAAATAATACTTACTTAGTGACGCCGGCATCTGAGGAGTGCAATATATATATGAGTTCCCATCAGTATGAAAAGATATAAGAAGAATATCATAATTAGTGCCAAAACGATTTGCGACATTTTTCCTATTTTTATAAAATTTGTGTTCACAAAAATCGAACCAAACTCTGCAACTTGCAATCAGAGACTGATATTTCATCAATATCATGGTCGAGGTTTCATATAGAGAATCGTATGAGTGTATCTCTAGTGCGCGTAATCTGAAATGCTGCGTAATCTGAATACATAGATTGGGGAGTTTATTGCTATTTTGTAGTGAATTTAATTGGCAGAGTAGACATATTAGATGAAAAGGTTCGCATTGAGAGTGTATACATATTTTTATATCTCTACTGACGGTATGACTAGAGAAAACAAATGATTCAATATGAAGAGATATATATTTTAATATATGTGTTCAATATGCATGGAAAGTAGAACATTCAAATAAATTATTATTTGGTCGATATCAAACATAAACTTAAGGAAAAGAATTAATCATTTTAAAAGGATACATAATATAAAGGGCGAAATTATATTCTATAAACTAAAAGTATTCAAATGAGGATATTTATCAATTAAATAATAAGGATTTGTTTATAAATAACTGAAGGAAGGTCTTTGAAGTGAAAATATAACCGCAATAGATACAGAAAATGAAAGTATAAGAGGGGTCTTCAATTATGGGAGATATAGTATATGACATAAGAAGGAATATCTAAAAACGTTCCTATTTCGCGCCTGTACATTCTAAGCACAGAACAAGACAGAATACTAGATGGAATACAATAGATGGAGTAGACTTCTTCTACTCCAGAGAAGTTTGGAGCTATTTTTTAAATTTATAGGCTTTAAAATATGATAAATTGCAATAGAATATAAAATGTAGTGATTTTTGAAAACTTCATTGCATGTCCTGAATAACATTTCGCATATTGAATGCAACTCTGGTCTTTTGTTCAGACAAGGTTCGTCTGTGTTTGTATATTTATCATGAAACCTACTTAGGTATATAGAATAACTGAAATGCAATACACATGTGTTTTGCACTAAAAACAGAACTTAATGTAAACGATCAAAGTTAACAATCACATAGATAACTAAGTGTATATAATCAGTAGCCATCCTCATATTGAGTATCCGAATTCATATATATGTATATGTATACCCACACATTCAACGACAATTGCGAAGAAGTATATTGACTTGTGTTAGAAAAATGTTGTACTATAGTAGCTATAATGTAGACTGTGTTGATAAATAACTTCTTTTGAATAAATGTTTTATCATCATTGAGAAGGCAGTTTCATCGATGTATGTTAAACAATCTATTGCCAAAATATTATGGTGGGGATACACGTATGTGCTCATATATATGCTGTGGTTAACAGTTATATCCGAACTTATAAGTTAAGTGTGATTATTTTAGATTGATTTATATACTTATATGAAATGATATGTGTGTATGTACATTTCTTAGCACACAGCCAGTGTATTGGTAGTTTTATTGAACATATTTTCCCAAAAAAGTGCTGAGGTAATTATATTTTATAATCTAACCATGTATATCATGCTTTAATTTAAGGTTGGTCAGTGAAAAATAAGTTGGATTTTGATACATAAAAATATTGATATGTATATTAATATGTGGGCCATTCGCAGCATTTTTAAATAAACGCTGAGGAAATTGTGATATTCATAAAGTCTGATAGCCCGTACACTTTACACACATAATTCATTATCTTTACTTTATTTAGGATTCCGCTATACACTAAATCACCCACTTGTCCAAACACTTTTGCTTCGGGTATCCTCAAGGAAGCAATATTCTCATTCAATTCTTTTCCAGTTGGTAGTTATACATTAATTTTAAGTTAACTAAAATCAAGAAAGTTAATTTTTGTCTTTAACAATATGTGATAAACTACACTTTATTTAGAAGTCCAAAACTTACTTAAACAAGTAGGAAAAATATTCTAGGATTCAAGGATTCAGGGTGCATCAAAGTAGTTCATGTTTATGTTTTTTAAACTTAAATTTAAAAATTATTCATGTATACTCAATACACTCATTAGTTATTTCATAAGCTAATGGATTTCTTTATTTATGTTAAGAATACAACTGATATTAATTACTTCTGCTACGAATTTATTTTATTATTATTATTGAATTTTGACTTATTATTATGTAGACATTTAAGGCAAGATATTTTTATTCATAACTTAATTTATATACAGTAATCTGGTACTACACAGAATTCATACAAATTTCTAATTAAAATTGATTAAACATGTTTCCAGTTCGGATTTCCATTATAGATTTATAGTCATCAGATTTATAATTCATCTAATTCATTCATATAATTCAGGCTTGCATATAAGTTATCGAAATTTGCGATCAAAATTTTGGCAAGAACTTTTCCTGAATCGAGGGTTATGTGAACGAACGAATTTCCAGTATGAATTATACAGCGCAAATATATAGTAACGACCCATATATTTACGAATTAAATTATACTTATTTTATCAGATAGAAGAATATTTAACAACAAGAAAATTTATTAAAAAAAACAACATATAATGAATAAAAAAAGTATTTTTTTTATTTTTATTAAAGGTGACTATTATTATTAAAATTTTAACGTGAAATCGCCCCATAGTCGGTGCTACGGCCAGAAGAGTCTAATATTATCAATTTCACTATTGATCACACAAAGCCATTTAAAATCTTTGTGAAAAAAGTCCAGAACTAAATCTAGAGAAGAGCTCTTAATCTGCTCTGGCGACAGAAATTCCATATGAAACAAGTTTTTTCTGTGTGTTTTTAAAGCGGGATAGTCACAAAGAATATGCATAGTAGTTTCCTCATCTTCGAGGTATGATCTGCATTCCGAACTAGAGGATAATCGTAGTTTATGAAGGTGATATTTCAGGCTATAATGACCTGTAATGAAACCTGCTATCAATCTTAAATTACATTTTGAGAATTTAACAATATTTTTGTAGGAGTCCGGTTTTATAAGTGCCTTGTTTTGTCTACGTCCGGGGAAGTCTTCAGAGAACTCTAGCCGCATATGATTTTCCTTTTCTTTGATAATTTGTTTTGTGCTAGTCCAGTTAAACCCACAAAAGGGTTGAGAACCTGTGAAAGCAGTTTTTGATGCAGTTAGCTCATCAGCTTGTATTCCTTTATTGGTAATAATAGAGATTTCTATAAATATCTGATACGATGTTTGTGAATAATATTTCTGATAAATTGCAATTAAATTGGTGTGTATTTAGATATAACGGCTTTTGCCGTTTGATAATTTACATTATTATACATAATAGGGTACATCATTATTATAATCACCGATACACCTGTATAGTTCATTTAAAACTTAAGTTTGTTTAACAGCAACCTTTCATTTTCCTTTGTTTTTTGCCGTTGCTTTCCAGTTGCTGATATTCAGCTCTCTGAGTTGAATATTGCCATATCATTTTTTCTTGGTATTCACGTTTACTAGTTGTTCTTAATTTACCTTCCCCTAATCAGGATGGCGTAAGTAAACTGTGTCCTTGCAACAGTTTTTGGAGTTTTTCGCAGCGTCTTATATTAGTGGATTAATGTCATGGTTTTATCTGATATGATACGATGATACGGTGCGATGGTTCGATTATCCTACAATGCTCCTAAAATTTTTTGTATTATTATTCCATTAAATACCACTATATTGTTTACTCATGTCTAGGTTTTACATCTTTAGTTACTTCTTATTTTATACAAAAACGTATTAGCTTTTCTTTTTCTTCATAAATGCAGATATGTACTTATATAAAAAAGAAACTTTATTATATATTTATTAACACACAATAATCAAATAACAAAATCATTTACACCAAACATACACCAATCAAAATGTAGCATATATTATATGTAAACTGATGATTCAGATACAAGAAAATATGGGAAAAATGTTTGTAGCTATATGTGCACATATGTATTAAAAATTTATTATTTCATTAATGGCAAATAAAGACAGAGCTAATGGCATCGAATTAGAATGTAACCTCACTACCTATTATTTTCAAATAATATATAAATTAATCATTTAACATAATTAAATAATATTAATATTTTCCGAAAAGTTGTTTAAAAAGCATTTAATTATTAATAACAATTCCTTATGTGTAGACAAATTTTAATGAAATTAAAATGTTTTATATTAATACAAATATCTCACTAAGGTAAGCTATTATATAAAATTTTGACCAACTCCGCCCATTTATATCCATCGCCCATTTATTTTATAATAAGTATCACACAATCACACAAATACAGTTTATTATTACGTAGACAGTTAATGTAAGGCGTTTTACTTATATCTAAAACTCCATATCGAAGTTGATAAAATCATTATTGATTCACATTTCTCAGATTTATAATTCATCTTCTTCAGAAAATTCACCATCATCGCCTGCTATTTCAACTATATTGAATAGCATCCACTGTAGAGATAAATGTAGTTGTATATTAAACAGAATATTATGTATCGTCTCATATATTAGCTGCAACTCACCAGGATAGCATGAAAGAACAGTATAAGAAATATATCGAAGCCATAAAGAATTTGTATATACATCGTGTTTAAAATCGTTTCTTCTGCACCACTATTAATCCGCGAGATCACGTCAGTTGTCCGTCAGTTGTGCACTTAACAATGATTGGCAGAGTGCGTGTTGTGAAAGTCGGTAGTTACGAGTGACTGAGTGGTGGTATTTTGAGTTCGGACTTACACGACTAATGACTAATAAGAAATCGAAGATTTGCTGATAAAATGCAATACGTGCTGAAGAGTATATATAGACTGTTTTATATTATATTACAGAAATTCAGGGAATACTTCTTTCGTGCTAGAGATGACAAAAGTCACACAATACCATAAAATATTTCCAATAGAATTGAAAAGATCACTTCGGTACTTCTTTTAATCATTCTAAACGCATATTAGGTTTAATAAAATATCAAAATATGTGTGCATTTATTATCAACTATAACATTATAAAGTGAGCATTATTAAAAATAATGTTGGAGGTCTTAGATTAAGTGCTTCATATTAATTTTTCACAAAAGTTTGAATATCTGATGATTATATTTACTGATGTACATATTTTATTTAATTGTATAAATATATAAACCATATATGAATATAAAATATGTTTATATATCTTGAAGTTGAATTTCTTAAATGCTACATTTTTGATTGGTGCGTTTGTCCTTAAAAGAATTCATCGACGGCCAGCTTAGACTCCGGTTTCGTTGTCTGTGTTATTTAGTTCATGCAATACTCGTCTAAAAAACTAAGAATTATATAAGTAAAATTCTTAAAGCCGATTTCATAGTCATATGTGAGGTCCCTCTGACTTATTTCATGCTTAAGCCAGTTGCGACACACAAATAAAAACTTTGAAATCGGCAATAAATAATATAAATTAATACTTACTTGAGGGTTCCGGTATTTCAGCACAGTAACATATATGTAATCTACCACCAGGATGAAAATATATAATAAGAAAAGTACAACTAATGCCAAAGCGATTTGCGCCATTTCTTCTATTTTCACAAATCTTTATTCACAAAAATCGAACCAAACTCTCCAACTCGCAAACGTCGATTGATGTTTTGTTAATGGTACGGTCGAGTTTTTATATAGGGAGTAGTGTTAGTGTAACTGTAATACGCTTTAACATGGTGTGCAATCCGAATGTAGAAATTGGGAAGTTTTTTGTTATTTTGTAGTGAATTTAGTTGGCACTGTAGACATATTCGATGTGAAGGTTGTTATTAAAACGGTATTCATATCTTTACATCTCTACTAATGGTATTACTAGGAAGCAGAACGATTTAGTATGGAATGGTATAAAATTTATTATATACCTTAATGTCAATACGAAAGGGATGTAGCATATTTAAATAGATTTTTATTTGGTTGGAATGAATTATTATTAGTTTAATATACAATAATATTACATATTATATTACATATTCTTTCTGGAAGAATAGATAGTGCAAAATGCATTAAGATAAGGATATGTATATGTTAAATCGTGAAATCATATCATCGTAAAATTATGATCGCTTTCATAAAGATGGGCAAATAAGACAACTTCCTTCTTAGAGTACAAAATTGGGTTTATAATTGACGATGAAAGAGTTTTTCTAATATAACATGAAATATCTAAAAACTTATCCATCTTTAGTATCCATTGTTTAAATCTAACACTACATGAAATACTTTGCTTGATTTTATAAATAGGTACTTAGGAATACAATATAAGGAATACACATAGGTATAAGGAATGTACATATTGCATCTATAAACGAAATATTTGTAAAAATGAATGAGTTTCTTAAAACTATATCCCTTTAAGTTGGTATTGTAAACACCAGAATATGAATTGTAGTGCTCTTTAAAAACTTCATTGCGTGTCCTCAATAATATACGCATTGTCAATATAAATCCGATCTTTTGTTTAGATAAAGTCCGTTTGTGTTGGTATTTTTAATACGAAATCGATTTATATAGAATAACTGAAATGCAATACACAAATGTTTTGCGCCAAAAGCAGAAGTTTATATATATGATCAAATTTCAGAACTATCTAGAAAACTATGTATATAATGAGTGGGGATTTTTATATCGGGTCTTTAAAATATGTATATATGTATATATATACATGTACACGCGTGCAATGACAGCTGTTAAGGGACATACCGATTTATGTTAGAACTAAGTTGTGCTATAGATACATAAATAAAATATTAAAAATATAGATATTTTGACAAATAACGTGTTTGGAATAAATGTTTTACCATAGAGAAGGCAGTTTCACTGATGTATGTCAAAGCGTCCACTGCAACAATATTATGAATGTGATATTAGGATGGGTCTAGTTATATAGAGGAAAATTAAAAATTTCGTTTTGAATAGTTTCAACCTTTAGAAATATACAATTGAACAAACATTTTTTTTATTAGAATTTTTTATGGTGCTTTATGCACCGTTAGATCGTTCGCAGTCGGAATGGTGTGCCTGACTCTCTAACATTAATATATAGTATACGGACTAAAACAGCCACCTTCAGCGAGACTTATTCCACCTCGGAACCACTTTCGCATTATTTTGAGGAAGGTCTTTTTTATATTGGTATTTCAAGCCAGATCTCCATTTTTTCACCGCATTTTCTTAGCGTATGTACTATTTATTAGCCTTGCTTCTGGTTTTTCTTATAAGTCTAATTTTTTCGCTTTGAGGACTTTAATCTCATTTGACTCTATCGTTTGGCAGCTCTCCGGATTCGCTATCATCTTTTCTACTATATTTTCGGGATTTATTGGTTCAATTTTAGCTATTGTCTCTTCTCTAATTGTTTGCCACCTATTACTGTAGTCCGGTCAGTATCTGAGTAAGATAGTAATTTGTGTCTACCCGATTTTCATTTATGACAGTTGATTACATTTGGTATCAGTCTATCAGTCTTTGTGATCACATTTTGATGGTTTGCTCCTGATCTTCTCTTGCCATTTGTCAGACTTTGAAGAAATAAAATATATAATGATGTTGTGACACTCGAGAAATGTAGGGTTTTCAGAACTACATGCATTACAATATTTTAAAATAAAATCTCTTAGAGCTTTGTGTGGTATTTTTTCTGTTGCCTACATTGGTAATATGTTTTTGAAATAAACAAATAATATTGATATTAATGAGTCGAATTATTTGAAAATTTTACACGAGACATAAAGAGAAGCTACCTCAACAGGTCAATAGGTTACACAAAAAATACTATCTTGAAAAAATATTTTGTTTTGTTCTCAAAACTCCCATTTTCTAAGTGCCGAAACGTCATTATTTATGCTAAAACCTCTACGAGATTTCTTTATATCAATGGTACATTTTCAGATAATGTGTTAGTTTAAAATTGCAGTATAGTTTTTTTGAGCCACTATATTTTGATATATATATGACTGTCTGTTATCTGTTCTTATAAATTAAGTAGGAAAGTTTGTTACAGAGGAACGTTTTTCTACACTCATATGTTTATATATAACCGTATATATACATTCATTATTGCACACAAGTGCAGTTTTACAATCAATTTTATTATAAGACCCAAGCATGTATATCTTGCTTTGATCTAAGTTAAACTGAGCGAAAATGAATTAGTTTTTGAATAGAAATATTGTTTTATATTTTTGTATGTCAATGTTTGGAACATTTATTTCTTTAATTTAAGTATGTCAAGGAAATCATAATATACGTCAACTTAATTTTATTTGGTTCACATCACCCACTTTGCCTATTACTTTTATATCCTGTGCCCACAATGAGCCATATTACCACCCAATTCATTTCTATATTGTATCAGTATGTCACACTATCTCTGTAAAAATTGATTCCCTAGTTAGTGGCTCTTTCGTTGTTAGTTTTGATTGAAGGATATCAGGAAACATATAAAAATATCTAAAGAATATATTCCTATTGATAGGTCAAACTATTACATAAATGTGAAATGTAAAAATTGTTCAAGAACTTAAGTCGCATTAAAGCAGTTTTTAAAAAATTTATAACTATACCAGGATACTGAATTATAGTACCGCCACATGTTGGCGGTACCCATCAGTTAATTTATAAACTAAAGAATTTCTTTATTAATTCTAAGAATAAAACTGTTATTAATTACATCCACCACGAATTCATTTTATTATCATAATTTCACAATTTCAATTAAGATTAATCTTCATTAATATTAATTAATTTAGTACAACATATAATTCATTAAAATTTAAAGTCGAAATTGATGAAACAAGTCATCAGTTCGGATTTCCATTACAGTTTCATTTCTCACAGATCTATAGTTCATCTGCTCCAGAAAATTCGTCTTCGTCGTCGGCTATTTCAACTATATTTAATAGCATAAACTGTAGAAAAAAATATAGTTGCGAATTATTGTATATCAAAAATTACACAACGTCACAAATATTAATTGTAATTTACCATCATAATATGAAAGAGCATAACAAAAAACTTGTCGAAAATGCGATGATAATACACATAATATATTATATATATTATGTATAAAGAATATATTATTTCTACATACATCGTGTTTAAAATCGTTTTTTATACACCACTATTAATCCGCGGGATCACGTTAATCCGTCAGTTGTCCACTTAACAATGATTGGCAGAGTGCGTGTTGTTATCGGATTAGGGAAAGTCGGTAGTTACGAGCTACTGAGTGGTGGTTTTTTGACTTCGGACTTACACGACTAATGACTAATAAGAAATCAAAGATTTGCTGATGAAATACAGTATGTGGCAATTCTTCTATATTTGGTCACAGAAATTCAGAAAGTTGTGTCTTTATACTGTGAAAAAAAAGTCATACTCTACCTATACATGAATATATATATTTTATTATTATAGTATGCGGGTATTACAGATACACGCATTAAGTCAGAAGAATTTTTCAGGACATAGAAATGTAATGCGACTTAGAAATTATTAGAAACGTTTGTTAGTAATATTAACAGTATGTTTGTATATATTATTAATTATTACATTATGCAGTCATACATTATTTAAAAAAAAAATTGATATTCTTAAATTAAATGCTTTAAATTAATTTTTCACAAAAGTTGTTTCTGTAACACCAACAAATATCTATTGGTGGTATCTATATATCTAAACGGTTTTTAAGTTTTATAAATATATACATATGCGAAACAATATATGTAGATAGTTTATAGTTGTATTTCGTAAATGCTGAATTGATGTGAGGTGAGTTTGTTCTTGAAGTAATTTATTGACGATCATCTTATATGTCAGTTTTGTTATCTGTATTGTTTAGTATATTTAGTACTTGTCTAAAAAACTAGAAATAGAATTAGATAAATTCTCAATATTACACGAAAATGCTTACCTGAGGATTCTGGTATTTCATCACTGCAACATATATGTGATCCACTACCAGGATGAAAATATATAATAAGAAAACCAGAACTAACGCTAAAGCAATTTGAGCCATTCCTATAATTTTCACAAATTTATATGCTCAAAAATCGAACGTAACTCTTCAACTTGCAATTAGAGACTGATTTTTCATCAATGTCATGGGCAAGGTTTCATATAGAGAATCGTATGAGTGTATCTCTAGTGCGCGTAATCTAAAATGCTGCGTAATCTGAATACATAGATCGGGGAGTTTATTGCTATTTTGTAGTGAATTTAGTTGGCAGAGTAGACATATTGAATGAAAAGGTTCGCATTGAAAGTGTATACATATCTTTATATCTCTACTGACGGTATGACTAGAGAAAACAAATGATTCAATATGAAGAGATATAAATTTTAGAATAGAACATTCAATTACATTATTATTTGGTCGATATCAAACATAAACTTAAGTAAAAGAATTAATCATTTTAAAAGGATACATAATATAAAGGGCGAAATTATATTCTATAAACTAAAAGTATTCAAATGAGGATATTTATCAATTAAATAATAAGGATTTGTTTATATATAACTGAAAGGAGGTCTTTGAAGAGAAAATATAACCGCAATAGATATAGAAAATGAAAGTATAAGAGGGATCTTCAATTATGGGAGATATATGACACAAGAAGGAATATCTAAAAACGTTCCTATTCCGCGCCTATACATTCTAAGCACAGAACAAGATAGAATACTAGATGGAATACAATAGATGGAGTAGAATTCTTCTACTTGTGAGAAGTTTGGAGCTATTTTTTAAATTTATAGGCTTTAAAATATGATAAATTGCAATAGAATATAAAATGTAGTGATTTTTGAAAACTTCATTGCATGTCCTGAATAACATTTCGCATATTGAATGCAACTCTGGTCTTTTGTTCAGACAAGGTTCGTCTGTGTTTGTATATTTATCATGAAACCTACTTAGGTATATAGAATAACTGAAATGCAATACACATGTGTTTTGCACTAAAAACAGAACTTAATGTAAACGATCAAAGTTAACAATCACATAGATAACTAAGTGTATATAATCAGTAGCCATCCTCATATTGAGTATCCGAATTCATATATATATATATGTATACCCACACATTCAACGACAATTGCGAAGAAGTATATTGACTTGTGTTAGAAAAATGTTGTACTATAGTAGCTATAATGTAGATTCTGTTGATAAATAACTTCTTTTGAATAAATGTTTTATCATCATTGAGAAGGCAGTTTCATCGATGTATGTTAAACCATTTATTGCCAAAATATTATGGTGGGGATACACGTATGTGCTCATATATAAGCTGTGGTTAACAGTTATATCCGAGCTTATAAGTTAAGTGTGATTATTTTAGTTTGATTTATATACTTATATGAAATGATATGTGTGTATGTAAATTCCTTAGCACACAGCCAGTGTATTGGTAGTTTTATTGAACATATTTTCCCAAAAAAGTGCTGAGGTAATTATACTTTATAATCTAACCATGTACATCATGCGTTGATTTAAAGTTGGTCAGTGAAAAATAGGTTGGATTTTAATACATAAAAATATTGATATGTATATTAATATGTGGGCCATTCGCAGCATTTTTGAATGATCGCTGAGGAAATTGTAATATTGATAGAAACAGGGTTTTTTTTATAATAGCTTATACAAATGCAGAGAATATTCGTTGGGATTACTGGTTCAGTGAGAGATATTGAAAATATATTATCAAAAAGAAAATGTTCTATGATATACGTGTAAGGCAGGTTTTAAAAAAAAAAAATTTAAAGGAATTATATGGAATTTGGCTCCCATATATATTTACATACCAATTTTAATAGATAACTTCATACGATAATATCATCAAAAAAATGTTTTGCTCAGAGTTAATGCAAAATCATAAAATTGTATTGAAAGAGATTCTGATAAAATTAGAGGTGATATATGGTAATTAATGGGAGTATATGTATCTTTATTAAATGTTATCTTGCATTTAAGTAATGAATTGTAACAGTAAATATAAGAAATGATTTAAAATATGATATATTTTTTTTATCGAATAGTAACACATGGTATAAATTTTTTATCAAGTGTTGGTTGTGTTACCAAGTAATTCATCAAAAGGAGAATGTTCTATAATATACGTGTAATGCAGTTTTGTAGTTTTCGGTGATCTCACAATAATTTGTCTGAAATTATATTCACGGACTTATGATAGAAACTTCCGTATATTTCTTAAAGTGAAGTTTTCAGAATTCTGGAAAAAATGATTAATAATATATAACGAAAAATTAAGCCGATTATATTATTTGAATTTACAAACTTCTTGTAAAGATAACTAGGTTTAATTTTTAATGAAATATTCCCTAGGTTGGTATATGATAGTTCCATAAAATATGTGCCCATCATCAAGAGAAGAGTCTTACATAAATTATTACGCATAGTAGTTCATAACCTGATGTTGGTGACGTGACCGTTCTAGTAAAACTAAGAACATAAATATATTGATAGATAATATGGAATACATTTTTTGCATATATATGGTCAGATATAGATGTATATATAGTAGTTCGTAACCTTATGTTGGGTACGTAACCGTTGTACTGACAATAAAAATATGTATAGATAATTGGTAGATACTATAAAATACTTTATATCTTGAGATAACAAGAGCTAGTCGTTTTTGTGTTCATAATATATCAAATTAAGTTCGTAATATATACGACGAACTGTTTTTATTGAATTCCGATCAACTGTTACTATAAAGAACAGTAATTGCATTTGAAATTGACCTGAATTTTGGAATACTTCTAATTTATTGAATAGTTTTTATAGGAGTTATTATTTGCATTTTTCTGCTCGATTGTGTGAGTAATATTCCTTTGAATTTCTATTTTTAATTCGCTTAACGTTTAAACCTTATGACATATAGTTGAGTAAATATCTTGATTAAATGTTTTTAATCATATTAAAAGTGTTTTTAAATGTATCTATTAAAGAAATTAAAACCAGTGGTATCCATACTTCATAGCTTTGCTAGAAAAAAAATCGTAGTACACTTTCTGATTTCTTCAAGACATGTTCAAATTAAAAGTAAACTGTCTTGCTATTATCAGGACCTTTTATACATTGGTAACTGGAGTCGGAATCACTTCTGTTCATATCAAAGAGCAAAAAACGAGAAAGTCTAGGTTTCTCGGTGTGTATGCTCTCATACATAATGTGGTGCTTTTAGGACTGTTGGTCTATGCGATAAAGACATTGCCTGCAACAATCACGCCATTTCACACAACCAAATTACTAAGGTTCTTTTCGACATTCTCATCCGTAATGCGTCTAACTTTCTTAATATACACAATATTTCGGCGATATTACCGGGAACGCACTATTACCAAATATTTTAATTGTTTATTTAAACTGAACATTTGTACAAAGTTCGCGCTGTTTTCTAGAAGTCGACGTCAACAAACATTACTGAGACTTTTTTATATAAAATTCGTATTTATGTTGGTACAAATGATTTTGTTAATTTGGGATATGTGGATTACTCTCAATAAAAGTGATTTTGCAGAAGCCGTAAAGAATTACATTTTTATATCTTTTGTCAATATATTAAATGCTTCGCTCTTTAATTTTGCACTGGCATTGTGGTACATACTAATCAAGTTCGAAGCCATAAACATTTCTCTTCGAGAAATAATACATCAAGTCATAATAGGCAATACCCACAACCTCAAACAATTATCGGCAGAAATTTCGGAGTTAACAGTGCAGCATCGTCTTCTCCAGAATATGGTGTTACATATCATAAAACTTTACAGAATTGAAATATTTTTTATGATAGCCATTAATATATCAGGCTTCGTAGGTGGCTCACATGTATTTGTTTTGACTTACACTGGAAAAATTAGAACTAACTGGTTTCTGTTATATCTCATAGCTATTGGTAATTTATTATATTGGATAGATGTGAACTTATTACAAACAATGTGTCAATATGTTATCGATTCTTCTAACAACTCCATAAAGATTTTACGAATTGCAACAGAAGTTCCACACAGTGTTGATCCAGTTTTTTATATGACGGTAAATGGTTGATAATATATTCATGATATCATGTATATTTCATTTTTTGTTTCTTCAGTGTGAATCACTGGCTTTGGAACTTTCGTGTCGGAAATTATCCATTACGACGTTTGGGATGTACGAGCTTAAAAGACAACAAATCTTCAGTATTGCAGTGAAAATTATTTTCTTTATCGTAGTTATGCTTCAAAGTGACTACATGAATTTATAAAACTTTAATTATATTATTGTAATTAATTAGTAGAAGTATTAAGAATCGAAAATTATTATTTACTTAACAGAAAATATATATATGATGCATTACGGTACGTATTCGGGTAGTTGCAATAAAATTTCGGTTTCAATAATTAAACTCAAATGCATTTTAAAGTTTATAAGTCAAGTGTATGGTGTACGGTGTACGGTGTATCATACCTTTAGTACTAATTTCCATATTAACTAATTTTTATTAAGAAGCGCACTGAGTACCGCATAGGTTACTGCATTATAAAAATCCTTAGGAGTAATCCCGTGTAGACAATGTCGCGGCTGGTCTGAACAAAGATACAGAATGAACGATAACACGAATAATTCCATAACAATAATTAGATTCGAAAAAATCAGATCATAACTTAAGGAAATATATCAATTAATTAAAAACATATTGTTATTTCTAGCAACGCAGACATACCAATGAACAATTAGCATATAAGACTCCTGCAAAAAATTTACACGTAACTACCTATACCGAATGGGTCAATCAGAGTTTTTCGAGTGTTGTGAAAATACATTGGATGAACTATCAGAGTAACTGATTCTAATATTCTCCCCTCCATTATTAAAATTGCATACTTTTCAATATAGTATATGCCAAACTACATAAAGGAGTATCAAACTACATAAATTTATTATTATATATATTTATTATATATTATATAGCTTATTTTGGTAAGCTGAGTAGCGTTCGAAGCAACTACTGGCGAAATGCAGGGTTGTCTGCTCTTAGCTTTATTTCTTATTGTTGTTTTGAACTTGATCCCTGTAGTTACTGATGATGGGATCTGGATTAAGCAGATCATATTAGTATTACTTTCTCGCACTCAAAACCATATGCAGCTAGACATATCAGAATCAGGGTTTTATATTTTTGCTTCGATACTTATTAATTATTGGCAGAAACCGTAGATGTTGAAAACCTGTATATAAGTATTTGACAAGTACCCTTGAATATAGCTGGCAACATGTTCAAGCTTACTCAATCTATTTGCAATATAGTTTCTAATATCGCAAAAAAACACATACTTCGAAATAAATTACTCAAACAAATATTTGAGCTTTAAATAGGCATATAATAATATAAATAAATAATTTTCATTTACTACGATTTCTTTGTATTATATATAACAAGCAATATTACTTATGGTAGTTGAGATCTTGAGTTTTTTTTTTAATATAAAATATTGTCATTGCTTGCCAAAGTGATTGTGTTCTATTTCTCAACGCATGATATAGAGATTATAGACCTGTATGACCAATATCAATTTAAAGATTTCTAATCAACTAGAAATGAATATTTAATAATCCAAGTGTATTATTTAATGTTAAAAAATTAACTTTACCATTTAAGATAATTTGAAGCGTGAAGTATTCACATCTTTAGTGTATTTAACAGTTGATAAGCGATTTTTGATTTAAATATGATTTTATATTAAATACACGGATGATAGTTCTGTTGGAGTTGAATTAAGACAGCGAAATAGGTAATCCCTAAAATATATTCCTTGAAAAAGGACTTGAAAGCATTAGCATGATAAACTAATATTTAAAATATAAACTAACAAACAAGTATCAAACCTAAACGACCAATTAGTAACTGTGGTAACTATAGAACCGTATTATTGCTTATCAGCAGTTTTTTGGTATATTCTGAAACAAAATTTTTTTATTTTAAACTAATTTTAGTCAAGTAATTTAAGTCCATTTTTATTTGCGAACTCTTACCATTTTCGTGTAGCTTTCTATTTTCACTTGTATTGAACTTCTGTGGTTTATTGACAAAAAAACTTAGATAGGGAATTTTTAACGGCTCTTGGGTCAACAAATTTTTGTTGCATAGAGATATAGACTTCTCCGGAGATTAACCAAGTTTTTGCAATTTGTGCTAATATCGGTTTTGAAGTCTTTTTCCTAAGAGCTTGCGTGTCAGTCTTGCTGCACCAAGAAATAATCTGATTAGTGTACCCAACTATATGGGTGCCAATAGCATTTAGTGATAAAAATCGTCGATTACTTACTAATATCAATATTTGCTAAAATCTAATGAGTAGGTCCAATATTTTCATGGTTTCCAAAATTATTTAAAAAAACCCGAGCTAGATACGATCGAAGTGCTCAAAATCTATTATTCTCGCGTAGTGTGAATCTCTAACTTAAATGGTTTGTTGAAGATATTTAATACATGTTTATATATAAATAAATATAAATGAATATAAAAAAGGATTGGAGTTTGTGGATTTGTAATTATTTTCTAATAAAAAGAAGAACCCATTTTTGAGTTCAGAGTTACTTTTTATCTCAATTAACTACTTCAGAATATAATTCCAATATATCGTAATTCGGTGATTAAAGATAACGCACATATGTCCCATATATTATTATGTCAAAATTACGATTATAAATGACACTAAATAGAGAGTATAGGAGCATTAGACAATGGATAATGACTAGTATTAATCCACTTCTTCTTCATAAAAAATAGAAAATATTAATATAGAAACATTATGTTAAAACTAATATCTAATTACAGGACTTTACGGTTTTCCAAAGAAAACTAAACAGTGAGTGTATTAAAAAATAGTGATAAAATCTTTGTTGGATAACAATTTATTGTTCAATTTTTTATATCTTTAGCGTTTATTCTAGTCTTTATAAATGCCTCTGGCTGGTTTCTAGCTTGATCTTCTCTTTACCACCCATTATGTATATCATTATAAATACATAATATATGAAAAATAACATATCAATTCAGGCTCTTCACATTTACTACTATTTTAGGCTGGTACAATGATCGTCCACTATTGAAGTTGCTCAAACAGTTGTTTAAACCTGCATTTCTTAACTATAGGACCACGGACGGTTAGCGATCTATGGAATCGCCACCAATTCGAGAAATATTTAATTTTAAACTTTCACGTAATAGTGCTTGAGGGTATATAAGTATCGGTGCTATCACATTGAATAATTTTTTTGTCCACACTAGATAGGTTGAGAAATATTACTTTCAGCCGAGTTCTAACTTTTTTCTCATTTTATCAGCATCATCATTTGATCCTTAAAGATCGGAATTACAGAAGAAGTGGATTAATACTAGTCATTATCCATTGTCTAATGCTCCTATACTCTCTATTTAGTGTCATTTATAATCGTAATTATGACATAATAATATATGGGAAATATGTGTGTTATCTCCAATCACCGAATTACAATATATTGGAATTATATTCTGAAGTAGTTAATTAAGATAACTAGGATGATTTAATGTTTAAATAAAATGAACTGAAACAATTCATTGATTAAAGATATAATAAGATCATAATAGATTATATTTATTTGGTTATTATTATATTTCAAAATATGTAGTTAATAAAATTGAAACCCTGTGTATGCATTTATTAGAAAACATTTAAAAATATTTAATTTTAGAATTAATTAATTTATAATAATTCTTCAAACATTGTTCATTAATAAAATTAAGTGCAAGAACGCAAGTGCTTTTTATGTTTTCATATCAATTAAAGCTATTAATTATGAGTGAAAATTCTAATTACTTGGAATATTACTTCAATTACTTGAGAAAACATTATTAATATTAATTAAAGTAAAAATATTTAAAAATAAAACTATAAATAATTTGATTAATTTTAGCTCGCGCACACACCGATTTTTGAATCTCACTCATTGTATCCTTTCCATTCATTGTATCTATTATATCCCATCTCTTCAATAGAAATAAAAATGGTCACATTCCAATAACTCTATTATTTCCAATATAATAATCAAGATCTGTAAATAAAAAGTTTAATTCAAATTAAAGTTGATCCAAATTCGACTTTTATAAATCATAAACTACCGGAGCTAATTGGAAACATATTATGATTCCATATAAGAAGATGTCCACAAATGGAGTTTCCGTACACATCTCTATTTAATACTTTTCAGATGCTGAACTCGACAAAAAGAATCTCTTGAAAAGCGCAACTTAATCCAACGAGACTTTCTTAGGCACTGATAGTTAACTCCGTTGGTTGAGAGAGAATGTATTTGAATTATAATATGTAATACGAATGATAATCTCGTCCTTTGAGTTCTCGTTTTTAGAGCACGGGTTGCCACCATTGCTTACTAATAAATGCTTGCTGAATTTTAATTTTTAATAATTCGTACTTAATGAAATCCAATATACTGACGTATGTTTTTTAGAGATAGCTGAGCCGAAAGATAGCTATGAGAGATAATGGTTAAAGTACTGCACACTAATTAAAATTTTATTAAAGTCACTTATTCTAATTACTTATGGTAAGATAGAATAAGATGTCTAGATGGTAAGATATTCATTCTAAAAATAATTGTAATTAAATTACCACTTTTGTATGATAACGAATTACTAATTTATTTATTACTAAACTACATTTTTTAATGTCTTTATTTCTACTATATTAATCAGTAAATTAACTTTATACAGATTTATATAAGTTTAAAGTGGGTTGAACCATTTATTTCTTTATAATAATCTAAATAAAGTAATTATTCAAATGTTCAATATACCTATCTGCAAAACAAATAAAAACTCATAAAAAACCATATATAGTAATATAATAGGGCCTTGTGGACTAATACTAGTGTTGTTCGTATTCGATTTTACGAGGTATTTGGAGCATCCGAATTAACGTGTTTCACACACTTTTGTATGTGATTTGTATTGACCCCTGACCATATCTGGTCTGCCAATCCCTCTTCTAGACTATGAAAAACGTTATATTAAAAACGTAAAAAACATAATGTCTTATAACTTCGTTGTTTTTTAACCGATTTAGTTGAAATTTGAAATATAAATAAATTAAATATATATAAAATAAATAATGTCTTTTTATTATTATTTATTAAATTTACTGTTGAAATGGGGTTTATTGAAGATCCCATTTTTTTTGTAATTTTTTACTGGTATCTGAGGCCTGAAATAGTGCGCAGACTAATTTTTTTCTTGTAAAGTTTGACTATTTAGCTATTAGTGGGAAAAATTTTATGAAAAAACTCGGATACCTTTTTTGGGTAACGCAAATAGAAGTGAACACAAAGAATAAGAATATCCGAATACTGAAAAAAAGTCAAAAATAATCATTTTTAAAAAATAGTAAAAAAAATATGAGGGTTTAAAATTGGCCCAATGTTTACAAAATCGGAATTTAGTTAAAATCACATAAAACTGCAAATAACTTAAGAACTAATGGGCTGATCACGCCCATTTTTTGCACAAAGTTGTATTTGCCATATACGTAATATAAATTATAAATGATTATAAATGAAATGATTTTATATGAAAATTTTGTATGAGACGTAGGTGTGGCAGTTGGCGGAAAACCATAAAAAAGTTTTGGAATCTAGATAATAATGTAGGTTTTTTGAACACCATAATTCAGCTTTCTACCTATCATAGTTTTTGAGTAGTCTTGGGACATGACCCCATGTTTGGGCAAAAATTTCGGGTAATTCCGATAGGTCGATTGTATTTAAAAGAAAGATTTCATTGTCGATGGTTCAAATAAATAAATAAATAATAATAATAATATAATTATTATAACTACAGTAATAATTCCTTTTGCCTAAAAAAAGTAGTGAAAGAAACGCTTATTTGAATGACTATGTTGAACCTGGATCCAAAGATCTCAATATGACTAGAATGGATAGTTTTAGTTTTAGACTGTCGATGGAGTTAATCAAAATACGCAATTATAATACAATAATTAAACTAGATAACCGATTAGGCAACAAATGATCGTTTTTTCAGAGAAAACATTGCCATGTAAATTAGTTATTATTACATTTTTTATTGATTTTAGATTAGAAATAAATAAAATGATATTTCTTAGATATTGAATCTTAGATATTGAATTCTTAGATATTTCTTAAAACTTCACACTATGTATCTATGTACCTTAAAACTTTAAGCGAGTCCTTCAACCTTATGATTTTATGAATAAATTATTTTTGGCACCGTGTATCTTTCATAAGCTGAAACGGAATCCTTCTCCTTCATGAATTCTTTCCATTCTTGTACAAAATAATTATTTATTTTTATTTATAAGCATTTATATAATTATTTATATTGATTGAATAAGTAAAGTCTTTGCGCATTTAATTGAAAACTTCAGTTGACTTCTAATTTCCATTATATTGTCTACCTGAACGATTTAATTAATAGAATTCTTTCTAATTTCTAAAGAACCATTTTTTATTTAAATAAAATAGCATTGTAGATTTACATCCTCATAACGATTTTGTTGCATCAGTTTTGCAAATAGATGTCGGTTTGCAAATAGATGTTTAAAGTATGTTTCAAGAAGTTTACTCATTATAGCCAGTCGAAGTCGGCTTCAATGGCGATGCCTCCACGCAATCTTTCTAATAAGCGAATCATGACCTAAAAAATATAAAAATTTACAATTAATTGTTAATAAAATATATATAAGAAAAAAATTTTTACCGGAACAAATTGAGAGATGAAAAAAAATTCGATTATATCCTCGTCCAGAAAGAAGTCTTCAAAATCCATTTTTATTGATCTTTAAAGGCGTTGTAAAGTTTATAACTAATCAACTTCAAAACAGATGAGTGGAATTGCTCGCACTTAGTCCTTTGACTGTACTTGTTGCACTAAAAAATGATTAAATAATTTTTAGAAAATATGTACCCTTGTCTTGTCGATTAACCCTCAGTTTGTGATCGGTAGCGGTGAGCATTGATCGTCTGTCCAATTTGTTTTACAGCGACTGCGTAGTGATTTTTATGGCACTGTAGCTAAAATAGCCGGCATATTTAGTTTCCAACAATGAAATGATCATATATTAAAGATCATAAAGATCAAATGTTAATTAAGCAAATTATTTTCCTTAGTAGTTGGGTTTGTTATAAACTTTTTGTTTTATTACTTATTAACTCATTTTAGCAACATTTTTTGTTGTAATGAAATAGTGTGTATAAATAGTTATCAAGAATATCTCTTATTACTGTGAATTGAGAAAATGAGAAATCTATAACTTAAATTCTACATCTAACTAATTTTAGATTCAAACAGACTTTTACTTGTAAGTGTTTCTAAAGGAATCATATGGTTTAAAATATTTTAATTTTAAATAAAATTAAATTTAAATAAATGAAGTTTCTTAATTACAGTAAATAAACTAATTTTATACATTTAACAACTAGTTATTGAGGTATTTTTTTGCGGCTCTATGCTCCTCCTAGAGTTAAATGTCTCAATATATATGTATATACATATTAGTACTACATGTTTAAACTTTTGATACAATTTAACTCAATTTGGAATTTTTTGTTCTAGCGCAAGACTATCCAAAGTACAGCCCACAGACCAAATGTTTCTAATTCACCATGTTTCTAATACGCAAATTTTCTTTTGATGTACTTTGGTAAAATTCCATTGTTTTATTTTAATGGTATACCAAATAAATGAATTTAAATTAATAAATCAATGAAACTAAAATTCACATTATAACCGTATTTTTATTTTTCTCTAAAACAACTATAAACGTATGTTTTTGTTTCTGTGACCCTCCAATCTGTACAGTCATTTGTATTTGCCCGCGATCACATCTGGTCTGGATAATGCTCTTGTAGAGTATGCATAGCATTGAAGTCTTCGTCCGCTAAGAGCATGGAATTCGTAAAAATTTTGGTCTGTGTTTTCAAAGTCTATTTTTCAAAATCATCTGACATTAATGTCGGATAACCATACATTTATTAAATCATTCGTTAAGTTGTAGTGATCTCTAAAGTAAAATAAATCTTTTAAGACTCTACTGCCTTAGGTTAATGTTATTGTTGTTATTTACGTTACAATAGCCTTTTAAAGAAGGTCTCGACCTGTTAAATAATCATCATGTAGTTATCGTCATATCCTGCTGTCGGTCCCCAATTCTATACCTGCAATGTTTAAAATTTTTCTTGGTCGTCGTCTTTTGGGTCTTGGTTGATCTAGACGGCACGTTTAGTTAGTGTACTGCTTATCATATTTTCTTTTTAGAGGTTTTATATAGGATTTTTGATCCTTCAGGAACTGATCCTTTAGAGTTGCTTTAACAGAGTTCGTTTCGGAGAATATTTTAGTTTCAATTAATTTTCTAGTATGCATCTATACAAACTTAAAATCATATGTGAATTAAGAACTTTGTTTTTCCACAAATTAGTTCTTAACGTGGAAGTTACTGAAAAAATATAAAAGAATAAAAAAAATTATAATTAAATGTAGTGTATAATGAAAACAACTAACTAATGAAAACAAAACTAAGTTCATTGAAATAATTTATTGAATAGATCAAAAGATTTTCATACCTTTACACACCATTCTATCTAACAAAGTTGTTTAGATATGTATCGTATATTCTTAAACTGACAGATCCTATTCAAAGGTCTGTCCAACAAAGTTGTTCAGAACCATATCTTCTCAAACTGATAGTCAAACTATAATAAGTAATTTGTATCATTTTGAAAGGTAGGATATTCATAGATGTCAGTTGACCAATTATAAATGGAAGTGTAATATTCCACTGATCGTTCACATGGTTTCCTATGTATTCACACATGTATTCACATAAACTGTTTGCAGTTAAAAATAAAATTAATACATCAATATTCCTACTATAATATACAGATGTATATCAAATATATAATACTGAGAAATATTGATGGATTGTTTTTAACTGCAAAACAATGTGTAAATGCATTATTATTATGGATTTTAGTTTATAAGTCTGGAAAAATATGCTGAGTATGCGCAATTATTTTATGATCTGCATGGAAACAAATCAGTCCCATGAAAGTATCTCATAGACTTTTTGCATATTGGCAAAACTTGTTATGTTAATCAATATATGAGTCGCAAGTTATCATGTTTTTCGTAACATAATTAATTTTTTTGTTAATGAAAAAACCAATTTTAATGAAGTTATGGCTAAATTTTAGTGATTACACCATTTTTTTATATATATAGAATCAGATGATTCATTACAAACAGCATTATTATTTTAAATTTATTAGAAAAAATGTCTTAATAACAAATTTATTCATCTAAAGTGCGTTTTTTTAAGATATGTGCATTTTAAATAATATCTAAATTGACACAATTTGCCCCAATCATGAGCTTAAAGGCTACGGGCAATGCAACTTCACTGAAATATTACAGCAACTCTACAATCTGTCCAATATCCAATGAGACTAGTTAACTACTCAAAGTGGTTATTAATTTGATATTCTATTCTTATTTCTTTTTAAATAGTCTTTTTCCGAGTTAAGAAAAATACACCGTCGGGCTTTTGTGCACCCTTCTGGATTTAGAGTAGGGGTTTTAAGCCCTGTTGCGTCAATAAGAAGCACAGATGATCCACAAGAACGGTCCTATTTTTTTTCGTCAGGAATTTAAGTAACTTGTAAACTTTGTGAAAAAATATTAACCAACTCATTCTCGGCATTTCGGGTAAGCCCGTCAAATTTTGAGCCATAATTGTTGCTGATAATGTTCATAGATAATGTTCTACATTCACCGTCTGAATGTCTTGCATAAATTTAGTGCTAATAAGCCCGTTTAAACTGATGCTATTATCATATTAGCATACCTATTAGCATAGGTATGGAAACTGGAAACTATGTTATCCAGTTTTTTCATATTCATATAATACATATTTAAAAAAAAATTAGTTAATATTCTCAAAATGAGTTTTTATAAAAGTCGAACTTAATTTTTTTTTATATAATTAAAGAAATAAATAGAAAAATACTATGAAAAAAAATATTTTAAATATTAAATAAATATTTTTGTTGAAAATTTCATAAATTCATATAATCACTTTGTATTACTACCACCACATAGAAACTGATTTGAACCAACATACGAAATACTTGTTGTCTGTTAATATGAAACATGCCAAACGTCTTAATGGTCAACTTGCGACAGGAAAATTGTAAAAGTAGGGACTCACACTGAAAATATTTCCGAGGTCACTTATCCATAATATATATATGGTACAGCAATGTATATAACTTACTGTTTTATAAAAATCTTGATCAATAGAGGTCTGGACTTCTGTGATACATCCAATAATTTTAGCAGAAGTGTTACTGGCATCCATGGTGTATTGACACATTGTTTGCAAGATAGTCGCGTCCATAAAGTTCAGTATGAGAAACAAACTTATAAAAAACATAGTTTTAAGCTCAAGATTTATTTTTCCAGTACAGTTCAGTGCTAGTATGTGTGATGTTGAAACGTAGGTTACAAAGTAATTGAACATCAAGAAGAACAATTCCATTCTGTGATGTTGCACAAGATGTCGTACGGATATATAGAGTTTATAATGATCATTAGAGATACTTTGAATTTCCTTCGATAATGACTTGATATTACGTATTTGGTTATTAATAATCTGATTCATTATTTCGTTTAAATGCATGTTAATGGCTTCATAGCATTTCAGTATGTTCCAAAGCGTTAGTGCAAAGTTGAACAGTGAACCATTAAGTATATTTCCGAAATTGAAATAAATTATTGTTGTTAAGATTTGATTCAGATATCTCTTGCCAGTAAATTGCATGTTCAAAATTGCTACAATTGTGTAAATAACCACAAATGAAAGTTTTATATAAAATAGTTGACATACTGTACGAAGGCGTGAAGATATTTTCTGAAAGTTTTGATTTGACCAATACTTAAGGTCAAATAAAGTTTTTAATATTTTGATTATGGCACGTTCTCGGTAGCCCCTGCGAAAAATGCTATATATTATAAATAAAACTCGCGCTAACAAATTTATGTTCGTAATCATTTCCAATAACTTCGTTGTTAACAACATCTGATACGAATAGTGCTCAGCAATAATCTTCCCCGCTAGTAGAAGAAGAAGTCCCACATTATGAACTCCTGCATATATTGTAAAGAATTTGGAATGGATTACTGTTTTATTCTTGACATCAACGCAAATTGTACCGAGTCCTGTCAACAAATAATAATAAGTCCTACTAATAACTAGCCAATTGACTTTAAATTTCAACATGTCCTGAAGAAATCCGAAAAGTAACTACTGCACTCCTTCACTGAGAGACGATTTAAGAAGTAGAATTAATTTACTTAGTAGTTACAATTATCTTTTATATGCGATACAAACTGCGGACTGCAATCAAATGGTATTAATCTAGATTTCATGTCAATAATATGTCAGTTGTGGGTGTCTTTAACTTGTTAACGTGATGTGTTTAAGGTGATTCTAATGTTATAGTAAATTCTAATAAAAATAATTGCGGAACAGTTTACGGCAACTAATACAGGAGACATTAAGTATCAAATTTAAAGGAACTTCAATTTAATGTTAGTAATCCAAAAATGTAGGCGTTCAAATGAATACTAACGGATGAATTTAATTTCTCAATGATCTGAAACTATAGATACATAAGTCTGTATCCATCCTATTGAGTTTATGTAATGATCCGGGTTTTCTATTCTTACTTAAGAACAGTTTGACAAGAACAGTTTGACACAAACTACTTCCGGAAAATTTTTTTTCCACCTATTAGTGTTTAAGTATTCACTTTTATATTAGTTTCTTAATATTTAAGTTTCAACTTCGTTAGTATAAATAAATATATATTTGAGAATCTTATTTTAGTAACCAAAGTTCAAAAGAATAAAATGCTTTTGCTACTTAAATAATTTTATTCAATCCAAAAAAAACCACAAAAAATTGGATTTATTTTAATATACAAAATATATATATATCGCTTGATGTGAATTTTGTTGTTTTAAGTATCTCCTTTTTATGGATATTGTAATCCTTCTCGTATCCTCCTTATTTTGTTTTTATTAAATTTTTTATTCGTGGATAAAAATATATAACTCCACCTAAGAAATGTTGTGGCAGATATATTCCTAAAGGGTTAAATGAGATTTCAGTAGTCAAAATAAAATTGCCAGGTGTTGGTGCTTCAAAGGTTGGATTTGATTTCTCCAGTTCATCATTTGGTAAAGAATATGGCGAAACAATTAGATTGTTATCATTTTCTTCTAAAGTAGCGATAGAGTGTGAAGAGGCAGAAGTCGAACTGGTTGTATGTGAATTAGCGTACAGTGAACTAATAGAAGTGCAAGTAGAAAAGGCTAGAGAAGATGACATAGTGGGCAGGCTTGAGCTTGAATAATGAACACGCCTTGGAAAGCGATAACAACTTAACTCCGAACCCAGAAAATGCGAGCTAGACGATGGCGTACGTGCAGAGTGCGAGCTGGATGGGGGCAAAAACACAGGGCGCCTTTGACGAAAATGTTTCTTGGTAGCTTGAGAAGTGGAAATATTTTCGGATTGTTTTTTTGGGATACAAGAAGTGTTCTCGTTCAAGTTTTCATTATTGGATGGCATACAAAAAGCGAACTCCTCTCTCAAATCATTCAAATATGTTTCAGAATTGTTAGCAGAGCTATGAACTTTCCGACTATAGGATTTCTCTAAACATTGTGTTTCACTAATTTCATGATTGATCTGCAAGTTATTTGTTTCCTTCGTATTCGCATAATTACAAGAACCTTGCAGGTCTTCCTGCAATAACAGTAAATGTTCCTCATCTGCACTCTTAACACATTCAATGCTGTGAAGTGGATTTAACATTATATTCGACGGTGACTGACTATATTCCATTTTTTCCTGTGATATGTCTCCAGATTCGTTAATCTGGTTTGTGGTATTTCCTTGTATATCACAATTACACATATACACAGTCATCGTGTTTTGTAATCCTTGCGATTGATCACAATAAGGGGCTTCACACAGACTGTTAACATCTTCTTCATTACGCAATTCTTTCGAAAAAACCAATTTGGGCATCTTATTTGTCGGCATATCTTTACCGCCTTTTTTCCGCCTTATACATTCATTTTCGCTGGATTTACTGGTACTATTTACTTTTCCCATTATTATGCGATTGTTGGATGACAAGTTATGTTGTGAGTTAGATCTGTCAATATGTTTTTGTTCATCTTTCAATAATGCAGGGGAGTGAGTGGGCACTGCACTAATAATTTCTCCAAGAATATTTAAATGTGTGGTTTGATTTGTTTCACTAGATTGACTTGGCTCGGTGCTTGAATTTAACATATGGAGCGAATTTCGCGTTTTTAGATAGTTATTAGATGGACGTGGTGCCTGATTTTTTTTAAACTGATCCTTAGATTCAAACATATTAATCAACTCTTTTACACTTCTTGGTAGTATAGAGCTGCTTCTTTTCCTAAAATTATTGCAATATTCGATTTTGGAGTGGTTAGGTGCAGTACGGGACACATTATGATGGCTCTCTTTTGGACAGCAATACTTATAAAAATTATGTAAAAATTTGCAGTCGTCATTATACCTCTTAATATTGGCTTTATCAAATTCTGGAGAAATTCTCTCATCTTTTGGATCGGTTTGATATGGTTTTAATATTTTATCAATTTTTTCTACTAAAACATCTCGTTTAATGTTTCGTTGATTGTTTGATTTGACATCAGCTTTCATATTGTTTGGAGGCGAAGTGTTGGGAGGCGTAGTGTAAGGAGGCGTAGTGTTGAGAAGTGTAGTGTTGGAAGGCGTAGTGTAAGAAGGTGTAGTGTAAGGAGGCGCTGTATTCGTAGTTTTTCGTACTGACTTTGAGCAGCAAGGCATCTCATCTAAATCGTTAGCTTCAGATGTTTCAATTTTTTTTTCAACTTCAGTTTTCTGCTCATCGTGCGGCTCATAATAATTATCCACATCAACTATAGCTATTGTATCTACACCATTGTGCAACTCTTCATTGGTTTCTTTACTATCTGCCTTCTTCTTGTCATACATACTAGAGCAACTAGTATTATTAGAACTCTTGTGAGTTTGATTGTACTCATTTTCAAATCTAGTTTTAAGCATTTTGTAGTTAGATAGATTATGTATTAGTTTTCTAATGGATTTCAAAGTACTTTTTCGAATTTTTAGTTTTGCACGTTTGTTAGGAGATTTTATAGCTTCTGGTTGGCAAGTGTTGTTATTAGTCTCTGCAGGCACTTCTGTGTCTTTATTTTGAGATTTTTTGGCTTTATGTTTGAAATGTTTTTTTCTACACTCAATAGAAACAAGCGTTGGAGCTTCTAAGGTTTTATTTTTGGACTTCATGACTTTCCGCCTATAGGTACTGTTTGCGTTATCAGCAGGAGCACGTGGCATTGCTTCTGTTGTATCTAAATATAATTTATGATGCGAATCCAATTGTTGACTAACGTTAGCTACTTTCCTAGATTTTGACGTCTCTGACGTTGGTTCCGTCCGTTTGGTGTGCTCATCTATTATAGACACATTGCTGTTACTGCTATCAATATCTTGAAGATTTTCTTTAAATACACTGCAGTTTCGTAATAAACTTTTGTAATAAAGGACCTTTTCTCTTCGACAAGTATTAATTTTTTCAATTATTTCTTCTGGTTCTAAGAGTGGTAAGTCATCAAAATTGTCTGTGCCATTCATTGTTTTCTTCTTTAAAATTTAATGCAAATTATCTTCCATCGAACGAGTCTTAAAAGAGTATGTTCAAATGTGTATAAATTTTGATTACACGCTGTATTTGTTCAGAATCCAAAACCAGAAACACAAATAAAAAATTTTGAAAAAATATTTATTTTAATCTTATTTAATATTTCATTTCATATAAGTTTAAAATCTTATGGCATACTTTTTGATTTATTACTTTTTTCTGTTGAAGAGTTAGTGTCACATATCTACATAGTATTACTGAGTGAGAGATATAATGATATAATGAAGTCATGGAAGGCATAAGACTCTTGTATAGCTTAAAACTATTAATAATATCATATCATACCTATCATACCTACCTTATTTCATCTAAACTGCTGATAAACTGCTCTACAAGTTAAAGTGCAGTGTGAATGCAGACTTGAGACTTCTTTCCGTAAGATAGTTAAAGTTTGCTGTGTAAAGAGGATATATAATTAAATATTGAGCATATGTGCTGCCTAACTCGAATATGTTCCAACATTTATAGAGTGTGATTCCAATCTTCCACTTCGAATATGACCGATAAGCTCGAGCATCGTTATGCGCGAATAATTTGAAACTCTACCACTAGTTTTATATATGGTAGAACTAGAAAAGTTTTGACTTCCATGTTTTGGGATTCAAGTGAAATAATGTTCATAGACTATTTGGAAAAAGGAAAAATAGCAACTACTATTATTGGATCGATTAAATAAGGAAATTAAGAAACAACGGCCACATTTGTCGAAGAAAAAAATTTTGTTTTTGCAGGACCCGCAAAAACCACTCGTTAACACGTCAATGAAAACCATGGCAAATGAAGGCGCCACCTTAATTTGCCATGGCGCCCACCGTATTCTCCAGATTTGGCTTGCAGTGATTATTAACTGTTTCTTAACTTGATGATTTCAGGGAAAGAGATATACATTAAATGATAAAGTGGAATTTGAAACTGAGGTATATTTTGGGAGACTTAATAAGTCGTAATATTCAAAAGGTTTCTAAATCTTGAAAGATGGTTAGACTCGGTGTGTCAAGCTAAAAGGATGCTATATTAGAGCATGAAATGTAATGTTTCAAATAAAAATCGTTTTTATTAGTTAAGCCAGGTATTTATCAATCTACCTAGTACATGTATGTATGTATATATGTTGATCCTTTTTTCGAGTCAGCGCAACTGGGCACTTTTATTCTTTGATAGCTGGGGGTCTCATCTCATTAATTAATTTATGTATTCCTTATAAGCTACATGATTATTCAGTGATTGATCTAAGATCTGCGTACCTCCCCGTGCGGAGAGTGATTACTCTAAGATTAGATAGTGCTAAGTAGGATAGCCTGTCAGCTCTGTCCCTTATAGATTTTTTAACGGGTCTATTCTAAGGTCTCTTAGCATGTCGTTTGTGTGGATGTACCAATGCACTTTGAAGAGTTTTCGGAGAGCCTGACTTTGAGCAACTTGTAGCTTTTGTATAGTAGAGTCGAAGCATTTTAAGTAGTTGCAGAGCAAGAAGCTATAGCTAAAGAATTAGAAACAAGATTACTTCAGCGGCCAACTCGTTCAACTGCCTTCTGATTAAGATACTGTCTTTATCCTTCACCCTATTACCCCTAATAAAAGAAACTAACACTCAACTGACTGGTATTATAAAAGTATATTACTTGCACGAAGTGGATTTTGGAGTACAATATTGACATTTCAACTTTATCTATCCAGGTTGATCGTATATCGTCAAATGCGATCAACTTTATTTTAATGTAGAAATAATTTCACTTATAAAATATACCATAATTTGTTTTTAAAATATATTTAAATTAAATCATTTTATTTTATTAATAATTAATATGGTTTGTTACAGAATATAACTAAATTTATAGGTTCATGTAGTCACTTTGGACCATAACCATTATATAGAAACTGATTTGCACCAACATATTCAAGGTTTGTTGTCTGTTAATCCGAAACATCCCAAAAATATTAATGGATAGTTTTCGGCAAGAAAGTTGTAAAGCAAAAGATTCACACTAAAATTAAAAGAAACTATTTATATCAAGTTTAATTATATTCAACATGATTACGAACTGTAATATAAGAAATAGATCCCATGTTGACTTGAAATTCAGTGACAAGGCCAAGAATGTTAATAGATTTGTTGCATTCATCGTTGACGTATTGACACATAGTTTGCAACAAATTTGTATCCATAAAATATAGAAAAAGAGATAAAGCGATGCTGTAACTTGATACTGTATCCAGTTTATTTTTTCCATTAAAAGTCAGCACAAATACATGCAATGCTCCGATAAACCAAAATACATATATCGTCATTGTGAAAAATATCTCAATTCTATGAAGTTCTATGAGGTGTCGTACTGTATTAAAAAGCTGACGATGCTGGACTGACAAATCTTCAATTTCCTTTAATAACTCCTTGGCTTCAAAATTTTGACGAAACGAAATTTGATTAAGGATGTCCTGAAGACGCATGTTTATCGCTTCGAAGTGTGTTAGTATATGCCATAGTGCCAAGATGCAATGAAAGAGAGACGCATTGAGTATGTTAACGAAATTGCGAAAAATACAGATTTGAAACACATTGATGAACTCATGCCTACTGATCTTATACAATGTATTCGAAACTTCAATCATTGTATATACGAGGAGTACTACGAGTTTGAGGTAAAGAAGTTTTTGTATTGTTCGTTGATATGAAGTTTTATAAAAAAACAATTTTGAGTATTGTTTTAATTTAAATAAATCCTTTAGTATTTGAATTAATTCATGTTCTCGATAACACCGTCGAAATATAGTATATGTTATGAAAATAATTCGTAGTAAACCCGATGTTGACAAATATATTTCTAATAATTTTGTTGTACCAAATACTCTAATAGAGTTCGGATTACTTTTAAGTATCAATATTATATAAAAAAGCAATCCAATATTGTAGATAAGTGCGTAAATTGTAAAAAATCCGGAGTGTGTTATTTTCTGCTGCTTACTATCCACCGAAATTGTACCAAGTCCAGTCAACAAATAATAATAAATCCTCCCGAGGACCAGCCAGTTCACTTTGACGTTCAACATGTCTTGCAGAGATTCAAAAATGTACTGAAGTCTCTCTGCTAAACAATCATATGAGTAACGAGTAATTGAAAGAGTTGTTTTTTCTTTTAATATTAATTTCTTTAAAATAAAACAGTTTAAGTTAATTATGTTTTTATATAAAAAAAATGCATACTCCATCAAGATTTTGAGTCAATCATGCTTTGTGGAAGGAAATGGTGTCAAATTGTCCACATTAAAAGCATTAAATAGTTTCGAATTAAGCATTAAGTAGTTTATACCTTCTGTTGGAAAGAAAGTTAGTGAAAGTTTGAAGTAAGGTGAGGGCACCCATTTTAATAATCTTCCGCTTAGGACAACCTTTAGTTGATTTATGACAAATGGGAGTAAACAAGTCAATTGTTTGTAAATGGGAACGACAAATTTTTGGTTTTTTACAATACACTAATAGAGTTTTTTAATAGGTCTCCCTTTAGAAATTACTTTCACAACAAAAAACTTAGATATTAATTTTAATGTATTTAATAAATATTTGGAAATTGATAAGCAAAAACTCGTACAAAAAGATAACACATAGCGTTTATAAAAAGTGAGGAAATAAAAGCTAGATATTTACTTTAATTATTAAATAAAAACTAAATAGTATAAGAAGTAAATATGTTTTTTTTTTTTGATTATAAGTTAATGACTTTTTTATATAAATATAATAAAATTAAGAAATCAAATATGGACTGCTTTAAGCAATTGACTTTTGGAACAATAATTTTTAAAGACTTTTTGACTTTAATTTCCACTAACATCATTAAGAATACTAGTATTGGTACATTAAGTACATAAGTATATAAGTATATATAAAAACAAATAAGTACATATAAGTACATATGTACGTAAAAGTACATATAAATACATAAGTACACATAAAGACATAAGTATATATAAGTACATAACTACATATAAGTACATAAGTACGTAAAGTACATATAAATACATAAGTACATATAAAGACATAAGTATATATAAGTACGTAACTACATATAAGTACATAAGTACGTAAAAGTACATAAGCACATATGAACATCAATAATTAAAGTAATAAATACTTCGACATCGTTAAGTATTTGTGGGTTATGGAAGCAAGTCAGTAGATTACTAGTCAGTAGCATACGGAAATCTTCAAAATAAAAATTTTAATGAAGTTCTATTGTATACTTTTAGTGATCAGTTCATATTGGCTTTTCTGCAAATTACACAATCAATGAACTTTTCTCTCAATAACCTGATCCTACAAGATTATTGACATTATCCACCAATAAACCATATACTGCTTAACTTAGAAGGGTGTACTACATAGATGTCAAGAAAAAGATTCAATATTCTATTTCTCTAGTGTTGCAATGCCTTTCTCAGGCTATTATATATATATGCAATTATATCTACAGATTATAAGACACATCAAACTATTAATTTTTATAGACTTTTATGTGTTTCATGAACATTATGTGGGATTTCCTCACTAAATATGCGAAACTTTTGGAACTTTAACTAGTCCAATTATCTATATTGAAGTTCACACTAGTAAAGATGAAGTTTTCATGATATAATTAATCTGTTAAAAGTTGGTCTTAATTCAAATCTTCCAATTACCAAGTCAATAAATTTTCAGGTAGCTCAAATCCAATTATCTATATTGAAGTTCACACTAGTAAAGATGGAGTTTTCATGATATAATTAATCTGTTAAAAGTTGGTCTTAATTCAAATCTTCCAATTAGCTAGTCAATAAATTTTCAGGTAGCTCAAGTTCTTGTAATTGAATTTGATATATTTTATTCATTTTAGGGAATATTCTATGTTGTAAGTCATTTTTCTATTTTGGGTTACAACTTTAAGCCTAATTTCTCGATAACGATGTTTAATTGATTCTTTATCCACAATTTGAGTCACATGATCAATATTTTCAACAGAACGTTTTTAATGAATTGGATCCCTAAATCAACTATTATTTTTTACGTATTTTTTGAATATATTAGAAAACAGTAAACTTTGTAGTTCCATTACATTGGGAATAAATTTTACATTTTGCGCTTGTTGCATTGGGTTACATTTACTTTATAGATTAAATACTATAGATTATATATATAATAATTTATACTATAATTATGCAGTATAGTAAAGGTTCTATAGTTTATACTATAATCTAAACTTTAATCTATAATATAATCCATACTATAATTATAGTGTAGATTATTTATTTGTATACGTTAACCAAGTGTTTATCTTTTCGTGGTGATTTTTTTATGAATATTGAAGACAACGTAAGACCCCGATAAGAAGTGATAGACACTATTACATCTTAAAGATATAATATAGCACTTTCTTTGCTTTGTACATTAAAAAAAAAATTATGTGAAGAAAATATAATAAACATGTACTATAATAGCCGCAATTTTTTCTTTCAGAGTTGTAAAAGAACAGTATTAAGTCTGGTTAAAACAAATTGGCATCACTTTTAAAATATGTTAAATGCTTATATTTGAAATATGTTTTTTGTTGTGTTATGTATAATATAAAATATAAAAATTGTAAACACTAAAAATTAATTAATTTAAATAAAAAAACAAAATGAATAATAAAAGGACAATGATATGGCATTTTATAATATATATTTAAATTAATTTATTTATTTATGTAAAAAAATTTATTAGTAAATAAAATGCTTATATGATCTTAACGGATAAATAGTATTTTTCAACGTATTTCCAGTGCAGATTTTTGACTGATTTTTAATTTTGGCTGCACTAAAACTTAAGACGTCAACATTTTTGCGAGTAAAACCCAACTCTGAAGATTTTAAGAGTATTGTTGTTGCTTCATATGTTTTGTTTGGTAAGTGGCGAGTATTTTTTTGCTACTTTGAATGAAAAAATTAAGGCTAATGTTGCAGGTTATATTAAATATATCAAATACATTGCATATTTATGCTTATGCCTATGTCAAAATTAGTTTAAGATACGAATATAATACTAACTTCAAATAAAAATTAAAAAAAATTATACCCTCAAAATTTTAATTTTAATTCCAAAACATTCATACTAAAGCAAAAAGAAAACATTCTTTATAAATCATGAAATATATATATGCAGAAAATTTATCCTTACTTAATGCTGTTAATTTTAACACTACTTATTTTGTTCGGAACGTTCCTTCATCTGCTTAATCCTATGACGCTAACGAAGTTGCATGTAATCACATTGGAAATGATATGGTGGTTGTGTAAGTACAGGAAACATAATTTCGTTATGTAAAGCTGATTCGGTAGTTATGGGTAATTGATTGGGTAAATCAAAGTCATGTAATTGATTTTCATCAACTGATGAAGCAGGACTTTGATAATCACTTGAAGAATTAAATTTATTAGAAGCAGAGACCGTTGTAGCAGATTGATAGTCAACAGACGAAGCTAAATGCATACTAGAAGAATATTCAGCTTCCTGTATATCATTTATGTTGGTACATGTGAGGAATACTTTGGAATTGAACTCTTCCTGAATATCACTTAGGTTTGTTATACTGGAATTTTCAAAAATGCTGGAGGTATTTTGTGTGCAGCAATTCTCATAATAGTTTATAGAATCATTAGAGGAATGCGTTAAAAAGATTATGCGTTCTCTTTGTGGTATCACCAAATCTTCGAAGCTTGAAAGTATTTCCAAATTAATATTCTTGACTGTATCATTTGAGTGGTTAGTGCAGGCATTTTCTTTGAGTGTTTCCTGCGATTGGCTTAACTGACCAATCATATTCCCTGACCTGCCACATTTGCAAATGTATAAACTCGCCGACGTCTGCACACCTTTTGATTTGTTATGATTTTGAGATATATGGGTATTGACTATTTCTTTTCCGGCATGTAACTTGTTTGAAAACTGAGGATGAGATACTTCATTAGATTTCAGTGAGTTCCTTTGTTGAGTGGCACATTTTAGCGATTCCGGTATTTTTTCGCTATGGTTATGTTTGTGTTCAATCAAAGTTTGCCTTGGGCCTCTGATGCTATTTACATTATTAGAATTACTCAATTTAAGATAGTGAAATGAATTTAAGATTTGTTGCAAATAAGGCGCCATAATCGGATTCAGTTTCTTATATGTGCGCGCGGCGCGATAAATCTGCTCTGGATCACCCATTTCTACAATATCTTTAAATTGATATACATGGAACGCTTCGTCAAACTCTGGTTGAAGTGAATGTTTCGCAAAATCAAATTGTTTAAAATCTTTCTTAACCTTTTTGTTGCTAGGTGTTTCTGGTGTTAAAAATAATTGAGATTCACTATGAGATCTAGTTATTTTATTTTTCCCACCTTCAACTTGTACTAAGCTGTCAATCGAGCTGTCGTTTGGGATGTATATATTCTTATCGCCATAACGCATTTGTGACATTCGAGCCATTTGAATTTCATCAAAAGATCGAGATGTTTTACTTAAATCTCCTTCATGTGTAGCTTGTACTGAAGATCTAACTTCTGTATCGTTCAAATTGTTGTTATTTCCTTCGCTGTAAGATATATGTAGCATTTGTTCTATCTGAATTTCATCATAAGATCTAGAATTTTTACTTGAATTTATTTCTTCATTAGCTTCTGATAAATTATAAATTAGTGTATTCTTATAGCAACCATTGGTGTTGTGGTGAGAGCATTTGCTGCCTAAAGCACTACTACAAGACAAATCACCATCTACAGCTATTACAAGATTTCCCGCGGTTTCTTGTTGTAAATCATAGCCTTTATTTTCATAACCGTTTTCGGTAGCGGTAGTTTCTTTCGTATATTTCAAGAATGGAGGGCAGTGTAAATACGAAGTTTCGATAATATTGCTTCCTACGTCTGAATAGCAAGATTCTCCATATAAACAGTCAGAGTCAGTGAATTGGTTAACAAAATTTCGACTAGGAGAGTTTTCGACATTTTCTATATTGTAGAATTGATTAGACTGGCTTATCTTACATGCATTCTTAGTTGTCTTGGCATCATCCAGTTGCTTAATAGTGTCTTCAAGACAATTTATTTTTGTGCTTGTCATATAAGGATCTGAAGAGCCGATGGTTTTCAAAGAGTGTTCAGAAAGGTCTGTGTTTATGTCTCTTGTTAGCATCTCACAGTTCTGTTGTTGAGTTTGCGATTTCTTTATTGGCATACAAGACTCACTTGAGGTCCCTGGTTGTCTACTTTTACTGCAGTTCTTGTTAGTTCTTGTTTGACAATTACAATTTTTACACTTAAATGAATTTTTCTCCAACGCTTCCATTAGTTCTTGACATAGTTGCTTATGTGATGCTAGTTGCTTTTCAAAATTTGTGAAAGATCTGTAAACCATACCTCTGGATTTCTTCGATTTTTCTTGTGACTCCGCATGTAGAGCGAAATTATTCTTGTTAAATTCCATGGAATAATTTCCATGGAACTTATTGTAGTTTATCATGGCACTCTCTTGATTTATTAATTTTTGTTGCTGTGGAACTTTGACGTTTTTATAATTAGTAATTTCAAGTGTATATATTTCTCCACAAGAATCCAAATCATCAGTCCTACATTCCTGGGTTTTTGATGACTTTTTAGTAAAGTCCGCTATTCTATTTGCGAAAATTTGTTTATCGCTCATTGTGTGACACTTATATGAAGTGTTTTCAAACTAGTTTAAATTTAGAGTTAACTGGAGAATTTTTATTTGGAATTAAGAAAAAACCAAAGACAAATATTTGACGAAAATTTTTTTTATTAATTTCTGTACACTATAATAGAATTTGATGTATCATGGCATACTATATTTTCTTTGCATAAATTATACTGAAAACTCTTACGTGCATTTAACTTGTACCAAACAATCTTAGTTTCTTCACAAATGAGTTTCACACTCACATGAATGATATCATAACAGTCTGGGAGTTTGGAGACTGGAGACTGAAAATTGCTCTTAAGTGTCCGAAAATACGTTTAATATTTTCATCAAGGAACAATGTTTCCTTAAAGACATCGAGTTTTGTATCTCTCATTAAGGGTTCGAGTGATGCTGTTAATGTTTATTGGAGTAAGAAAAATTAGTGGTTTATTATTTCATTTTTAATTACTATTTAAATGATTAATTTAATTAATTGTTTAATTTGGCGCCATTATTTCTGTTTTCATTTACTATTGTTATTGATTTTGAAAAACAAAACGGGAGAAGTTGTGAAAAAAAAATTAAGATAAAGATAAATTTAAGATAAATCTATTATGTGGCTCTAAAAATTATGAGCAAGTTCACGTTAGTTGGTTTTGTGAGTTTTCATTTCAAGACAGATAAATTCAAAACATTTTTGGAATAAATGCCAACGATCACACTTTTTGTAAGTTTTGCAAAATTTGTTTGTATTGAAGTTCCTTATTTACTATAATATATTCATATCTATAACTCCTCAAACATTTAAAGATTTAAGTAATCACTTTGAAGCATGACAACTATAAAGAAACTGATTTGAACCACCATACTGAGTGTTTGCTGTCTGTTAATGTCGAACATCCCAAATATCTCTATGGACAATTTTCGGCAAGAAAGTTGTAAAACGATGGACTCACACTGAAAGTATAGAAATATATATAAAAATAAGTGTTAACACTGTTAAGTTTAAGTTATTTACAGAAGTAGAGAAATCCTGGTTCGCGCTATTTTGAATTTCTGTGAAAAGACCCAGTATTTCACTGGCCATGTTACAGGAATCCATTGTGTACTGACACAGTATTTGTAACAGATTTGCATCAATGAAATTTGATATTAGAAATAAAATCAAAATGACAGCGTATTCAAGCTCAAGTTTCTCTTTACCAGTGTATGTCAAAACATATATATGTGACGTTCCAATGAATCCAGCGAAGTAACTAGCCATTGTGAAAAATATCTCAACTTTGTGAAGTTGTACCAGATATTGTACTTCATTAAAAAGTGAAGTATGATCACCACATAATCCCTGAATTTCTCTCGATAGTGATTTACCGCCTCGATTCTGATCCAACTGAACTTCATTCATCATTTCTCTTAGACGAGTGTTTATAGCTTCGAATTGTGTAATGATATGCCAGAGTGCTAGAGTGAAGTTGAAGAGGGAAGCATTAAGTATGATGACAAAATTTCGTAAAATAATAATCTGGAAAACTATTACGAAATCGCATACGATAATCCATTTTACAAATATAATTATTCCAAAAATAGTGTATACGATCAGAAAAACGAGTTTCATATAAAAAAGTCTGTATAATACTTGTAAACGTGTAGTTGCAGGAAATATGGAAAGCTTTTGGCGAATTCCCAATTTAAATAAAGCAGTAAAAACTTTCACTATACCACGTTCTCGATAATATCGTCGAAATATTGTGTATATGATAAATAAAATTCTCACTGAACCGGTCGTTGTTAAGAAGATTATTAACAACTTTGTAGTTCCAAATGCCCTGATTGATGAGGGCTTATTCGCAAGTATGTAGGCCATAAATATAAGAAGTCCAATGTTGTAGATGAGTGCATACACTTTAAAGAACTTGGAATAAGTTATTGTTTGCTTTTTGATATCCACACAAATTGTTCCAACTCCAGTCAATAAATAATAAAACGTCCTGCTAACAGCTATCCAATTTAATTTGATTTTAAACATTTTGTGAAGGAGTCCAGAAAATAACTGCAATTTTAATATATTTGCAGTATATAAGTACCTTAAGGTTGCTATCCATTTAATAAATTAATAATTTTCAGTTATCAAACGCTCAAGGGAAAATTACGGAATCAAGATGGTGTGTCAATTATTTGTCTTAAGCTGAAGAGGTGGAATGCAGTTGTGTTCATATTATTATATTTTTGAGTTAGATATAATGGGTTTCACTTGTTTTAAGTTGAGTGACAAAATAAAAATTTCATTGCGTAGATATCATATGAAAAAGAAATTCGTTTCAATCCCTTTTAAATATTGGTAATATCCACCAGGGTTTTATACAACCTTGGTGGATATTCGAAAACGAAAATAAATTTTATTAAACTTTTTTTTTTCAACTTTTTCCCTATTTTTCACTGAGTACCGTATATATTCTCCTGAAATTACTTAGTAAAACCTTCCCTGTATGACACCTTTATTTCTCTCATCTTTTTTTTATTCTCTCATTTTTTTTGACTTGAAAACTATTCTTCATAATATAAAGCATTTTATTTCTCTGTGTTTTACTTGCATTTATTAGGGGCTTATCTAGCACCTATAAAGTATACTCAATTGAAAGTATGCTCAATTGAATGATTAGTTGATCTTTAGCCATCTATCTATTTGTTTAAATGTAAGCTACACTCAGTGTTCCTGATATATCGAATATCATTTTGCACACAGCATTTTTACTAGTAGATCATGAGTTTTCGTCGAAGTGATTGGAATAAATTGTAGATCAAGGTGGTGCAATTATTATTATATTATTATATATTATAACTTAAACAGAATATATATTCTGCAAAGATATGGTGTCATTGTGCGTTTCTGGTTGACTTTAGGTAACACTTCTTAAAATACACCAAAAACTTTTTCCCAAATTTCGTATCTTTTTTATTTAAAACAACACTTCTGGAACAAAAGTATATAGTATATCTGCAATACTTATAAATTATATACATATATAATAAAAAATAATTTGTACTACAATACATCTAAAAACTTAAAGGTTCAAATAGTCACATTGAAGCATAATAATTATAAAGAAACTGATTTGCATCACCATACTAAATGCTTGTTGTCTATTGATTTGGAACACTCCGAAAATCTTGATGGATAGTTGTCGACAAGAAAATTGTAAAGCGAATAATTCACACTAAAAGTAAAATAAAGCAGACGATATTATATGATGAGTTTATTAAGTTCCTTACTTACTGCTTTATAAAAGTTACTATCCGTAGTATGCTAACATACCATAAATAATAGTACTTGTATATATAGTACAGGTAGCATTGCCAAACGCTATAGTGGATGAAAAAAAACAGAAACATCAGCTGAAATTGTTCTGAAAGTGAAAGCTCGACTGCAACGAAATCCACGTGGTAGTGGTAATCAAATAGTCAAAAAACTGAACATATCCCAGCATCCGACGCATCTTCCAAAATAAGTTCAAGGTAAGCCTTACAAGCACCAAAAGACACAAGATCTTGCACCAAAACTACAAAAACTTAGATTCGAAAGAGCACAAGAGTTGTTACGCTTGCACGAACGTGGCGTGACAAATTTTCAAACATTGTGTTCTCCGATGAGAAAAATTTTCCCTATGAGCATAAATTCACATACCATAAATTCTCAAAACAATCGTGATCACATAACTAAAAGCATTGTCGAAAATTTAAGACTACGAATGACCAGCCGAAATAGTTTTCCAACTAAAGTAATGGTATGGGCAACTGTGACCATCAACGGAAGCTCTTTAATCATTTTCATCGAGCCTGGTATCGAAGACAAAGCGATTTACTATCGGGAAAAAAATATTTGGAAGTTGTTTTAGAGTCATGGGCACACAAATATTTCAGTTGTAGACTAAGGACGTTCCAACAAGACTTGGTACCATCTCATAAATCTCGTGTGAACTAAGAATGGTTAAAGATTCGAAACTTCATTTCGCACACACAATGGCTTTTGAGCTTGCCAGATGCAAATTCGATGGACTATTCAATCCAGGCCATTTTGGACAGCAAGGTAAGGATATGCCAGTATGGTTGCGCTGAAAAAAGTCATTGTTCAGGAATGTGTCACAATACCGGAAGATCACATTCGTGAAGTATGAGTAACAACTTATTTTTTAAACGTTTGAAGGTCATAATCAGAAAAAAGGTGGCCAAATCGAGCTAGAACGAATGAATTCTGAAATTTTTATTATTTTTATTTAGTTTGCTATTTGATAGCAGTAAGAAGCCCAAGTCTCTTTTTTTAGCTATATGGATTTTTAAAGAAATGTAGTAGTTAAAATGTAAAAAGTAAAAAAAGGTAATTCTCCTGATGTTTTTTTTCGTTTACTTTTCTATAGCACAAGTAATTCATTGTTTAGGTTATAGTATAAAGTAAAGTTTACTATAATAATTTTTTGCAACTTAGTTTTCAAAATAATGGAAACATTATTACTTACAAATAATTTTTTATTCCGCAAAAACAAATATATTCGAATTTAAAAAATTTAAATATTAAAGACATCATAAGAATAATTTTGACAATAACATCTTTTCCACATATAACTACTGTTTTATGACACCTGGGATTGCATGCAATCTTCTTGGGCATATTCTTATATAGGTGTCCTTAATGGCTGAATAGATGAAGTTTTATTGTAAGCATCTATTTTGGCCGATATATATAATTAGATCATTTCATTGTAATCGTTCAATTGGTTTCCATCAAACGTTGGGTCAGAGCACTGAGAATCATCCAAACTGTTAGCATGATTAATAGTAGAGTTCGAAGTTGAAATATGACAAACGGCACAGAGCGATGTTGCAGAGTAAAAAATAACAGAAGATGAAGTGGCTAAATGCTTACCAGAAGAATATTCAGTTTTCTGTAATTTGTTTAATTCCGCATGTGTGAATGACATGCAAGAACTAAACTCCTCGTCTAAAGCGTTGAGATTTGTTGGTTTTGGACTTTGAAGAAAGTCAGAAGTATTCTGCTTGCAACACTTCTCGAAATCTTTAATGGAGTCTTTCGAGCAGTGTGACAATAAGAATATGTCTTCCTTCCGCTGATTTTCCACATCCTCTAAGATGTGAGGCTTGTCCAAATTTACATTCATCGTTACATCATTTGACTTAGCAGAGGTTGTAGAATCTTTTAACACATTCTTGGATTGGCATATGTGCAGGTTTGCGTTTTTAGATGAATTGGAACATTTACACATAAATAAACTTGGTGACGTCTGCACACCCTTTGATTGATTATGATATTGAGATTTACGTGAGCTTTTTACCTTTCGTTTGTCATGTGATTGTCTGGAGATGTGAAATTTAGATACTTTATTAAACTTCAGTAAGCTATTTAGATTAATAGAACTTTTCAATTCATGAGACATATGCGCGCTGTGTTCTATTTGATCTCCATTTAAAGCTTCGGCTCCAGTTGGATGAATTGAGTTGACTATTTTTAGATAATTTAAGGACTTCATAATTTGACGTAGATGGGGTTCGCTGGCAGGATTTAGTTCTTTGCTTGAATGCGTTGCACAGCGAAACTTTTCAGGATCGGCCAATTTTACAATATCTTTCAATTCCTTGATGTGATCCTTCAATTCATTTGGTTCCTTAATGGAATTATGATAGTATGTACTGCAAAGGTTAGTATATTTATGAGGTGACTGTGGTATTTCATCCATTTTTGGTTTTTCACGAGAATGAATTTTTTCGTTCGAGTCTCTACCAATGCTAACCTTAGCAGTCTTGTTGATTTTAAAATCATTATTGCAACATCTTTTACTATCATAGTAGAATTTTTTGCGGGAACGATTTTTATTACTTTTATGTTTAATACCAGAAGACTTGATAGGATATTTAGATCGACTATGGTACTGCTTTGTTCGATCTTCTTGAAGACCACTGCTAGTCGGAAATTCATCTTCTATAGCTGTAATATACCGCTCCGATAACTCACCTGCTTCTTCTCTTAACTTAAACTGTTCTGTTTTTGTACCTGTAGACGCGTCTATATGCTTTAAAAATTGAGGAAAAGAAGACTTCAAAATGCTGCCATTATTACGTACTGAATTCGAGTACCCAGGTTTCACATATAAACGGTTTAAGTTTGTTTTTTGCTCACAAATATTTAGATTAGATGAATTCTCTACTTTTCTTATGTTATGTGACTGACGTTTTTTAAAAGCATTCTTATTTTTCTTAGTACTATATAATTGCTTTATACCTTCTATAAAGTTTTGTTTTTCCTTTGCCGATATATATGAAAAATCAATGTTTTCTGCAAAACTCTTATTTTTTGAAATACCTGTTCTCATGTTCTTTTTAAGCCTGCCATTACTCAGCAGTTCAGGTCTAGGGTTTTTCATAGATTTAGGTGTATCGCTTGTCATCGCTGACTTTTTATTCTCATTGCGTTTCTTTTTAGCTCTTGGTGTAGCACTTTTTCTTTTATATTCATTAGAGACTTGAACTAGTGCTTTTATTAGGTTCTGGCAAAGTTGTTTATGTGCTGCAAGTTGTTCATTTTTATTTGGAACGGGTTTGTTAATCACATTCTTAGGTATTGTTGCTGATTCGGTATGCAATAGGTGGTCACGAAGTTCCAATAACATGTTGGTATTTTTACTGCACTTAGTTTTCACGCTTTGTTTTATTGCATTGCCCTGGTTCAGAAATTTTTGGTGTGATATGTTCTCCTTATCCCGGCTAACATCTACCGAATCTTTTGGCATTAATTCGCTGCAGATATTGTTTGCAAGACAAATAGTTTTTTTTACTTCTGATGAAACGATTACTTGAGGTACTGCCTTATTTGTCAAAATACGTTCACAATGTGGCTTATTTTCCATCACGTAATACTTAAAATTTAATTTTCTTTGACAGGTTTTAATTTTGATTCTTCCGTATTGATAAAAAAAAAAAATAATGAAAAGGTATATATTTTTGACTTAATAATTTGACATGAGTTTCGAATATGACAAGATATTTCATGACAATCTGTTTTATAATTTAGTTCATTATAAAATATTACATTAGATACAGTTTTGGTGCTTGTGGAGCGTGATTTTAGTGGCCACCCCATATGAGAGGGCGCTTTGGCTATGGTCATGCGGACGAATTTTCTATTAATGCTGATGTGGTTCATCAGCAAACTGTGATCTACTTCGGCTGCGATATTATCCTTTGATGCTTAGAAATTGATAACTGCAATATATACAAATCAAAGAACTGCAATAAGGACTCAACACTCAAATCATTAGCTGTACTTGATTTATACGCATTTATATTTGGTTTTTATAAGTGTACTCTGGGTGTTAAAAGTATGACTCGTTGCAGTTCTCGGATATGAATCCTTAAAACTTAGTATACTTTTTTTTGTTATTCAGTATAAGTATGTTTATGTTAATAACTAAATTATTTAGGCTGGTGATCAATATGAATTGCACATTTTAATAATCAAGTCAACAAATACATTCTAAGCCTTTTTAGCTAGAGTCTTAAATGTTTTAAGGTGATTGAATGAAACCGAATCAATCAATTGGAGGCATTATCGCAAAGGCTAAAAGAAAGTAATTTTTTAAACAAAAATTTAACAAAGTTCAAGAAAATTGAGAAACCTTGGTAATAACATTTAGATTATGAAAAATTTATAGATAGATCAAAACCGATTAAATAAGTAGGATGAACTACAACTTCGCTCACTGTGCGTCTTTATACCCCATTGCTTCTAATAAAGTTTTTTATGCAGCAATTCTTAAAATACAGATGTCATATTGTGAATTTTCTGTTTTATTGTTTTCAAGGATATCTGACTTACATGTCATCCCGGTACGCATATATTTGTGTTGATTTGCGAAATATCAGTACTTCCTTGATTTATATCAGCTGCATATGTTGTTAAATTTGAAAGCAATGTCGCCCTATTTCACATCGTTCATTATAAAATCCTTAGGTTCCAGGGTGCTGAGAATATCTCGAAGCGGCTTTATGTGAAAGAGATGGCGTGAAATCTGTCAAATTATGTAACAAAACATATAGGTGGCTTAAGTTAACCACTTATAGATATCATATTCAGAATGCTAATTTCAGAAGAAGTCTCATAGTTGCTAGGTGATAAAGATAAAGTACTTATAATATGTCTACGTGCAGAAATCCTTATGAAGTTTAAACTAGTGATTATGTTTCATATCATTCATATCATATCATTAAAAAAAATTTAAAACTGATCATGAAAATCATTTTCATACAAAAAATTTTTAATATTAATTGTTGACGAGAAGTTATCGAATATAAATCATATTTAGAATATAGTCATAGGCTAAATAAAGTCCTAAATGCTTTAACAGTTAAGTTAAGTTTTTCATTATATATAACTGTAGCTACATAGAAGCTATGACATCTCGCTAATACTAGGTAAATACATCCATAAGGAACTGCTTCGATCAGTAAAGAAACGAAATCCAATAATTGCCATGCTTGTGGTCCCATTTTTGTGCAGTCCAGTAATACTTTAGGTCCCATTCGGACTAAACACTCAGTGATTTCACCCTATTACTTGAGCAGTTAGTAGATATATTATATTATATGCAGCAGTACATCAAAACATCACGGCACTATGTAATTTTTATCGCTTAATGCGCACCAGAATTTATAGTATCAAGCATACAAACCCATTAAACAGAATAAAGCATATATTGTTAGCTGCTGTTTGCGATGTATAGTCTATTTATTAATTCATCCTAGAATAACTTCATATCACAAACCACTGGAAATTACAAAATTAAAATACATTGTGAATAACATTTCAAATTAGTTGGTATGTAGGGAAATTGCTTTCGAAAAACAACTTGGAGACAATTTAAAATAATAATACCACATTTTTAAGTTACAGTTAATATCATACCACTAATATCATGCTTTGGTACTGATCTTCAAACTCATACTACGTCCTCATAAAGGATCTGTTTATATATTATAAAACGAATTTTAACGAATAATAATTGTAACGAATTTTTTTATAAGATCATCTCTGATATTAACGTGAACTATTTCTTAATATTGGTTTAAGAAACACACATCTTACATATAAGTAATGTGAATCATTATTAACTACCCGAATCTATTCTTGTATCGCTATAAATTTATTGTGCATGGTCCTAAGTAGTTAGATGTACTAACCTATCCTTGTAATATTATGATCGCTTGTTATATCTACAACGTAATATTTTCAATTTATTTTGGATTCGATTATTTCTACATTTTTTTTTCAACTTGAAAGTAATAGATTATAAGGATATTATTCAATTAACTTTCTGGTTTGATGTGTTTATATATGATTAAAACCGCATTACCCACCGGAGGTTTTCGCAAAATCTCTCAATCGACAATTTTGCATTGTCTTTTATATTTTTCAACCCTCAAATGAATGCACATCATATATAACTACTCATATATATGTAAGCCGGTTAGTATTGGGCTAAATAATATTCCGTACTTTAAATAGAGCCTATCAGCTGTGATTTGTTCACAGTTACAAATCCCATGATAGTGCAAATGTTTTAAACCACATGATCAAACTTGCATTAAAATGTTTTTCGTATAAGTCTTTAAAAATAAAGTTAAAGAACACATTTCCGAGTTGATATCAAACTATAAAATCCATTAATTGGAATACCCGTGTTTTTTATTTGCGATTGAAGAAAATTATTATTATTTTTACACTTGTAAGCATATAGTTCACAATATAGTTTTTTTTATTTTCGAAATAAAGTAATTATCAGATCCAATGTAAAAATATTGTTACATCTAAATATTCATATAATCACTTTGGATCATAACTATAATGTATAAACTGATTTCCACCACCATTTTAAATGTTTGCTGTCTATTGATGTTAAATATTCCAAAAATATTTATTGATAATTTTCTACTGGAAAGTTGCAAAATCACGGACTCGTACTGAAATTGATAAAATTTAGTTATACTTCTTTGGATTACTAAAAATACTCAATCACTCACCGCTCCATATAATTCAGGATCCATGCTATCGTGAAGCTCACTGACTAAGCCCAAAGTTTCAGTAGGCATATTGCAAGCATCTATAATATACTGACATATGGTTTGCAACAGATTCGCGCCCGTAAAATATGATAAAAGCGCTAAAGACATGAAAAACACTGTTATAGTGTTAAGGACAAGTTTACCGGCATAAATCTGAACAAAAATCGGTAGGACACCGACGAATGTAGAAAAGTAAGACTCAGTCATAAAAAATATCTCCACTTTGTGTAGTGGTACGAGATATTGCACCAACTTATACAACAGATTGTGTTCATTAGCTAAATCTTGAATTTTTTGTGATAGGTTTTTAGAACTATGAAACCGATCTATTGAGGTCTGATGTGTTAACTGCTTAAGACGCATATTTATGGCTTCGAAGTGCTTTAGTATATACCAAAAAGCAAGAGCAAAATTAAACATCGATGCATTAAGAATATTAATATAGTTTTGTAAAATTAATATTTGTAGCAACTTGGAAAACTCTTTCATTCCGACTTGATAGCATACATTACATAGTGCTGATATTGTAGATGTTGTCTGTATTATGGCTTTTAAATAAAACAGTTTCCGTAATGCTTGTAGATGCGGTGTTTCCGAAAAATCTGATAGATGTATATCAAGTTTTAAATTGAATAATGAATGAAATGTTTTCACAATGGCACGTTCCCGAAAATATCTCCAAAATATTGTATATATTACAAATACAATACGAACAAGTGTGGATAAATAGAAATAGACATTTATTAATTGTGTGGACTTATGTATATACAGCAATGCGGGGTCGTACTTTAACATATATACTATAACTACCAGTTGTCCAAAATTATAGCTGAGAGTATACCATTTGAAAAACCTGGAATATGTTATTTTCCGTTCACTGATATTCACACAAATTGTGCCGATTCCAGTTATTAAATAATAATGGATCCTAGCAATAGCAATCCAATTGATTTTCATTTTGTATATGTTTTGAAGAAATTTGAAGTAGTACTGAAAATATAATTAATTTATTTACTTTAATACGAGCAGTTTGGACTCCAAAGAAAAATAATTCAAATTGCAATCACATTAAGAAAACTCTTGCGATCAAGATTGCCAATCAATCATATATACAATTCACATTATGTATTTACAGTACTTTTAAAATAAATGTCCTTCAAGGATATGGCTAAGAGTCTGAATAGAGTGGGCCTCATACGAACATTTTAATTGATCATTTTTATGTTTTTAATTAGTTTTAATTGTTCCTTTATTTTAATTAAATAAAAAGGTTCTATTATAAAATATCTATTATAAAATGGAATTGAAAGAAATCACAAAAATGAAAAAAAAATTAATTAAATAATTTATGAGTTTAACACAATTTTTTTTTTATTCGCTTTTTTCATACTAAGGACAGTTATTCAAAAAAAAAAACATTTTACATTGAAATCTCTTAATCTTATTATATTTTCTTTACTTTAGAACTATAGAAACCTAGTTCAATAGTGCCGATGTCTGTGCCATCACAGTACTAAATGACCACTACATAAACGCTGTGCGAAACGGCTGTATATGGTATATTAAAAAAAAATTTAGTCAGATATTTCAGAGAATCATTCCTTCATGAGCCTTCAGTTTTTAAATATAATAATATATTAATCAGATACTAAGAATGGTGGAGAGATTTTTCTGTCTCAAGAACAGTGATATTTTTTTATTTATACCATTTATCTAAATCGCCCCAATAAAACTTTAGTCAGATATTTCAGGGAACCATTCCCTCATGAGACCTCAGTTTTTAAATATAATAATATATTAATCAGATAGTAAGAATGGTGGAGAGGTTCTTCCGTCTCAAGAAAAGTGATATTTTTTTATTTATACCACTTATCTAAATCGCTCCACTTAAGTGATTTAATATTGAGTATACTCAATATATACTCAATAAAAACTTGTGTTTGTATATGAGCCATTCTTTTACAAATCGGGTGCCTTTTTGGCCTCATCATCTCCGATTTGGATAAAATTTTTTTATTAGCTCCTTTCATAAAATAAGCAGACCTGTATTTCGGGAAAGAATTTTGTAATTTTTTTTTAGGATATATGGACCCATGGAGTTTTGAAAATTGGCGTTGTAGACACATTTTCAAATAGGTAGAACTTAGGCTATATAAACGATAAGAACTTAAAATATGTTGCATTTTAAAGATAATTGATTGAGCTTTCAATAAATTGTTTAAACAATTAATTTTATTTATGCATAAGTACTAATATTAACCGTTCAATATAATTTTATATAAAATCCAAACATTTCGGGACGATAATGTCATTAGAAATATTTTTAAAAAATTAATTTATCGTTCACATCACACCAAACACATATACACGACTTTTCAGTAAAAAAAAATGAGTAATATGTCACAAAAATTTTTAGTTTTTAGTTTTAATTCTGATTAATCAGTAAATTCTGCTTAAAAAACAAATATTTCCAGCGTGGCATTGCTTTTAGAAGTAATTAAAAAAAATTAATTATCATGTGTCCTTCATGTTACTCATATGGACCTATTAAATTTAATAACGACTTAATACTATTAAATATTTTTACTTAGCATAGTATGAGATGCGTATCAGTTATTCCTGAACTAGACTTCAACTTCAGACTCGAGAGCGTGTAGATGGGTGTTTTTTGGCAAAACCAAGTATTTATGGGATGAGGTGAACATTTCAAATATCCAAACAATATTTGTTAATTTTCTAAAGTGTCAAATATGAACTAAAGATATATTTGTGTCTATTTTTTTTTTTTTTGCAGTAGGTGGTAAGCATCGAAAACCACAGTGTGAGACTTGAACCCACTAAAACCACCTCTTAGGAATGAAAGGAGAAGATTTCCACAGCAATGTGGAAACTTCATTCCAGTAATCATGGGAGAGAGGAATGAGAAAATAGATTTAATACCTAGTGAACTAGGCTCATCTAAATCAGAAAGCAAGGGCATGAACTAGGTAGAAAGGACGATATAGAAGGGGAAGGGGTTACGGCTAACTAGCGGGGGTTGAATCAACAGTATACTTTGTGACTAGGGTCACGAAAGCCGCGGTTATATAAGGGGATAGTGGAGAGGTTATGGTCCACTTCATCGAAGTAGTGTGTTAGGTATTGGGGGGGGGGGGGCTTATATCGCAAAGCTGTGTCTATAATAATTATACTTATAATTATAATAATAATAATAATTTATTATTAATTAAAAATTTTTAAATTTTCATTTCAAGATATTGGCACGACCCTTCCTTTATATGTCAATCATAATGTCATTTAAATCAAATTTAAGGAGATTTTCTATCACATGTCGGTACATAGGTGATCATCACTTGATGAATGGCAGATGTTCGTTTTGATAGCATTGAGAAGTTAAGGATTGCCCACACAAACAAAATCCTTAATAAAGGATTGTAAAAAAAAATTTCAGTAGTGACAAATCACATGATCTTGACCAAGATCCTTAGAGCGCGATAATACTAACCTATGAAGTTTCTTTTTTAACAAAGTCAAAACTAATTGTAGTGTGTGATTTGTGGCAACATTCTATTGATAACATGTATCTTCAACATTTATATCTTCAATTATATTTTCAATTTGAAATTGTGGACCATGTGACTGTTTACATTTTAGCGATCAGAATTAACTTAATTAAATGAATAAATTACTTAATTAATTATGTGCTGTAAGTGTGTCAGTTTAAAAAAAGTACGAATGCTACATAATGTCACACAGTGACTTCATGTATTTTCAATAATTTTTTGACAATTACTGTAGAAATAGTATGTTCTAAAAATTTTATTTCCTTTAACGGTTATAAAAAGATCCATAATTTGAAATAGTTGTTAAACTTAACATATGATGCCATGGATGACAGTTTCACTTGATATATATCTCTAAAACAATAACGATAAATCAAGTACACGAAATAGATAACACTATACTTTACTACTAAATAATAATAGTTTTTGATAAACATAACCTGATAAAGTAGAGACAAAGAAATTGAAAACCATGTATTCTCTGTGAGTCCAAGATAATCTAACGAGTTAGGCTATATATATACCATTCAAAAACTCCAGAACATCTCGGACAAAATGCAAGTGTCCGCACGTTTGGTGAGATCAATGTTTTGGAGACACCTGTAAAAGAGGTAGACTTGAATAAGAATTAAATTTGGAAGACGAACGACTCTTCTGCAATAATACAATGCAGAATGAAATACCAATGGTGCAAAAACATTATCAGCAAAAAATTTTTTTATATATGTCATCTGATTAAAGCCTGAGAAAATGCTGTTTAAAAAAGCTATTTATCTGTAGCTAATGAAGAAACTGTCGTACCAATAAAAATGAATCTTAATTTCTAAACAATAATTAGTTAAGGTTTTTATTGTAAACCAATTGATTTTATAACAAAGTTTCAATCCTTAAAAATGCTATAATTAGCCAGTTCTGCTGACTACTTACTTACTGACTACTTGCTTACTGACTACACGTAAACTTAGCTGTATGCTACTACCCTCAATTGTGCTCTAAAAAGTACTAAATATGAAATTTATTTAAAAGAATGCCTCAATATTTTGAAAATAGATCATCTGTGCACTTTTTCTCTCACCCTTCAATGTTAATAGATTTATGAGTGGAGATTTGAGTGGAGTATGTTATCACGTTGATAAATCATTTTTCCACATATTATATTAATAATTTTAGTATATATTTCAGTTATGAACAATATACTTGAATTTTAATAAAATAAATATAAACAGAATTGTCGTTACAACGTATTTAATATTTTATATATGCATAAAGTCACTTTGGACCATAACCACTATAAAGAAACTAATTTGCACTGTCACATTGAAAGTTTGTTGTCTATTAATCTCGAATACATCAAATAGCTTTATGGACATTTTTCGGCAAGAAAGTTGTAGAGCAAAGGATTCACACTAAAAGTAAATAAAGAAATAAGAAACATATATATATATATACAAGGTGAGATGAAAAAACTGCAACCAACTTCAGACTGCTGTCATTTCTAAACCGCTCGTCCCACAGCTGTCAGATTTATTCTAGTGACAGCTCATTATATTGTTTACAAGCGCACAAAAGCATTTTGGTGGGAATTTTTCAAAAAAAAAGTTATTTGTGATGGAATTCAAGCGTGATAGTGTGATTGCTTTGCATTTGGCTGGAAAACCACAAGTGGCTATCGTTAGAGCCCTCCAGCATTTAGAAGTGAATAAATGTTTTGTGTCTCGTACCATCGCTCGTTACCATGATACTGGTAGCGTAGCCCGACGTCAAGGAAGTGGACGAAAAAAAACAGCAACATCGGCAGAAATGGTTCGAAAAGTGAAAAAGCGAATTGAACGAAATCCGCGTCGCAGTGGACGAAAAATGGCTCGTGAGCTGAACATATCGCAATATGCCATTCGGCAAATATTGAAAAATGAGCTTGGACTAAAGCCATTCAAGTTCCAAAAAGTGCAAGATCTTACTGATGCGCAAAAAAAAGTTAGACTCGAAAAAGCTAAAGAGTTGTTTCGCTTGGCCGAAAGTGGTGAACTGCCGAATTTGGTTTTCTCCGATGAGAAACCATTCGTTATCCAGCAGTTTGTAAACAAACAAAATGATCGTGTTTACTTGCCAGAGAGGTCAGCTGAAAATTTGCAACTTCGGTTGGCCATCACAACTCAAAAGCCGGCCATGGTGATGGTGTGGGCCGCCATAACAGCCGATGGTCGCTCGCCGCTCGTATTCATCGACCGTGGTGTCAAATTAAATGCGCAAATCTATCGCGAAAATATTTTGGAGGGAGTTCTGAAGCCCTGGGCACGCAAACATTTCGGCCGCAGACCTTGGACATTCCAACAGGACTCAGCACCATCGCACTCAGCACGCGCCATCCAAGAATGGTTAAGAAATGAGGTTCCTCGCTTCATTTCCACCGCACAATGGCCACCAAAATCTCCGGATGCCAATCCGTTGGACTATTGTGCCTGGGGTATTTTGGAAAGCAAGGTTGGAACTAAAAAATACCAAAGTGTCGATCATCTCAAGCAAGCGCTTCGCCGAGAATGGGACAAAATACCGCAGAGCCACTTTCGGGCAGCGTGTGATGGTTTCATGCCGTTTGAAGGCCATAGTTCGTGCCAAAGGTGGCCAATTCGAACAAATCTAAACCGATTCTCAAATTTGATGTTATTTCCGACATTTTTTGCTTTCATTCAATAAAATTTAAAAAAAAATGAAAAAATTATGGCGTTTTACTTTGTTGCAGTTTTTTCATCTCACCTTGTATGTATATATATATACAAATAGTATTAATGTAAGGCAACCTTTAAAAATGAGTTACGTACCGTTGTATAAAAAACTGAATCCACACTATGTTGGGCTTCTGTGACAGTTCGTAGAATTTGGGCAGAGTAGTTACAGGCATCCGTAGTGTATTGACACATAGTTTGTAATAAGATCATATCAATATAATATAATAAAATAACTAATGGCAAAAAGAATAATAACGCGATTTTAAGTTTTAGATAACCGACGTAGGCTAGGATTAACACATGCGAGAGACCAATCAACCCAGTAATGTGAATTGCTAACGTAAAAAGTATTTCAATCCGATAGACTTCTATAACATGCAATACCGTTCTATAGAGTAGACCATGCTCAACAGATAATTGTAGAACTGCTTCAGAGAGTTCTTGAAGATTGTGAGTATTACCCATCAAGACCTGTTCCATTATTTCTTGAAGGCAAATGTTGATGGCTTCAAAGTTCGTCATGATATACCAAAGTAGCAGAGTGAAATTGAAGAGTGAAGTGTTCAGTATATTATTAATATTGTAAAAGATATAGTTCCTTACAATATCAGAAAAATCATTTAACATAATCGTTTCCACCATCAGTTCAGATCCAAAAATTATATGCAATATCGTGAATAAGAGTTTTATGTTAAATAATCTAAGTAGTGTCTGTTGACTTGAAGTTGTAGGAAAATATGCAAGTTTGGAACAAATGTTTAGTTTGAATAAAGTGTTAAATATTTTAATAGTGACGCGATCCCGATAACATCGTCGAATAATTGTAAATGTTATAAATCCCAAACGCAAAACACTTGCAAAGGTTGAAAAAAATGTTAATACATTTGTTGCCTGAAATGGTACCAATGATAAAGGTCGTCTCATTAATATATAGGCCATCAGTACTAGCAAAATCACATTATGAAGAATTGCATATATTGAGAAGAATCTGGAGATGCTGATTGTTTGTTGTTTGATGTCCACAAATGTGGTGCCGAGTCCAGTTAACAAATAATTAAAGATCCTACTGATACCTATCCAGTTTACTCTTAATTTGTACATGACTTAAAAGAAAACTTTGGAGCACTATAATTTCTTTGCTTGACAAGAGTATTAAATAAGAAAAAAGTGTACATGAACTATATGTTTCATTGTGTTTTGCAAATTAAGTAAATGCATTTTATTAAGATTGTAATCAATCATATGTCACGCCTGATTATTGAAATAAAACAAATAATTAAGTAGAAAGTAAAGATATTTAAAGTATCCAAATATAGAGTATCGTATCGGATATATCAGCAAAAAATGTAGAAAATACTTTAGCGGTGAAATATTCAATTAAAATAATTATTGCAGAAATGTATACATAAATACGTATATAGGTATAAAGAATGATATGACTTGAAAATCTTATATGCAGAACACAAAAATAATACTTTAATCAAATATCCTATCATCTCCAACTCAGGAAAATGAAAGATATATTCGTAAGTAATTAGAATTTCCCAAAAATAAGTATTTCTAATGAATCCGTCTATTAACAATTACATCTGCTAATAAGCTGGATCTTTCATTAATATTATATTTGAATTTCAGAACAATTATATATATAGAAGTAGTGTTATTGCATCTAAGCTGACAATCCTTTAGATTGTTGGTACCAGGCATTTGAATGATTTTCACCTTTACCTTCAATAAGGTAAAGGTTTTATGTGATCAAATATAATTAATACGGACAGTATTTGACCTTCTTGCAAACAACTATTTTAAAAAAATTCTGCTTACTTCGGATCGCAGATGTACATAATAAGTTTATATAAACGATCAACACAATAGGGTAGCATATTAGGTCGTCACTTATTGTTGACCTATTCAATAATATATTATTAAAAAATAGTTAATAAAAATTGAGAATAGATGGCCTCACTACAAATACCTACCTATATATTGTTAAGTACTTTTTGCTCTTATTTTTAAATGTATTGACTTTTCTTTCTTTAATCCCAACAGAACACATAAATTATAGAACTTGGTCTAAATTTCTTATTTGATTTTACAAAAAGCTGGCAGAGAAGATGCTTACTCTTTAACTTTTTTTTTGAAATATCACTACTGCAGAGTTCAAAGCACTTGACTGCAAATTAAGCAATGCACTAGTATGTAAGTCAGTGTTCTCTTCAGATTTCAATAGCCATTGACAAGTTGTTACTATCGTCTTTAAAACAAATATCTTTTATAAATTTATATTATATATGGTTGATCAATGTATGGGGTAGATTTATAGTTTAGAATTTTTAAACTTTTCCCTATAGGACCTACAAGACTTAATGGGACCTATTTTAATGTGAGCATATAAACCTAGGACTCAAATGTTCAACTTTTGTTAGAAGTTAATGATTTTCTAAAAAACATGACTTGATATTTATATGATATTATGATAAAGAAATCCTAAGATAATCTTCTAATCTCTTTAAGATTGGGCCAGATTTCTTAAAATTTTAATAGTGTCAAAAGTTTTGGTGTTGGTTCTATTAAATCATAAATTTCATTCATATTTTGACTATCCAATGATTATTGCCATTAAGTAGTTGAATTTTTTGGTAATTAAAATAAACAAATTTTAAAAGTATTATTTTACTTAAACATGGATAAGTTACAGTATCATTAATTTTTCATTTTAATTATAAAATATTTAAAATTTTATAAATTCATGTAGTCACTTTGAGCCATTACCACTATAAAGTAACTAATTTGCATTGCCATACTGAATGCCTGCTGCCTATTAACATGGAACGTACCAAACAGTTTAATGGACAATTTTCGGCAAGAAATTCGTAAAGTAAAGGACTCACACTAAAAATATAGGAAATTATGTGGTAGTGATATTTTTAATATAACATTATCAATTACTTACTGCTTTATAGAATTCGGAATTCACACCGAGTTGAACTTCGGAGATGAGACCTAAAGCTTGTGCGGACATATCGAAGATATCCATGGCGTGCTGACACATTGTTTGTAATAAGTTCACGTCCGTGTAATTTAATATGTTAGCAATAGCAAAGAAAAAGACTTGTTGGATATCAAACTTTCTTTTTCCGGTATATGTTAGTAAAAGTATATGAAACACAAAGACGAAAGTAAATATGTAATTCGTCATCGTGCAAAATATCTCAACTTTGTGTAGTTGTACAATCTCCAATAAAATGCTATGGAGTTTACTGTGTTGAACAGATATACTTTGAATTTCATTTGATAATTGCTTGAGACCTTGGCTTCGGTTAATCATAATCTGATGTATTATTTCTCGAAGCCGTTTATTAATCGCTTCAAAGCTTGTCAGTATGTACCAAAATGCCAAAGTGAAATTGAATAGAGAAGCATTCATAATGATATTAAAACTAAGAAATAAATATACTCTCACAATGTGTACAACATCATTACTTTGAATCGTTTTCCACATAAGTAAAGTTCCAGCCATTGTATATATGAGAAGAAATATAAATTTGATGTAAAATAGTCTGAGAATAAACTGTTGATTTGATGATGTTGAAGAAAGAGAAGGATTGAAGTTGATCTTCATTTGAAATAAAGCATTGCAGGTTTTAATAATGCCACGTTCCCGATAACATCGTCGACAAATTGCATATACCACACATAAAATACGAAATAAATTAATTGTTAACGATAGAAAACTTATTAAATTTGTTGTCTTAAAATGCGACATTGATGCTGAGTCGCTCTTCAATAAGTAGACAATAAGAGATAGAAATACTGCATTGTGGATAAGTGAGTACCACTGTAAGAATCTTGAAGATATTATTTTTCGTTCATTGATGTCTATATACAATTTATCAAGTCCTGTCAGGAAACAGAAATATATATTACTGACGACTAGTAATTTTATTTTTAATTTAAACATGTTTTGAAGAAGTTCAAATAGAGACTAAAGTCTTTATATTGAATCGTTTTTCACTTAAATACGAATTACGAGAAAGAAATACATTTCATCACAATTACCACTTAGTCGTTTGGCATGTCAATTAATTTAGTGGAAATGAAAGCACAAAGCTTTTACACTTTCATAACTTTGATCTTTTTCTAATGGTGGTTACATATATATAATTATTGCAAAACGTATTTTAAGGTATTTTAATAGATTTGAGATAGCTGATTAATTTAGTTAAAACTGCTTTACACTGAAGGCTTCACCGAACTCCCATACCAACTTATAAAGATTAGTGTAAGATACGAATACCTTTGAAATTATTACAATAACGAGTGGAAATAACAAGGACAAATACCTAACAACTCTTCAATATAAAATTGTTTTCAGGATACCAACCTATTTACAGAGATATATGAAGAAACGTCTAAACGATTAATAACCGAGTTGCCAACTAACATTATCCTCAAACTAAATATTAGCATAAATTAGTTTCGAGTTGAGTTTCTAAAATAACAATTAACTAATTTTCAAACAACAAGTTCTCAATTCGTTGGAAAATCTTAGCCTACTCTCAACAGATTCTCAACTAGTTCTCAAGTAGATGACTAAAGTTGTGCTAAACTCTTTCTCAGCTGGTTCTAAAGATAATAAATAATTTTATGTTAGTTTTCAACTTAAGAAATTTTTAACAATGCATAAATTCTCAATTTATTCTCTGCTTGTTCTCAACTTACTCTCAATTTAAGATAGGACTTTAATGTTAAATGTTGTCTCAGAAATTAAAAAATAAATCATTACCAAAAGATTCTAGTTAATGTGGTAAAGATGATATAAAAATCAATGATGATATAATGTATGGTATAAAAATCAACATCATGCCTTGAGTAAAAATATTTTGACCTCAGATTTAATTAAAATCTAATTAAATCAACCAAATTATTTTCTGAGTGTAGCTATTTAAGTACCATTATATTAAAAAAAGTACTTACAAAAATTAGATCCCGTATAAAAAATCCATAGAAGCGATTTATTCTACTGATATTCCCTTCTTTCATTTTCCACATTCCGAATGTACTCAGAATTCTTATTGTCCATTTTAAAGCTTTCCTTGAACGCCGGTTGTTGAGGAAATTCATGTAGTACTACGAAATGGATAATTCTTTATTATTCCCTTATACACTTATTTCATAGTTTTCACAGATCTATCAAGGTTTGCTGGTGAATTCATTAAAAATACTATAGATGGCAAGCTTCCTAAAATTCTGTTTGAGTGCTGATTAATTTGTTAAAAAGTCTTGTAATGTTTCGATCACACAAAAGAAAATGTAAACCAAAATATTTTCAAAATATTAGGACATTAAATGAAGCTTCAACAGCACTACGATATAATTAATTTAAAGTATACAAACTCTATTGGTCTTTAGTTCAAAGCTACTCAAATCCAAAAGAATTCAAAATTATTGCTATATCAATTATAAATATATTATATTAAAATAAAGTTTATTACTGTTAAACACTACAACACTAAATTTTATCAAAATGCAAAATATAAAAATAAAAGTGCTTGTTTATAGCACCCATATCACCTACAGCACCAATACTTGTGGAACATTGGTGTTAAATTTCGGCTATAATTTTATGTACTGATGGTTTAGTGTGGTTATACTAAACTTGGATTGAAATGAAATATTTAGCTGTAAGTAATTACTATTTCATCTAACAAACTCAAGATAGATTGCTAGATATAACTACGTCTTTCATATGTAGTTCATTCTAAAATGAAGCAAAATGTTATGCACCGAATAATTTATGTTCAACCTAATGTCATTATCCATTATAAGTAATGTATATTTTTATAGCCAAAAACTACCTTCTAACAGTAAAAGCTTCACCTAATAGATAATGTAATTCGAATGATATTAACTTAATCTTGATCTGTTTTCGTTATTATAGCTCCGAGTTTCTCAACGTGCATTTGAGTGATTTAGTGTTCCTTCAAGTAAGTTCAATTAATATTTTTAATTTATTAAATAATTAAGATAAAGGTTAAACACATCAAAAATTAGTCCGATATATCAAAGTTTAACGATATATAGTATTATATAAACACACCACAAAAATAAAAAGAATTTTTTTTAGTAACGTACTATAGTCAATTTTAAGTGCTTCAATATAGGTGACCAATTTTGTTGATCTCAAGATTCACACTAAATCATGGTTTATTTTTTATATATATACTAATACACAAATTATAATATATAAAATATTCAAACTAACTGAATTTGTGTATTTTCGCTGCATATTTTATTTGCTGCTACATTCTCCAATCGAATTCTATGCCAAGATATCCAATTAGCATGTCCTCAGAAATTTCATCCATCATCTATTTGAATAAAAAATTTGATATGAAAATATGCTACAACCATTTTTTGTTAAATATTACCGGAGCTAAGTTAAATACAAGCATCAGTCCACATAGTTCCATTTTCAAACGCTCGCAAAAACAGTTGAAAATTGCTTTTGCCAGAGCGGTGTATGTACTTAAGTTAAGCTTCATTTTCAATCGCAAGACACACAGAATTACTGAAAACCACACTTAATCCTTAGGCTTCTTGTACTATACTGAGCGATATTTAACAATTCTTCGGTATTGTGCTCCTATGATTGATCGATTGGTACCTAATGTGTGATCGTAAGTTGTGAACATTAAGTCATCGAAGTTTAAATCCGAATCAGTATGATTTCTTATTTTTGAGAATTAATTGTGTTCGTAGCTAAATTTGTTGGTTATATTAGTTTTCTTACAAAAGTTCATTAAAACTATTATAAGACTTTTATTTTATTTTTGAACCACTGATTGCAGTGGCAGTCCATTAGATAATTTCCATGTACCTCAATTAGTGATTTTACGCAGTTTTGATGCCATATTCTTTGCAAGAACCCCTAATATAGAAGAGTGAAGAGTAAATCCATCCTGTCGAGTTTAGATAATTCAATAGGTCTCTTGTCTTCACCGATGAACAGTCCGATAAACTGTCAAAGAAGTATTTTACTAAAAACCTATTTGAAATATCAAAGTCGGGCATTCACAGAAAAAATGTATTTTGGTTTATTTTCCCTGTGGGTTCCCACAACTTCTGCAGTGGAGATTATGAGGAGTGCGCAGTTTCTCTGCGTGTGTTCTTATGCATCAATGACCAGTAAGAACTGCAGTAAACCTTGCAGTGTTAACGCGGTCTCTTTCGATGAGTTCCGAGGGCCTGATTTGATGACTTATTTCAAAAATGCTCCCATGGCTTTTGCATGGGTTTTGAAAAAGGAAACTGATCAAATAAGTAACCCACTAAAAAAGCGTATCAGAAGAATTTTATTGCCCTTCGTTTTGCAACAACGCCTTGACTTTAAACTAAAACTAGAAGGCTTATATACTTTTTTGTATAAAAAAAAATTTATTCTATTCTATTTTGTGCTGACACGAATTTTAGTTCTTATTTTAAACAAAAATTCTTTTCGTGAATATTGGATGGGATAGGCATATAAAAAGATTTCATCCCTTCGATTTTGCAGTTTCGTTAGTAAGAGAGAAGAGAAAAAAGCTTATTATTGGCCTACCCGAAACTTAAATACTCTTTACACAATTATTTACTCAAAAAAATTAAATTTTTAAATTTATATTTTATTTATTTTGAAATTATATATGAACAAAAGAATAGTGATTTAGACATAACCCAAGTTACTTTGTCTAACTGATCAAAATATTGAATAGCTGATGCTATATTGACTGTGTGTCACAAACATTCCAACAATGTTAATATACCCATTCGACAAAATATGAGTAGATTATAAAAAATGATCACAGAAGAGAGATATTGGCGATTTGCTTATAATGCTGAGTTCTACTTTAAGAAAAAACTACAGTGGAAAATTTTTGAAACAAACTTCTTTCTTTGTTTTGAAGATTTTGTCCCAATAATATATCAAAAGTACTTGAAATATTTATGCATTTTACATAAAAAAAATTAATCACAAATTATATGCACAGAATAACGAGATCCAAAGACTCTAGTACAAGAGGCATAACCCTTAACTTCTCAAGAAAAATTTCTATTATACTCACAATCCATTCGAAACGTTTTCCCATTCAATAGAACTATTTATTTTAACTCAAATCAAAACATATTTTGATTTTCGAGTAGATAATACCTTTAAAATACAAAACTCCCACATTTTGCAACATCAAGTATTCGTAAAATAGAAGGACTGAGATGGGACTATGATAGTCCTTTCTGATGTTTTTGTAGCAACCAGCAAATTTGAATATTCAGACCTTAATCGAAGCCTGTATAGCTACGTTTAAGCTTATCAAATCAAGAAGCAAAGTCGTTATAATACTTTATTGATGAGTTTGCACGACTAATTTACCATCACAAAGCAATGGTTAATTAACACACAATATGATTTTCTCTGATTGTTTCGCAGATATCAAATATGGACACTGCTTAAATAGCAGTAACTGAAAGACTAGAGATCAATATATTGGAAAATTTTAGTAAGTCATTTCTAAAAGTTACCACTCCACAAAAAACATATGTATTTTGTATGGTTTTGCTTATTTGATGATTACCTTTAAAGCTTATTAAGACAGTAAATTTCTTTAGTTCCGGTTTTCCGATCAAATTTTTTGTTTCCAATAAATGAAAGGAACGTATATTCACTAAAACTATCTCTCAAAAAGTAGTTGAGAAGTTTTTTTGGATTGTAGAAGACTTCCGGTTGAAATCGCTTACCGAATCAATTTAAAAATATTATACAATATATATCGGTTCGGTATCGGTTTTAGCTGCGATAAAAATATGCTCTTTTTTAGGTTTCTGGTCTAGTTTTGAGTGAATATATTTTTTTGTTGATTCTGTTTTGTAAATATATAATTTTTATGATATTTAAGTCATAGTTTTTGTTTTCTTTGAAAAGGATTGTTAAGAAATTTACTTACGAAAGAACAAATTTATACATATCTAATATTAAAGATTCTCAGAAAAGCAGTTTTGGAAACTTTCATTTATTCAAGTTTTATCAAAAGAAAACTTATGAACCTAAAGTAACTTGTATATTTCTCTTTATTTGGTTCAGTTTCCTGTTTCGAAAAAAATCAGTTTTTTTCGAGTTTGGTTCATAATTCTGTGCAGATTCGAAGCCCTGGATGTTATCTATTTTGTTATATGAATATGCGTAAATAACTTCTAGGAGGAGCATAGGGTCGCCATGAAGTGTCAAAAGATTTTTTTTAGATGACGGATAAATTACGGATCCAACGAAACAGATTTTTATCTATCTATGATTTTAGAATAATTAAATCATAAGCGGTACATTCTCAAGACTTATGTTGTTTGTTCTGCAAGTAATGATAGGTAGTATAAATCCAAACTTTTTTTTATAGATCATGCATAATAAATTTTGATGACTTTTAACAAAGCTCGTCTTCATAAAAAATCATCTGGGAATAAACTTAACTTGAGAAATCTTTATCAATAATTTGAGATATTCAAACTTCAATAAATTAGCCAAATTTTTGTTGTTAACATTTAATTCCCATTCGAACCATTCTAAAAAATTAACATTGTGATATTAATTTTTGACAGTATTTCCATCAATTGCTTTATAATGCTATCTTATTGAAACTATATAAGTACATTTTTTTATAACTAATATTATTATTTCTATGTTTATTAAAGAGATATATAGTATACCTAACAAATTCTAGAAGTTTGATATTTTGAAAAAATATTTTCTATTAAAATCTAAATGCCTTATGTTAGATATTATATATTATCTATAAATTCTATTTTTTTAGCTTCTTTACTGTTTGTTTTTTTATTTGTATTTTTATCTGTATATATCACACCATTTAATAAATAATGGTTATCGGCAATCGATAAATACATGCTGAGGAGTATTACATAGTGTGTATATATTAAATAAACATATACACTCTTAATTGTATTGTATATGGAATTTTCAAATTCTTGAATGTAATAGTGCACAATAAGCAGTTTCTTATATTTCTTCAGCAGTTTTTGTTTTTATTCCAAGTTATGCTGACAATGAAATTTCCATTGAAATAGCCAGAAAAAAAACGTGTTTCCTTAATCTCCAACTGTTTATTGGAATAGAGAACATATGTACATTTATTCAGAATAAACAACAGTGGGTTGTGAATAAGAGCTTACTGTGAGCTTCAACTTGGGAATGGGTTTATGAAATTTAGTTTTGGCTTTAAGTAAACATTTGTTTCTGAAAGCTTGAACTGGAAAAATGTTCACATTTGTTAAAAATATCTATTAGTTAATCTAATCTATGTTCATTTACAGTGATCAGAATACGGATAGTGCGTCGACCATACAAAAGGAAATATAGATAGACTTAATCGATATAATAATTATTCTATCTATGAGGAAACGGTGTTTATCAGTTTAGTTTCATCCTGTTTTTTTATAACTTTAAATCTAAATTAAATACTTAAAGGATATATATTATTTATACACTCACACAAGCTATTAGGGTTATAGGTACCCTTAGTACAATTTCTTCCATTACGCTTGACTTAATGGTTTACCAAATACTGTTTCATCTTATAAACAAGAAAATTGTAGAACCCTCAATTTCAGCGTAATAGTTAAAGCGCTAATTATTTAGACCCCAGTCTCATACAAAATCTATTAATTTTCTTAACAAAAATTATAGACAATATTTTCCTATGAAATTATTTCTGAAGAATTAAAAAATACCTTTCAATTTCAAATTGTAGCAACTATTTGAATTGAAATGAATGAAGCTAACTATTAATTTAAAGGCCATGTTGAACAGATAGTCATATGACAAATGGGTACTACAGTTTTGCTCTATATTTCGACATAAACAAAAGAAATATTGTACAGAGAGTTATATCACAATTGCCAATTTCGTCTTTTAACTTTTTAGTATCTTATTATAAACCTTTTATTTTAATACTTTTTTATGTGCCAAAATTTGAAAGGTGTTTATTTATATAAACATTTTTACACCTGACATTTTTTCTCGAAACCACTGTTTTGACCAATATGACCAATATGAAAACAATAGTAATTTCATATTTGACGTGACCATGACTATCCGATAAAATGACTCTTAGTAAAAATTTAACTAATGGGTACAGTAGAGTAGATTTTATATATATGTGGCTCTAGTTAAAGCTAATTGTGTGATTATACGTGGCTTAATAATATTATAATGAAGCTAGTATTGAATACATTCGGGGCAACCTAAATTAGAATTTCGTCCAAAGCTCTGATGACAACAAAGATAAATAGAAAAATTGTGTCAGAGCTAAAATTTTAGTTAACGTAGAAAATATTGCACTAGCAAAGCTAAATAAATTTTGATCATTCCATTAAGTTCTGTTATCATAGCACTACTTGTCAAGTGTTAACAAGCTTTAGTATATATCTAACTTGAATTGTACTAGGTAAAAGTACACTTATTACTTCAATTTAGTGTATATTTAGTAAAAAAATTAAATACTTTGAACTGGCATAAGGGATCTTAGAATATCTGTCCGTTTATTCGATAATTGCAAGAGAAAACCTAGAAATAATTTTCAAATGTTTTGTAAAAATATCAAATTTTTTTATTCAATATATATCTTTCAAATACCTTTTTTAACCTTAAGCAATGATTAACTAGATTTTTTTTAAAGACCTCAGCTTTATTTAATCAATAAAGAGTATCATTTTCGATGAAATGTGATTAGTAATTATTAAAAAGAAATTACTTAATACAGTATAGTATAGCATATTCTAGACTATAGTTTAGATCTAGTAAAATCTAAACATTTTTTTATAGTTTATATAGTTGACTTCACTTTAGAAACTTTATACGATTCATTTGAACGTCCTTTTATTTTCACAGTAAATTGTTAGCTTAGCTTATCATTCCAATATAGCTATGACCGAATAGTGCTCAGAACCAAAATAAGTTTGATGTGCTCTAATCCAATAGGTAGTCTATAGTAACTATGACGTTTAGATATCAGTTTTTTTCTCCTTTATATTTTGGAACTTCTGATTATTGGCAGCTAAGAATTAGTTTTAGCACTGATTATTTAATTAGCCTTTCGTTAAATGTTCCGATATTGTTACCTAGTTTTAGTGATTACCTGAAATAAAATTTATCACACAGTTATTCTTTCAAGTTTTATCTATACTCGTATTTAATGTCAGAGTATTTGAAATAAATTTATTATTGGCCGGGATAAATTATATTTTTTTATTTAAAATTGATTCAATACATGTGTTTAATTTAATTCACTGTGTACGGCCAGGAATCAGACTGAATTCCTTAGAGAATGTGTTTATGAAAACGATTGATTTTCGCCATAAAAACTAATGATCCGCCATCACAGATATCCAGGTAAACCCCAGTTGGTGCCAGAAGAAGATGTAAGCTCTGCGGAAAAAATGAAAGGAAGGGTTAATACACTTTTAATTTTTTTTATTGAAATTTAAAATATTTTTAAACTATTTGAGATTGATTTTGTATTACCAAAATAATGAGAAGTGCACATAGCAAACCCAACAAAAGTACAATCTCCAATATTATCAACATTTTATTTTCTTTATTCAATTTTTAATTAAAATAATTGATCGGAACAAGAGTTCTGTACACTTGAACTAATCAATCAAAACTGGCTTAAAACCAACTAATATCGCAAATTTAACTCTTATAAATGCGTAAGTCATGATAAGTTTTATACACCCAGTCAGCACTATATATATAATACACTACACATGTGGGTATGTATTTACATAAGCAAAGCCATATTTACACCCATACTATAAATAAGAATGGACTAATAAAAAAGAAAATATGGTTTTCTAATGATAATATTTTGCTATCTCTGTTTCTACTTCATATAAATGATGGGTGGTGTGTAGTGTATCTATATATATATATATTTAAAACTCAAATAACGTAATATCTATATATATAATTTAAACAGGGTACTTATATTCAAAATATTATATATGTTGCAGATTCTACATTACTGTAAAAAACAATCATATAAGGTCGAATAGTTTTATAATGCTAACCAAGGCTTAGATTGATTAAGGTTGATTCTACATACCTTCAATTATATAAACAAGCATATAAATATATAAAAGTCCATTACAAATTGTTATGTTTTGTCACGAGTTGTTGGATTAGAAAGAACTTCTTTGGGACAGATTTTGTTGGCATTGGTTTTGTGTCCAATATATTATGTGAGCCACAAGTCGTTTATATATCTTTTGCAATCAGAATTACCATTAAACTCTTCTTATTAGCAATCGCACTCTATTTAATTTTTCTACACTTCATCATTTATTTTCTAACTTTCTGGAACCGTTAACTCTTTTTACAAAAAGAGTTTTTGTTGTGAAATAGTTTCGTTGCTAAAGGCCTTCCATAACTTTATAAATCTTCATTGAACTTGAATTCATATATATTTCCCACACACAAACTTCCTGATCCTATTTTTGACCCCATAAAAGAAGTGGTACTAATGCACGTCCTTCGCCGTATACATACAAACTAAGTGTGACTAGTAAACATGTATGTTACTTACAGTGCAAGCAATACACAAAAAAGTTTCGACTCGATAAACAAGATACACCGCGCCCAACTGTAAGATCCTGATTGCATTAAAAACTTATGATTACTTTTTATGATCAGATTTTCGGTAGTCCCTTGCAATACAAAAGATTTTCTCCTAAAGTGTACTGCAAAGACAACACTTATTCATCGTGAAATCTTCTGTTAATTTAATTTGTTGATTGCCTATTATAATTGCACGACGGTATTGACTGCATCCAATATTCTCCCTCAATTGACTGATTAGAAATATTAAGACGGTACGTGATTTCTTCTAATTAGTTTTTTTGGTTGGGCAGCCAAGTTCCTTTCTTGCGACATTTAATTACCAGCGCAACCGCTTGATCTTTATTCCCGATGTCATTCTAATGCTTAAGCTGATGTAGCCCGTCATTTTGTGGAGACCAACGTTTAATATTAATATAGATAAGATTTTAGTGGATTTTAGTATTGTATCTGAAAATTTGCATAGAATTTTACTTTGTTCTCAACTTTTTGGTAATATTTATAAATGATAAGGAACAATCACTGGTATTGCCGGATGAAACTGTGAAATGTCTGTTAGGCTTAGTAGAAATTGTATGAAGAGCTTTAATCTACATGACTTAAATTATCTCTTTCAACTTCCTGAGTCCTTTATAGGCAAACTTCTATCTCCTTAGCAACTAGCAATTATATATAATATGTAGTGCGGGATATTCACTTTTCCTAAACTGCAAGCAAGTTCCCAAGTTCCGTGTTATGAAAAATCTACTAATTTAAAAAGCTAGTATATGGCATTTGTGGAATTTAATGCATTCATATATAACTGAAGTTGAATCAGCTATAGTTGACAATGGAGCCAAAACAATTTATCAACGAAACTCTTGTAAATAATATACCTTCTATAAAACAGTAGATCTTCATCGGAAACTATATTATGATAACGTTATATTCAGCAGAGAAATCGCTCCAAAGTATAGGAATCAAAGTATAGGAATGTGAAAATAGAACGCTACCAGTGAAATGACACTCAGAAATATTGAATACTTTTTTCCTTCAGCATAACTGCAGTAATTAAATTACTCCAAGTATTCAGTGGGGTGAGAAGATTACGCATAGACATGCTTAGTATGAGAGTGACAAAATGAAATAAAACCGATAAAAGGAGTATCAGAAATGTCGAGTAACTTTAAACTTCAACTCAAGTAAAGCAAGTAAAATTATCCAGGTAATCAGTCAGATGAGAAAACCATGCATAGACTTGCTTAATAAGAAAGTGTGAAGGTGGAACAAAATTTATGAAATGACACTCAGTAATGAAGAGTAATTTATATTTCAGCACAAGTAAAATAGTGAATTACTCTAAGGAATCAGTGCGAACATTACGCATTGAAGATGGAATGAAGATGGAACGGAACTGATGAAGATATGAACGGTTCTTCAAAGTATAAAGATGAACGGCAAATGTGAAATGAATTGAAAGTGAAGTATTATATTATACACTAGTGTAAGTGAAAACGATATATAAAGTGGAAATGTGGGTTAACCACGCAATAAGAGGATGAGTAGATCACTTATTGAATAGAATGGAAAGATCTAAATATTTCTACTTGTTTCAAAACTCAAACACGTAAGGCAATCTGACCTTAGATGAAACAAAAAATAGTTTCTACTGCTACAATAAACTCAGGTTGTAGTGAAATCAGTGATACGCCTATATGCACCCTCACCACTAAACTTGGTAGTGTTGATCAAAGATTCGAACACATTATTGGAGAGCATGCAGCTGCCATGAGAAATGATAATTGGGAGCGTTTAAATAAACTATCTAAAGGTGCTGGAGAATAATTTTATATAGTTTATTGTCAAAGCTTGTGACATCTGTAAAAGATATACGTCCACTGTAAAATATTTTTATAATGTTAACAGTTTACTAGAATAATTTTTTTCGCATATATTTTTTTTAAGTTTAGAGCTATATATTGTTAGCTCTAACAATAGCCGTACTGTTTACTTGACTCAAAGAATACGAGTAATGTTGTGAATTTAAGGAATCTTGTAATGAAACACCTTGTATAATATGGGACATAGGTGATGTGTTTAAACGCATACATGCCTTACATTGCGAATAAATTATAATTGCTTGATTACATTTTATATACATGTAGGTACATAAACAGAAGTTATATATGATTAACGCAAAGTCGTTTTCTTATTAAAGTCACATTGTTATATAAGTGAAAAAACAGCTGCTTTCGTACTGTTTTGAATGAAATTTGGTATTAAAAGTATTGTTTTATTGAAACCTAATGCATATAAAAGAACAAATTTAGAAAACAATGCATAAGATTTTAATCTATAAATTATTTAAACTTAGTTGTTGAAAACAAATTTTCAACGATACCTTACGTGAAATACTTAGTCATACATTTCTACACAACCTTGTGGTGGTCAGTATAAACCTTACGCTTGGATCTGAAATCAAACAAGAACCAACTTTCTGTTAGTAGGTGCATATACCTGAGGATTTTATCAAGCTTACTCTTAGTACTTGGTACAATCTCGAATCAAACAAGAACCAACTTTCTGTAGTAGGTGCGTATACCTGAGGATTTTATCAAGGGTACTCTTAGTACTTGGTACAATGTCGAATGATTGATACAATAACCTTGAAATTTAGTTATAAACCGAAATGCCCAAAATATGTTACACCAAATTCGAGTCTAAATCGATCGACTCCATTTTTCACACACACACATTCATATTGAATTATTAAGAATGCAAAATTTTCCTTAACAATAATTTATACCTGAACCCCTAATATAAGGGGCTAAAAAAGTATAATGCTCACTGATTGAAATAGTTTTAAATTAACTTTTTATTGCAATTCTTGACTTTCTATTAAATCATTTTTCAAAATTCCTACTCATTACTGTTTTTTTTATATTTCAATAAAATATAATTAAAGAATAAAAAATATTAATTAACAATAAAATAATTTTAATTGAATTCAACAAAATAGTGAAAAAAACGCCTCTTTTCACTCACGCATACAGTTAGTGCATTAATTCGCTTAAAGGTATATGCAGCAGCCAAAGTACCATTTAACTATACTAAAAATTGTAAAGAGAAGCAGAAACTGTCAAAAAGTCAGCTAAAAACCCTAAAAGAATGACTGTCAGATGTTAAAAATATTTTCGATTCGACATAAAATAATTTTTTATTAAATCAGATGCATGGGCTCATGGTATGAAATTTTACAGTACTGTTTTTTTTTGATTTGAGGAGTGCGTTTAATTGATTTTATAAAAAAATACTTCAAAATAATTTCATCCTGAAAACGTCATTTTTTAGCAGAACGATAACTCTTAATTATAGGCAAAATTTTTTTTTTTTAATTCTTCTACTCTGTCAACAAATGGCCCGGATGTCTCAGAGTATTGAGACATGAGACCTGAAACTGAAAGAAAAGCCTATGAGTCCATATCTCCTAGAAATATTTGAAGATGGAACGACGAATCCATTTTTTTATTTTATTAGAAAACCTAATACAAGCAATTAGAACTAAACCTGAGTCGTTGAAGTCTATTTTTGTCAAAAAATGTAAATAAATGTAGTTTTGGTTAAACTTCTATGCGTTATTTATATATCTTGAGCTATATTTTATAGAAATGGTCAAATAGTATGCTTTCTGAACTTACAAACATATTGCAAAGGATGATCATAACTATGCATTGTGTACGATCTATGAAATTGTAAAAAAAGGAATAACAATTAAATATTTTATACCTACCACAAAACGTTTTTGACACAAAAGAATTATTGCTAATATTACAATAGCTTTAGTATATGTTCAGTGCAGTAAAACGATGCGTGCGACTACAATAAGCTGAAACTGGTATATATGATTCCATTCAAAAAGACCTCCGGAATAGACTTCCACTAGATATCCATATAACTGTATTACAAGCTCCTCGGCAAACTTAATATATTTTATTTAAATACAGTGTGAATGATGGTAAGATGATAAAATTAATTTCCACACATGAGGAGAAATGCATTCTTTAAGGTGCCATAAAATGTATAATCTCAAAACAGTTCAGAAATTAGTGGCATTAGTGCTTAACACCTTATATAAGGTATTGAACTGTATGGAACTACGCATGAAGTTGTATGGGAGTTTTTACTACAGCACATATTAGTTAAGTAAGTACATTAAAAATTATGATAATTAATGTAATATAAATTAACATATTTATTATAATCGGAATCGACTGAATGGTTGTCCATTTAACAAATGTGCACACGACTATCAGTTGATATCTTAGATATATGAAAATATTTACTTGGAGACAGCTAAAGTGTATTTATTGCTGATAATTAAAAGCGATTATATATTAATTTCTGAAACTACTCTGATTATAAGCAAGACTATCCAGTAATTTTAGTATATGTTGTACTCTTCTTAAACATGAACAACTTTAATTTGAATTTGTTTAACTTCGGAAGAATTTATTATATATTGACGTCCGGTTTGTGTACAATTAAAATCGATACAAAAGAGCAACAGATTTTAAACAACAAATATATCAGAATATATGGATTAATTTTCAGCACAACATATATCACTTCAGTAATATATTGTATATTTGCTGAGGATCACCACAAGATATTTATAAATGCGACTGAAATGGCAGAAAGGATTTATGCTGCATCCAAAATTTTTATGTATATATCTGTGTTTCTTATGGTTTTACGTCAATTTTTCCGAGACCCTGCAATAACTACAATCTTTAGAGAATTATTTATATTGAATTTTCGCTTTCTTCGTACATTAGAAGCATATTCCTCTCGTCAGGGAATGATATGTCGGCTTTCGTATATCAAATTCGCCTTGATGTGTATTAATGCAGTTTCAGCTGTTATATTTTGTTGGAAAACCTTATCAATGGGTGATTTTTCGGGTATATTAAGAGCATTTTGCTATTTAAGTATGTTTAATATATGTGATGGATCTATGTATCACCTCACTCAGACGCTATGGTATATATTGATTAATTTTGAAACTATTAATTATCGCGTCAAGTCAATACTGAAAAAAGCTCTTACAAATCGAAATCTGAACTATGCCAAACTATCCACTGAATTGCATGATCTTTCTATAGCATACAAGGAATTCCACAATGTGTTACAACGAGTGATCCATCTCTATGGATTTGAAATACTTCACAATATATTTTCGTATTTTTTGGCTTTTGCAATACATGTATATCATATTTACCTGATCTTAGATGGAAAATTGGAAACTATCGTTTTGGTACAATTTTATGTGTGTCTTTTTATGGCCTTACATTTTATTAATGCATACATTCAAAACAACATGTGCCAGTTCATCACTGATACATGCAATGAAACTATGGAGATCTTTAATCAATATATCGAGTTTCCCAGAAATACGGATGTTGGATTTTTAATGTCGGTGAGTGTGGACTTATTATATTTAATAGAAATCCTTTATTAATCAGATGGTCTTATTTCAGTGCGAATCGTTCATTTTACAACTTGCCTGTCGAAATTCGGCAATTAGAACTTTTGGTATATTCAACATTGACAAACGACAAATATTCAATATCTCAGTTCAAATCACTCTATTTAGTGTAATATTGGTACAGCTCGATTATTTGTAAATATGACATTAATTGTAAAATAAATAATAGAGAAAATAAAACTTAATGACTCACATACATATCATATGTGAATGTTAATATAAGTATTTGTTGTCCGCGTGATCTATCTTTTCTGATGTGCTTTTAAATTGTATGACATTTAAAATTAAAGTTCTTCAGGATGTCTGCACAGACCTTTTGAATCGCTTTTAAGTAAAATCGATCGATCCTACAAATCGTAATCGTTTTATAGGCAAATTCATTTTTCCAATGATGAAAGTCACTTGTCAGCAAGTCTGAGTTACTTGCACTCTGTTTATTTAAAAATTAAAAATATTTTATTAGATAATTATGTTGAAAATCAGGAATATGTTATAATTGTCAATATCTTAAATAATTCTGTGAAAGAAATCCGAAATCTACAAATCATGTAATAAAGTTGTTCGGTCAACATGACGACACGAATCAATTTGGTCATGTCCATCTCTCTATGTGTTTGCTATAAACTCTTGAAAGGACCTTGTGTGGATCCAGGCGGTTAAAGTCGCTGAATTGATTTTTTACATATAATATATATTTTATGTGTTTAATCTACTACTGACAACAAATTTTCTTATTACTTAATACTTACTCCATGAAGAATAGAAATGATCTTTTCTACCATATCTTATTTTATTTTATTGTTTTTTATCTTATTTTATTTAATTTTATTTTACTTTTAATAACTTTTAATAAGAATATTTAAATTAAATTAATTTGAACTCAGAAATTGTTGATTACACATCCCGGAGATATCTTTCTAAAGGCTTATTTAAACTCTCTGGTGGTCTAGCTACTATTGCAATATTGTATTGCAATACAATAGTTAATAAGATGATAAGGATTTTTTCTTTTCTGGTTTATACAATTAATAATTATTATTTCGATTTTTTTTGGGTATTTTATGATTTCAGTAACTACACTGTCATTCCAATAGAGTTGGTGTATTTTACTTTCAAGCAGTAATAGAAGCTTATATTTAAAATACGGTACTGTATTTGCAATAAGAAAAAGTAAACCTTCAAATACATTCTTACGGCATATACACTACATATGATGTTAATATGATCTGAAATTATGAGTTGACACTCTTCCAATGTGATTACAAGCTCATTTGCTTCTAAGTACAGATAATCTTTTCTAAGCCACAACTATGACGTCATTTCCTCGGTGTATGACAATTCAAGTTCATATGGGTGTGGCGAACAGAACAAATTATTTGATATAATTAATATGAGTTTCTGAGGAAATAATCTCGAAAGTTTTTGACCTGTCACAGTCCAGAAAAATTTGAAATACTCGACTTTCTAGACTTCGTTGAAGAGATATTCTCTACACTTTGGAGTTGATGACTTTGTAACCTAATAAAACTAGTTGTAATAATTTCATCAGATTGCATAGGTCCGTTTTAGACCACATTTCAACACAAAATGATTTTGTCAGCTCTAGAATTATCAATGCACTTTATTTATTATTGTACACAGCATTATGTCGACAATGTAAAGAAGTTGGATGAAAACAGACTATTCTAATTCAATTTCTATTAGAGGATAATTGCTATTTTTTAAACAATAACATAGTAGATGATTTTATTACATTACCTTAAAGAATACCACATATTACGAAATTAAGATGTTTGAAGTTTTTTATTTTAAAGTGAATCTACAATGAATTAAGATATATATCAGAATTATCTGATCAGCGGTATCAGATCAAAGGGTTAGATTGTCCTACTCACATAAAGTCATCTCCCTATTATTTTATAATCAGTTGATCTTTGTACTGCAGTGCTCAAATAGCTATAGTTCTCATCAATAGTTTGTACATTGCATTTAATTCAATAATTAATCTGTATATAGAAGACTTATCTTTAGCAGAATCTCTAGATAGAAGATATGTATTGTGACACTAAAAAGTTTGGAAGTGATAATCTGGTTGATGCATGTAAGCTTTTTCAGCTAAAAATGGAAAATCTTACACATTTCAGGATTATTTCAGATATAAGATAAAAATATGGTCTCTCTATTATTTTATTTTCAGTTGTTTTTTATTCAAACTTTGAAGATGTACCATTTGATATATCATTTGATTTTAGTCAGTCTTATTTGAGAAACTGAACGCTATAAATATCAAATACAATTTATCAAATGAATATGACCTGATGGAGTGTTATCAAATTTTAGCCCAGACATTTATCATTTTTACTTGATTTTTATAATATTTTCGTTCATATGATTTTTCGAACTTAATATTTTTCATTTTCGACCTTTTTTTACCAAATTATTCTTATGCTGACACATTTTTCTATCTACCTTCTTCTTTTTCTTTATTTTTACTTTTCTTTCTGAACCAAATGGATTTTTTTACTTGTAGTTATATCTTTATATTGCAATATGCTTATTGGTCTAACGCAAGTGCAAGTGAAAACCGAGATCGCAGAGCAATATTAACAACTTAAAAAAAATATATATCACATATAGATATATATTTTGCTCTGTACTTAATTGTTTACTTCATATTCAAACAGAAATTCGTTTCTATCGATTAAAAATTATATTCATTATATACATTACATCCATATAAGTATATGATTCAGGTACCGATTCTCTAATACAGCGCTTCAATGTATGGTATTTCGAACTTTAACAACATATTTCAAATCAAAAAAAAATGAAAATTAAAACAATAAAGATCATTGAAAAATATATGTAAATATATAGTGTTAAATTATTTTTTTAGAAATGAATGCTTTTAACTACTCTTCATTAAGTACCCATCAAATTACAAAAGCATGTAATTTAATAATATAATTGTTTTTAGAATGAATGGTTTCATTAATTAATTTTTATAATTCTCATTTTCTTTATAAATTTTTTTCTTAAATACCTCGCATTAACGAGCAGATGTTGCCATTTTTAAACCACTTTTAATATAATACAGTACAGTAGGACTATAAGTTCGACAAATCTAAAATACACTTTTAATTCTTCGATTTACACTGATAAAAAAGTTAAAAATAAATAAATTCATATAGAGCATTATTCATGTGGCTTAACATGAGTTTATATAAGAAGTGTTTTCAAAATAAAGTAGCACTAAGGTTGGATCTTAATTTATATTTTGGAATTTACGTCTGCATATAAAACAATACTAAAATGCTCTATAACAATATTCGTGGAGTTTAATTCTTAATTTTTACACTGCTAAAAGAAATCATTTCTAAGATAAAAAAAATCTGAGGTGGAATTTATGAACTATTAGCGAATATCAGTTTTTCAATTTCTGCCAAAAAGAAGTGATAGTTTTGCAGTCGGTAATTTAAATAAATATTTACTAAACCAATATAAAAATAAAAAACACTTTAAAAATGATTTGGTGCTGTGCCCTTGTATAGTAGGCGACTAGTTCAAGAACCTGATTTCTAACAATAGTTTGGAATACCAAAGCATTCAACATTTCAGATTATCTACAATTTGTGTAATATTTGCGAAATTCATTATGTATTGTCTATAACGTGGTATGTCTACATACTATATTTGATATCTTCAACCTTCCTACATTGCTCTAGTGTTAACACTTAGAATAAGAACGGACATTCAATGACAATTAGTGACCTATAGTTTTCAAAAAATAATATCATTTTCGTTTGCTCCACAACACAGACTCTTCAAATTTTTATATCTGAGATCTAAAAAATATTAAAAATATTCACAAACTATTTATATTTAATACTGGAAATGGACTTTTTCCACAATCTGTTATTGTTATCAAATAGACGCAATAATTTATATTCTACGAGAGATTTTATTCAGTCAATAACTTCTTCGCAAATACATGCTTGTGAAAAATAAATATACAAGATTGTGTTTAAATTAAACGGGACCCATCACAAATCAGTGATTCCTTCGCTAATGTAGAGACAGAATTACATACCATTTGAATAAACATAAGGAACTAAAAGAACAGTCTTTCAGGATGTGGGTGCAATCCTAAATTTCTTATAAGATCACATACAGCTTAAACTACTCTATGCAATTATCATTTTTAAAACCCAATATTATCCGAAGAGTACTATACAAATGTCACACATAATTTTTCACAAAACTGTGTTAATTATAAAACTTCCATAAATATGGACCATTTACCAAAACCCGATTTCTTATTCTTTGTTCCCAGATTGACTGCACATATCTATAAGTATCTGACATACATTGCAGTAATTATCATAACCTCGTGCATTTTAAATAATTATTTTTAATTTGTTATTGCTTAGGCTTGTACTATTATTAAATCTGAGATCTTCAGCTATTTTGTCCCTTAAAGGAAGAAATCAAAGAAACATTTCTCACTTCAACTCTCATATTTTCACATTTTTGTCTGTTCAGATATCTAATTAGTCTGTAACATATGACATATGTAACATATTGCACTTAATTCCAAAGCATCTCCTACGTTTCTTATTTTGTTATTACCTTCGTAATGCGATGTTATGCGGTGCGGACGTCATATGTATGTGTCAGGTCTTCGTTTAATAGTCATTTTGTTTTGATTATACAAATTTATTATATAATTACTTGAGATGCAATAGATCCGCTTCAATTAATCGAAATATTATGAAATCATCATCAGCGACATCCAATCGATGGCCTTAGTACAGACATCTTATTTTAAGTATTTGCTTATTTTGGTATATACATGCCATATAAATCCATTAGGACGCAATTTGGATAAGGATTACTTCTACGACGTGTCATAAGGCAAAAACTTATAAATGAAGTTAGTTATTATATACATATATTTGTACTCCTAAAACCTTAGAAACTATTTATAATCCATTAAGTGCATTAAAAAGTCTCTTCATCAATTTAATTTCACTTGATAATATTTTCATTTTAATCGTAATGGACTGAATGTTTTTTCATCAAGCAGTCACACACATACGTTGATATCTTAGATATATGAAAATATTTACTTCGAGACAGCTAAAGTGTATTGATTGGCGATAATTAAAAGCGATTATATATTAATTTCTGAAACTACTCTGACTATAAGCAAGACTATCCAGTAGTTTTAGTATACATTGTGACCGAAAAGTTTCCGGAAAATTTTAAATAAAACGCAAAATTCTTAATCTTCATCAATATTTATTTTATCTCCTTCAAAATATGCTCCATTAGAAGCGATACACAAATGCCAACGTTTCTTCCAATCATCAAAACATTTTTATAGGCGCTTTCCGGTATGGCTTTGAGTTCCCTCTGCGAATTCTGTTTTACGTCTTCTATGGATTCAAAACGCGTTCCTCTGAGTGGTAATTTGAGGTTGGGAAACAGGAAAAAGTCACACGGTGCAAGATCAGGTGAATACGGTGGCTGTTCGATGGTATTTATTGAATGTTTGGCCTTAAAATCGTTGATAATGTTGAACAAATTGAGGTGAATCGGAACAAGCCGGGCGTTGACACGTCGCATACACAAATTGTCCACCAAAATCAAACGAGCCATCTCACGACCGATGCCTAGCTCTCGTGCTATCTCTCTAACACTCACATGAGGATTTTTGAACACGATTTCCTTTGCCTTTTCAATGTTTTCGTCGGTGGTAGAGGTCGAAGGTCGTCCAGAACGCGGCATGTCTTCGACGGTCGTACGACAGTCCTGAAAGGCTTTGTACCACTCATAAACTTGAGTTTTCGATAAAACTGATTCCCCATAAGCCTTTTGTAGCATTCGCAACGATTCTGCACACGAAATTTCGTTCGAAAAACAAAATTTGATGCAAACTCTTTGTTCAATATTTTTTTCCATTGTTTTTTTCGCAACGCACTACTGAGGTGAACTGGTTTCAACAGCTGCCGTAAACGAACTGTCTGACAGATCGCGCTCATTTTTGGCATAGTAATTGTCCTTAATTGCTGCCAAACTACATAAACTTAAAATATCGAAAAATATACAGCGCGCGAATTTTAAATGAGAATTTCCGAAAGCTTTTCGGTCACAATGTATGTTGTACTCTTCTTAAACATGAACAACTTTAATTTGAATTTGTTTAACTTCGGAAGAATTTATTATATTTTGACGTCTGGTATGTGTACAATTAAAATCGATACAAAAGAGCAACAGATTTTAAACAACAAATACATCAGAATTTATGGACTGATTTTCAGCGCAGTATATATCATTTTGTCAACGTATTTTTTGTATTCTGATGACCAACACGAGAAAGTTGTAAATGCGACTAAAATGGCAGAAAAGATAATTGCCTTAATTAATATTTTTATAACTGTATCTGTGGTTCTAATGACTATTCGACAATTTTATCGGAACCCTTCAATAACTAAAATCATTGAAGAATTATTTACATTGAATTTTCGATTTCTACGCACATTAGAACAATATTCCTCTCGTCGAGAAGTGATATATCGACTAACGTATGTCAAATTCGTTCTGATGTGTATTTATGCAGTTTCAACTTTTTTATTTTACTTTAAATTTTTATCAGAGGGTGAATTTATGAATATGTTGAAAATATTTTGCCGTTTAAACTATCTTAATATTCATGATGGATCTATTTATCATCTGAGTCAGACGTTATGGTATATATTGGCTAATTTTGAAACTATTAATTATTGTGTCAAGTCAATAATGGAAAAAGTTCTTACAAATCGAAATCTGAACTATGCCAAACTATCCACTGAATTGCATGATCTTTCTATAGCATACAATGAATTCTACAATTTATTACAACGAGTGATCCATCTCTATGGATTTGAAATGCTTCATATTACATTTTCGTATTTTTTGGGTTTTGCAATACATGTATATCATATTTACCTACTCTTAGATGGAAAATTGGAAACTATCGTTTTGGTACAATTTTATGTGTGTCTTTTTATGGCCTTAGATTTTATTAATGCATATATTCAAAACAACATGTGCCAGTTCATCACTGATACATGCAATGAAACTATGGAGATCTTTAATCAATATATCGAGTTTCCCAGAAATACGGATGTTGGATTTTTAATGTCGGTGAGTGTGGACTTATTATATTTAATAGAAATCCTTTATTAATCAGATGGTCTTATTTCAGTGCGAATCGTTCATTTTACAACTCGCCTGTCGAAATTCGGCAATTAGAACTTTTGGTATATTCAACATTGACAAACGACAAATATTCAATATCTCAGTTCAAATCACTCTATTTAGTGTAATATTGGTACAGCTCGATTATTTGTAAATATGACATTTATTGTTTAAATAATTATTATTAAGTTAGTTGATCAATTACTTGAAACTGTTGTTATAAATAAAAATTAAAAAAAAAACAAATTAAATTATCTCACAATCTTTCTTCTTTTGTTTATAATATTTCAACTTTAATCTGAAGTCCTCTTCAGAAAACTGACAATATTGTATTGTCATAAAATATTTATTGTTAAAATAATCTTATGTCAAAGTTTTATATCAAGTATTGGTACAAAACCTTGATATCAAAATGAAAAACTCTTTCTCTCTCTAAGGACCAGAAAGGGTAGATATTTAGCTCTATGTAAGTTATTAGTAATTTTTTAATGCATACCAATATAAACAAAATCTGACACCTTTTTAACTTAATAAATATTGCAAACTTTGAAGAAAACTTATGTAGGACATGTATTACTGAAAAGTTAATCTTATATCATTCATGTTTATTTTTTGAAACCTGAGCTTTAGAAAATAATTATAAAAGTAATAAGCAATTTCACTTTTTTTTATAACAGTTCTTTTTAATTTATATTTTATATTATTTCTGTTTTTGTTAACTTTTTGTATATCAATACTCTAATAAGCTAAAAACACATTTTGTTAAAAGCAGAGTGCTTTCTTTCAGCACCCAACTTGAATAAATTTCTCGTATGGTTACCAATAATTCCAGCATTGACTCCTTGACTGATTTCAGAATCTTGACTACACCGCAGTGTAGTTTTTAAATTTCTTTTAATAAGTCAAACTAAGTTTCTTTTTGGTTAATATGAGAATTTTGGATCGAAAGATAAAACTATTAATGACGTCTGAAATGAACATTATTCTTCATTCCACTGCACATCACAAATCAAATCAAGTTAAAACTTCTTTATCTTATGTTATGCGATTGGTATTTATAATCAACATTATTTCTTTTGCTAACTTGACATGAAAGTTGTAGTTCTTATATGATAAAGTACAATACTTTTCCACCAATAGTTATTGTGAGATTAATTTGACCAACTGAAACCCTTAGCAATATATGCATGATATATATTGTACATAAGATATACGTAAGTGCATATATTTTGTATTGATCTCGCTCTACAACTTCAATTTTCCTGATCACAGCAAGAAGATATAAATTAAATAACCATGCTGTGATACCTCCAATAGTTTAATCTTCTTTCTTCATCTATCTCATCGCGTTTCAGCTTAGATATATTTAGAGTTCTATATGTTGAGTCTATTAACTTCGGTTTTTGTCGTTGATATCTTTAATAGAATTCTTTATTATTTGTTATTAAAGGATGATGTTTAGCAAATTAACGTCTCAAATGATTGTTTTGAATGCTTTCCGCCGACCGGAAAAACAACATTGCACTAGGATCTTCAAAAATTTTGAAGAATATACATACTAAGTACAATAACAGAGTTATGATTCTCAATTGTTTGATACTGAATTGTTTGTAACTTCTAAACAATTCAGTTTTATTCAAGCAAATTAAAGGATACTTTCAAAGATTTTAAAAATATATTGATGTTTTTAGGAAGTTGATATATAAAACATGACACTTCCTTTTAAGAAATTGATGATTTTTAAATTTGTATGGACTATTTTTTTTCAATTATTTGAAAATTCTTAAAAGTCACCCGACTCTATCATTTATTCCTCTTACTTGGAGAGCTTATATCTTGACATCTAAAAAAATAACGTAATTAAAACATTGCATTTCTAAATAAAATTTTTGTTTTGGATTTAAATATGTTGATAAAACTAATTCGAATAAAAAACTTCAAAAAACAATAAATTGCATTAATAATATTGTATTTAATTAATTAAAATTTTTGTTGATCATACAGCCGTTTTGAGTACCGCAGAAGCGGTGCAAAGAGGGAAAAATAAACAGTTCGAGTAGTTTAAAAATTATCCAATTATTTACTCTGTGCGTTCGATTCTTAAAAATACCATATAACACCCAACAAATTTTTTAATAATTCAAATTTAAATCATAATGTTTGAATACATTATAATCAAAAAGATTTTTGTGACGAGGCACAAATATGTATGCCTAAGTGACGAGGCACAAATAGTCTCGTCTCTCATGACCAAATTAAAACCGACATATTGTTTTCTCTCTCACTCTCAGTTTTTTAATTCGCTTTGAAATCAACAACAATTTTGCTCATGATGAGCCCATGATAGTCAACATAATATGGCTCTTACTAAACATTAATAATATTTTCAATTTAAATGGTTGGTTTACGAACATATGCCATTTCCAGGGTATATGAAATCATCACTCGACATGATGTAGATTCATATTCCACACGTAGTCGCTCTGTATTAGCAATACACCATATATAGTTATTTGTACGAAGATAGCAAATAATTGTTGTTTATTAAAATTGAATATGCTAAAGGTTTTAATCGATGGATTCTGGCAAGCAAGCTGTAAAATAAATGATTCACACTGAAAGACACAATATCCGTGATATGATTATATTAAAATATAAAGAATGTTTCTCACCTCCAATAAAAATCCGGCATCAATATTTTTATTAAACTCAGTACTTTGACTGAAGATTTCCTTGGTTGCTTTACATGAGTCCGTGATGAACTGGCAAACATGGTTTAATATGTAAACATTAATGAAAAATCCTATAAGTGTAATAGTCATGAACCAGTTCATTAAAAATTTCCTCTCTAATTTTTCGTTGTACATTAAATATATAACTAAAATATTTACTGCAAAAGCTGCAAAATATAAGCTCGATATAGCCAACATTTCAAATCTATGGACACAGATGACACGTTGTAATAGTTTGTAGAGCTCTGAGTGTGCTATAGATAAGTCGTGCAATTCAGTCGATAGTTCATCGTAGCTATCTAAGTGATTTGTCAGGACATTCGTCATTATAGACTTGACGCGGAAATTGATTGTTTCGAAACTTGCCAGTATATACCACAGCGCCTGGCTGAGCTGGAATGCAGATGCATCTATATGATTTATGAAATTCAGTTGGTAAAAAACGAGGATTGTTTCTAAAAGTAATCCTTTTACAAAAAGTATTGAACAATATGTGAAAACCGAAGTTCCATATACCAGTACTAACAAAAACTTAATGTATAACAGCCGTCTAATTAGTAGTTGACAAGAAGACATTGGTTCTAATGTTCGAAGATAACTACGATTCAGTGCGAAAAGTTGCTTAAAGATTTTAATTATGGAACGATAACGATGGCCACTACGTAGAATTGCCAATACCGCATAACTTGTGAAAATAACGTCAAGGCAGTCAAGTATAATCGGTAAAATTTCTGTTTGATGAAAGATATCCACAAAATAGGTTTTCCAAATCACATAATACGTAGTAAAGCTTAAAAATATTATAGTGTAGAGAAATCCATAAATTTGGTTAATACGATTTTGTTCAATGGTTTGCTTTTGGAAGTCAATATGAACAGTACACATACCGGTCAATAAAATGTAGTAAATCCTTCCGATGTTTAACAGAATTGAACTAAATTTGTTCATATTTTAAGAGCGTATAATATAATACTATTTTAAACTATACTCACTTACTATTATGGTATGAAAAATCAGCATACTTATAGTTACCTTCAATTAAATTTTTGTTATAATTAAAATATTTTTTTTTCCTGAAATATTAGTCGACGAGTAAAGAATTTGCTTGCTTTTATGCTAATGAATCCATTAAGGATAAATTGTTTTAAAAAAATGAAATGAGGAAAATTTTTATTTCCTTAATTAGTCGTTGTGAATAACAACTAAGGTTAATGTGCGTTTCTAGAACCTTAACCACGTGACACTGCCAATGAGTCTTACAAACTTAGTCCAGTTATTCAAAAAAATTTTTTTTCTCCGACAAATACAGAAAAGTAAGTGGACAACGTGAAAAATATTTCAACATTATGAAGTTTTAAGAGATATTGAACATTATTAAAGAGTTGATTGTGTTTAATAGATAAGTCTTGAATTTCATTTCTGAGCAGCCTCAAGTCATGGAATTGAAGCTTTATGATCTGATATAGTATTTCCTCAAGACGAATATTTATTTTTCCAAAGTATATAGCACAGAGCTAAGATGAAGCTATACAGAAAGGCATTGAGTACGTTACTATAATTTAGAAAACTAAACGTGCGAATAATGGCACATGAACGTTTGGCGATTTTATGGCACATGATTTTATGGCTGAGGCCTGCTAAAACTGTAAATATGCTAAAGAATATGAAGTTAATGTAGAATATTTTGAATATAATTTGCTGATTTACAGCTTTAGGATATATTCCAAGTTCTGTCCTGCATTTTACCTTAATTAGATTATTAAACACCTTAATCATGGAACGTTCTCGATAAAATCGTATATTATATAAATAATTCGTTCCAAATCGGCTAAAGTCATATATAGTTCTAATAATTTTGTCGCATTAAAAACGATCATAAATGAATGGTTACTTCTAATCCTTCACGCTGTGAGTAGCTGTAATCTTATATTATAAACAAATTATTAGCACATGAAATATTTGGACTAGCATAAGATTTTTTTCTCCAAATCAATACATAGTGTGACGAGTCCAATCGTTAAATAATAATAAACCCTGCTTACGGTCAACCAATTTACATGTAGTTAAAATATGTCTTGAAGAAATTCGGAAAGGCAATGCTGTTGTTTTTCTAAGCAGTAATTTTAAGACATTTTTATTATCATAAAGATACCAAATAAAAATAAATAGAATTAAAAATAGCAATTATATTAAATACTCTTTATCTTGATTGTAATTTAATCGTATTCTTGTAATCTCTTCACAACACACGTAATTCTTCACCCACCAGATTGTAAATTGTGATAGTCAGTACTAACATTTCAAGTTTTGCATAGAATGTAAGATATTTATGAAATAAAAAATAATATATTTATGGTCAGCCAAATTTCAATAAATTAGTTAAATTTTTGTTGTTGTCTTTTTATTACTATTCAACAAAAAAAAAATCAATTCTAAAAATAAGATATTTACGTTTAAAGTGAGTTTTACGGATGATTAACTTTACTATTAACCAGTTTCTGTCAACCTATTTTTTTACGCTTCAATATATATATATATATAGACTGAGTCCAATTTATTGGGTATAACTGGTGGGAGAAATGGGAGATATACTAAAAGTATTACGCACAACGTATTAAAAAAAGTCTGTCAGAAAAGAGTGTTCTCTCAAAAATCTTTGATATGTTTGAGTAAATTAACCTAAATACTAGTTTCAATTGCATTATATTTGTGGCCTTTGTAATAACATGGGTCCTAAAATTGTATTGATTAAAATCTGTTCTTTTTTTTGAAAACGTTAAGATAATTTTTGACTAAATGGTATATGCTTTACTCCTCTACCTCTATTATTTTCATACGTACTCTTCTATATTCAATAAAATGTATATGCTTTTAGCATTCTCTAAAAGAGACATGAAATTTTGTTCTAGTTTCAAAGTTCTAAAATAAAATCGAAGAACCATCGTTTGAAGGCATAGAAACACTATAGTGCGAACATGGTGAAGTCATAAATATATTATGCCACATATTACTTTTTTCTATATCAGAGAGATTTTTGTTAAATTGTTTCTTTTCTCTATTTATAAAGCAAAATTTTATCTTTTAAGTATGTGTGATTCAAGTATTTTCAATCTACCATTTACTTTTTTCCTGCAATTAGGTTCCAAATGTATAATCCACAGTTTTTCATCAACAATATAAATAACTTTTTATTATTACCGACTTTGTTTAGGAAACGTGTGTCAGGTTTTTTTAAAGAAAACTTCATAATATAAGATGGTGAGTAATTAAAAATTAATACTTTTTTTTATTTGATGATTTAATGGTGCAGTTTCATTTTACTGTCGAGGGTTATTTGTGGGACATATATCATATAATTCATAAATGCTGCTGGTTCATTTGCTAAAATTGATAAGGTTTGAAAAAATTCTCTTTTATTCTTTTTATTCAAAATATTCCACTGGCTTTGTATCACTTCTTTATATCTACCTGAACAGATGATATAGTGTACCCAGGAACTTGCTATATTTTTGAATTAAAGGCAGGTAATGCAAATCATTTAGTAGTATGTTGTCATTCATTCTGTATCTTTGTTCAGACCAGTCGCGACATTGTCCACACGGGATTACTCCTAAGGTTTTTCGTAATGCAGTAACCTATTCGCTACTCAGTACGCTTCATAATAAAAATTTGTTGATATGGAAATTAGTACTAAAGGTATGGTACACCATACACCATACACTATACTTACAATACTTTGAAATGCATTTGAGTTTAATTATTGAAACCGGATTTTTATTACAACTACCCGAATACGTACACTAATGCATCATATATATATTTTCTGTTGAGTAAATAATAATTTTCGATTCTTAGTACTTCCACTAATTAATTACAATAATATAATTAAAGTTTTATAAATTCATGTAGTCACTTTGAAGCATAACTACGATAAAGAAAATAATTTTCACTGCAATACTGAAGATTTGTTGTCTATTAAGTTCGAACATTCCAAACGTCGTAATGGATAATTTCCGACACGAAAGTTCCAAAGCCAGTGATTCACACTGAAGAAACAAAAAATGAAATATACATGATATCATGAATATATTATCAACCATTTACCGTCATATAAAAAACTGGATCAACACTGTGTGGGACTTCTGTTGCAATTCGTAAAATCTTTATGGAGTTGTTAGAAGAATCGATAACATATTGACACATTGTTTGCAATAAGTTCACATCTATCCAATATAATAAATTACCAATAGCTATGAGGTATAACTGCAACCAGTTAGTTCTAAATTTTCCAGTGTCAGTCAGAACAAACACATGTGAGCCACCTACGAAGCCTAATATATTAATGGCTATCATAAAAAATATCTCAATACTGTAAAGTTTTATGATATGTAACACCATATTCTGGAGAAGACGATGCTGCACTGTTAACTCCGAAATTTCTGCCGATAATTGTTTGAAGTTGTGGGTATTGCCTATTATGACTTGATGTATTATTTCTCGAAGAGAAATATTTATGGCTTCGAACTTGATTAGTATGTACCACAATGCCAGTGCGAAATTAAAGAGTGAAGCATTTAGTGTGTTAATAAAAGATATAAAAATGTAGCTCATCATTTTTTCTGCAAAAGTACTCATATTGCGACTGATCCACATAAAACAAGATGCCGAAATCATTTGTACCAACATAAATATGAATTTTATGTAAAAAAGCCTCAGTAATGTTTGTTGACGTCGACTTCTAGGAAACAGCGCGAACTTTGTGCAAATTTTCAATTTAAACAAATATTTAAAATATTTGGTAATAGTGCGTTCCCGGTAATATCGCCGAAATATTGTGTATATTAAGAAAGTTAGACGCATTACGGATGAGAATGTCGAAAAGAACCTTAGTAATTTGGTTGTGTGAAATGGCGTGATTGTTGCAGGCGCTGTTTTTATCACATAGACCAACAGTCCTAGAAGCACCACATTATGTATAAGAGCGTATATATCGAGAAACCTAGAATTTCTCGTTTTTTGCTCTTTGATATCAACAGAAGTGATTCCGACTCCAGTTACTAATGTATAAAAGGTCCTGATAATAGCAAGACAGTTTACTTTTAATTCGAACATGTCTTGAAGTAATCAGAAAGTGTACTATGATTTTTTTTTTAGCAAAGCTATGAAGTGTAGATACCAGTGGTTTTAATTTCTTTAATGAATAAATTTAAAAACACTTTTAATTTGATTAAAAACATTTAATTAGATATTTAATCAATTACATGTCATAAGGTGTAAAAGTTAAGCGATATAAAAATAGAAATTCAAAGCAATATTACTCACACAATCAAACAGAAAAATGCAAATATACAAATCTTATAAAAACTAATCAATAAATAAAAAGTATTCCAAAATTCAGATCAATTTCAAATGTAATAACTGAAGCCAAAGTCGGCATTTATCTTCCTTAAGTCTTAGGATTAAAGACAGGCAAAAAATATGTGCGGTAAGACTAAAAAAATCTTCATGCTTTCAAAAAATTTTATTGTTTTAAAAATTTCAAGGGAAGGAATTTATCTATTTCCGAAATATTTATGACCTGAAGCATTTCGGTACACGATAATATTGCGGAGACAAATAATTCCACACCGCAACAATTTTGGGTCGATGGTGTTCTAAATAAATACCGATTCGTAAATCGAAATTTGATTCATTGAACTTTTTCACTTAGTTCATGATGCTTACACTTCTTGTTGTGGTTACTCAAATACTAATATTTCATAGTATCATCGAAATTTTTGGTAATATACTAACCAGAAACTATATATCATATCTTATATCCCAGAACAAAAGTAAGTAAACCCATATTCTCACAAGTGATTGTTATACATTATCTATAGAATGAACAACGTATACGTTTGGGGCTTATTCCTTCGTTGTACTAGAATAGATTTGTAAAGTGTACCAAATCCTTTCCGAAATATTTTCTTCCTCTTTCCTTGTACGATCCAAAACATTCAGTTCAAGGATGCAAAAAGTTTTGCGACTCAATGTAAAACAATAAGTGATAGCTTGAAACTGAAACTTATCATATGTTATTATAGAAAATATTTCACAGTAAAGTTCTTCATCGGTCATCTCTGAGTATTCCTAGTAATAAAGAGAAACAAGTATAGTGTTATAATTCGGTTACAAAATTAATCACAATTACGATTAGATCAATTTAGGTACTAGCTCAATTAATGAAAAATGTTCTGTATGACAAATCCTGGCGCAATAAATATCAAAAACCTTACAGATGCTGTGAATATCTAGTCTGATCGCATTCAGAAAATATTACTAAAGATTAATGCTTGAGAAGGCTCTCCAGCATTAGATGGCACGTAAGGCCTCAGATCGAGAATGAAGTTATTTAACAATGTCTTAAAACCTGCTTTAATAGATTAAGTAGTAAATAGTACTATACTATGTTATATATATAGCATACCTATATACTATTACAACTAATAAACTACTAATACTTAATATATACTAATACTATACTATACTATATATAACATCTATCAGGTGTTAAAAAATGCTCTTCAGACAGTTAAGAAAGTATACGCAGGCAGGCTTTTAAAGATACATTTTGAAAGCATTTTATTAATAGAATCTTCAAAAATATAATATCTATTGTTGGTGAAGAAATAGATGTGACTATTTCGAAAAGGTCATATTTTACTTAATATTATTCATTAAAAGTCAATTCGAAGTCATGATTTAACCTAAGAGTAGGCTTCAGCGATTTAGGTGACCGCTGACGGCCTCGCACCACAGGGGCCGTATTACGTGAAAAATATCATCTTTTAATAATAGAGGTATACAGTGCTAGACGCAACATTGAATATTTTACAAAATACTTAACCTTTGCCATGTAGAGTTCATCGAATATTCCTAAGCCTGCACGATAGTGTAAATAATGGTAATTTAATAGATCTATTTAAGTAATTATCCAAATATGACCTTACACTACGTGAGCACTTGCAACTTAGCAAATTACTCAACATTATTTTAGTCACGGAACCCGGAATGAATTAATTATATTAATGTCTTAGACGATTAGAGAAACATTTGTTCAGTTATGAACATATTATGAACCCATATCATCCGTTGAAATACAGTACTAAATAAATTGTTTTTACCACTATGATAGATGTTATTATAATTGGAACCGACTTCCGATATTTCGAATAATTTGGTTTCATATATGACATTAATTATATAAAAATTATACCAAAGAATTTCTCAAGTATTGTAATGCTTTAACATAGGTACAATGCTTCGAGAAGGTGAAAACACCGATATTCATCCTTTTGATATAAAGCAACTCATTCGGTATATTAAAGAATATAATTTACAGGATGTATATCCTTATGTTTATATAGTAACTTGAATTATGTTTATAGTTTCAGGCAGCATAGCTTTTGCTGAAAAAGGCTTCTCAAAGTGAAAATTGATTAACGCCTACTTGAGAAGGACGATGAGCAAGCCAGACTATAGAGACGAGAGCATCGGTATCCCCATTGAAGCGAAAATAGCAGCTGGTGCAAATTATGATAGCATTTTTAAAAAATTCAGTGAGGCTAAAGGTCTTTATTTTAATTTGATTAGCAATACATACTTTCATACATGCTTCATCATATCAGTGAATGTAAATTATTTACTTTTATAACTCGGCACTGAAAGGGACCTCGCAAATCTGATGTCGCTGATGTCCAGAGTTGGTCTAGTTCCGCCACTACCTAATAGCTATTCAGTTATTTATAGGAAAACATAACCGAAAATATTATATGTTTTGGAAAAAATGAAAGTTAAGCCATTTTGAAGAGAGCCTTCGAATTTAATATTGATGTCTCGAATATATTTTCCACTCCAATTATCTATTTTATCTCTATTTCATTGTGACATAAACTATAGAGTACAGAATTTTCCCATTTCCACTTGGAAAGTGTTTATTTTTAGAATAGTACAATCGTTGAAAGAATTTAGAGATATTTTTAAATATTGTATTATATATTGTATAGTCCATCAATATAATAAGTCGATCAGAAATGCGTATTTAATTTCTATTAATATATATACATAATATTATTAAATTTTATCATCTAATTTTTACTACTTGATAAACCAAAGCTTTTATTTGAGGTTGTGCCAATTTAATTAAAAAAATAAAGAAATGTAATATAATTTTTTTGAGCAATTATTTATTTAATGAAATATTCAGCAGTAATCTTTTTTTTTGATATAGTAAAATATGAACTTAAATAAAATTAAAAATTAATGCCTAATGTTTATGATTATTTTATCAGCGACGAAGAAATGCACTATCCGAAAAATTTGATGTCTTCTATTCCATATTATTTGTTGAATATATGATCTCTTCTCCACTTTCCGATTTCAATACCAACACCCAGATTCCGAAAAAAATAAATTTTTCCATTAGTTGTGTAATTTGATTGCCCAAAGACGACGTGGTTCTCCAAAGTAAATAAAGCCTCCAAAAGGTACACTTAAGGTGACCATCCCAATTTCTTTTTTCTCCTTACAAAAGATACGGGATTTCAAATTGAAAAGTTCAACGGGGCTGTAGATTGCTTGAATATCTTCAAGATTTCTCATTTTTTTTATAATGTTACTAATGCAGTGGACAGAATAAGTCGTTGTGTTTGAGTTTAATACCTTAAGACACTAATATTATTTTGAAAATGTAATCTTATTTATACGAAATTTCTTGCCACTAAACTTGCTTAAAATTCTGAGAAATGAATTGATGATATCGTGTCCTTGAATTACGAGTAATAGATTAAACATCGGTGTTTTCAAATGAAAAAAAAAACAGGTAACAAATCATTTGCTTCACATGTCACTCCGTAAAATATTATGTATATATTTAGTTTTTGCTTCGAATATAATTCAGGGATCATAAATGCAGAAGCGATTAGAAAATTCCACGTATTTGTTTATATATCTCAAACTGTGTTTTTATGTTTTAAATTTGCAGATGTTTAAATATAATTAAAAGATATATATATCATTTACTGTGTCAGAGTAAATGAAATATGCAACAGTATGAAAATGAGTATTAATTTTGAACTTTCTATTCCAGAGAAGTGAATTCTTCATGATTTGGTTTAACCAGAGAACTCTCTTGATGATGTTTATAATTCATAAAAATTTTTTTCAAATTTTATAATATTCAATTGGATTTCATAAACAAAATAATCTCTTTAGTTACATATTTATTCTTCAGAACTCTACGTTAGAGATATATGTACAAATTCTCTTCTATATTCAGTTTGATTATGTTAAAACATAAACCTTGAGGATTTGTTAGGGTTAATTATCATATATTGATAGTGTATAAAACTTGGCTTATCTGAGCGTCGTATAGATAAGGTAAAATACTTTCTCAACTGTATGAAGCTAGTTATTCTGACACTTCATTCAAAATACATTCAAAGTACTTACTTTCTTACGGAAAAGAATGACAAGAAAAGAATGATAGGAATAGGAATAAACGGGGTACTAGCTCTCGATGGAGCAGAGTACTGCGACCAAATTGATCTTTTGTGCTGCAACACATCCTAACCGAACAGAAGATATTCCGCTTCTGAATGAAGGCCAGAATGTCGTCCTCTGAGGACCTCCTAATGTCAGAAGGGGAGAGCAGTACTACTCCCAGTGACCTCCTTCTGGCCCAGATCAAGGCTGGGCAGTCACAGAGAGTGTGACTGGAAATCTCGTCTGCTTCTAAACAGAGTCGACACTCTATCCCTTCGGACAGACCTATTTTATTAAGGTGATAACGCAGTCCATTGTGACCCGTTAAATATTCCACCAGCCATCTCAACTCTGTTCTGCTGAAGAGGGATACCTACCCCTAACTGTAGTGGTGAACCAGCTGTTTAGCCTGACTGTTGCCTCGACTGAGCACCAATAGCGACTTCCCTCGGCTGAGATCCATTTGTCAATTGGAGACCTAGTTGTAGACCAACTTTATCCAGAATAAGGTTCCGGTCCAAAGACTTGTGTGGCAGATCCTGCCCTTGCAAGGCTGCTGGCAGACGCATTACCCTGTATTCCTGTGTGATCAGGCTTAAACAACTTGTGTGACGGCCAAAGCATTTTTGAATGCCAAACCTCCATCGGGTACAGACTAGTTTATTAGGAAGATAAATACACTACAATTCCAATCATCCAAAACTCGTTATTTTAAACACGCCGTCCAATTTTATTAGAGAAGAGTTCTGGTACTTAGTGACAACATTTTCTATAGCAAACAAAATAACATATCCGATATAAATTTAATATTGCATATTTTGTTAGTTTCCCTGACGATGACTGTCGTAGACTATCGAAAAACAAAATCACTGTTTTTAATACACAATTTAATAATGTATAGGTTGTGTCTTTTATTTAAAATAAAATAAAATTTCATCATTTTAAAAATATATGTTTTTGCTCATTGATATGTGCGAATTTCCATATATAGTTTCATGGAACACTGTTCGTTTGAAGACCAATTATAGGGTATTGCAATTGTTTGCACTACACTAAACAAATTAGTACGTAAGTTAATTATTTCTGTTGGCTTGTAATTTGCATATGCTTATGAATTGAAAGATATTCCGACAATTGTACTTGGTGGTACGGAGAGCAGTACTACTAGATATACAGTTCGATGGACGTACAACCAGATAGATGTATAGCCAGATGGTCGTATAGATAGATAGCCGTATAGCCATACAGCCAGATAGTTGTATAGCAGATAGCTGTATAACCAAATAGTCGTATAGCCTGAAAGTCGTATAGCCAGATAGCCGTATAGCCAGATAGACTAGACTGCTACAGCAAAACGAGTACATTTATAATTTGCATGCTTTTCATTCGAACACAGCGGAACAAATTATTTGGCGTTGAAACCTTTGGGTTAAAGGGTGTGTATAAATGATTGTGAGAAAATTGCTACAAATATTTACTCAGCCAAGTTCAGCTAAGTCACTGTAAGTTAAGTACATCGAAGAGTCAAGATGCTAGAACATTATATTGTAGTAAAGTAAAGATACTATATACATAAGTAAGTAAGTAATTTGTGCGATGAAAATGTGGTAAAATTGCACACATTTGGCGTGATAAACAAAAATGCATATAAACGATGAAGGCCATAATATAAACTGCCAACAAAGTACGTACGAAGTACGGGGGATTCACTTAAAATATTGTACTTATGTAAATAATTTTCAATTTTTAATGATATGTATTATATAGTCTAATATGTATATGTATGTATATATGTTCGTTGCTTGGCTCAGTTGTTAATTTACACCAACAATCTGTTTTGAGTTACAAATAAATCAGTTAAATTTGTGTCGGAGCCAAGTTCACATTTAGAAAATTATGACACACTACAGCAGCTTGATTTAATGGAGTATAAAACAAATGAGAAATTTGATAAGTTTTGGTCTTCTAACAGCTTGCGAACTAAAATAAAGAGAAGCTGTGATCCAATTTCCAGTTAACAAGAAACAGATTTTCAGTTGCACATGCCGTTGCATTTGCAGTTGCATTTGCAGTTGCACTTGCAGTTGCAGTGGCATGTGAAAATTTCCATTAGACGTTCGCGCTACATAAATTTTATCGATTGTTATAGTCATAAAAAAACAAGACTTAATAGCAAATAAAGTGGAAACCATTGATGACATTTCGTTTGGTTAATTACCAGTTCAGGCATGAAAAATTGATAGATTGTTTGTAGATTGAGTATAGAACTCGAATAAAGAAAAAATGTACGAATATAGCGCAAAGTGACGCATTGCTGTGACTCTGAAATAAGTTTGCTCGATTGTTAGTTTGCTAGATTGCTCGTTTGCTAGTTTGCTAGTTTGCTAGTTTGTTTGACGTTTTGTGCAAGATGAAATGCATTAATTTACGGCAAACGAGACTCTAACATATAAAATGTTCTAATTTATTTCATGGTCGTCACTTCCATTATTGGATACACACACCAGCCGCGGCATCAGCATTTCAAAGTCGCAGAACCACAACATGGCACTTGGCAGATCTACAATAAATAACACTTTATATACATAAACGTATCTGCTCTAGTCTGTACGTACCTACATAAATTCAGATAAATACTCATATGTACACTCGCACTCGCACATCAATTTGCAGCTAGAAACCTTGCAATTGATTTGCTAAAGATGTGGCACAAAGACCTTCCATTATGCGACTTTTATGTAATTGAGTTGTTAATATTGCTTTTAAGATATATTATTGTGCACATGCTTAACAAAAGATACTACAGCTGAAATGGCAGTCATATACATCTTGGGTCACACGTTATGATCCACAGATAGTTGAAGAACACATTAAAGCGGCATTCATTAAATGATCTTAAATACACTAAATAGCCAGAGTTCAATGTATAGTAGATAGAAATATATTTCAGGTGACTTTTATCTATTACTCGTATTCGTTAGTTTTAAGATATGACAAATAAACATTATTGATTTCTTATTCTGAATCACACATTTTTCAATTAAGCCTTATTTTTGTTATTACCTTACGACATATAAGAAGTTCTTTTAAAAAAGATGTATGACCAGGAAAGTGGTATTAAGTAATGGCATAATAGATTTTTCTAACTTATAATAAGTGTATGTTAGTTAGTTAGTTGAAGTGGAGTGAGAAACATATCCTCTTCAATTAGTTAAGAAAGCTTTTGAGGAACCAGAATTCACAAAAGCTTTTGAAACCAGAGCCAGCTAAAAAACATCTATAAAGGCGAAGACATCTTCAAGAAAACGAAAAGTGATATATAGTGATATTTCCTGACAAGACATTACTCAGAACACTTAAGTAATCTGTGCATATCGTTAACATCATGCAAATTGTTTGAGTTCTTTCTGTTTATAATAATTTGTAATAAAAATTTATAATAAAAGATGGGAAAAATCAATGATATGCAGGCATCTGTATGCAGTCTGTCCACTTTCCACTAAAAATAAATCCAATATTCTCATTGAGATGCTCCGTAGAGATATCAGTCTCATTCATACTAGCCTCTTACTTACTTACCTTTTAATTACTATTACTTATCGAAATATTTATTCTTACTAATACTCTTTCGTTTAAGAATTCAGTTTCTTTTTCGCTATTTTCACTTTCAAGCTCTTTATTCAATTTTTTTTTTCACACGAACTTTCAGCTATTGCTCTGGCTTTACATAGATTAAGCTAAGCATTACATGTAATGTATAGCTTTCGCTTCCTCTTCAATTCAAACCAAAATTTTCGAAATCATAACTCTAGTATATTGCTAATTTTAATCATAATTTATCTACCATAATACTACATAACCAAAATGTTTATTCTTGCGACTAGACTTTGGTTTCAACATCATCTTCTTTTTGGCTATAATTACTTTCAAATCATTCATTTATAAGTTAGAAGGGTTCGAATAGAAAAGAAAAGACAGGAACAAAAATGTTGTTGATTTATTGAAATTTGGCTGACCATACAATGCTGTTTCGAGTATTGCCAAGTACTCATCTTTACTGGTCTTGGGAAATATTCGATTTGTTTTTAATTAATTTATAGTCCATATATGATTTGTCTGGACTGCAAGTGCCAGGCTTATTCATTTATTCATTTTTTTCCACTTTAACTTCCAGCTTTTGCTTTTGCTCTTGCTTTTGTGTTTAGATTCTTCTTAGAACTTCAACTTTAGATTAGATTTAGCTTTCGATTGTTCTTTAAAGGAAACCACTCAAAGTCATACCTTTAGTGTATTGCTAACTAATTTTATCCATAGATAATCTAATACTTCATAGTTTTCGTACCGAAATATTTTTGAAAATTAAATTCTTCTAAATAAAAAAAATAAACACAAAACAAATTTTAAAATAATTTTCTCTGTTGGATGAAAGCAATAAATGAAATGCCAATCGTTCTTCCCATATTGTTAGACTTACTTTTATGAAGTCCCCCCATAAAACAAAAATGTAAAATATATGTAATTGACCGACCCATAGTTAAGTTAAGCTACTAAATTATTTGCCAACTCAATGCCAATTGATGTCGGCGTTAAATGGTGACTTGCTACCGAATGTTGCCCTTTTTCACTTTTGGATTTCGACTTCAGTGGGCTTTCGTTGAGATAAAGCAAGAAGAAGAAATTACATGGGTTTTCTTCTTCTTTATGGAGAAGTACAGCTGAGGCAACCGAAAAATGTTATTGGCAATTGCTTTGGGCGTATTTTTGTATTTTTTTCTTACAATTTTTACAATTCATTTCTTGAGTTTTGTACTTCTTTATATTGTGTTTGTTTGTTTTTGTTGTTTATTTTTATTTTTTTTTTCTTTGCGTTATTTGTCTTTATTGTCAACCCCAAAATTGGTTAAAATTGGTTTCTTTTTATGTGACAGTCGCTGTATTTGGCTTTCATGGCTTATTTTGGACATTGATGATGAAGTTGATGTTTGGTTAGTTGACGACTGCAGTCAATTGTTATATTGTTTTATATTGTATGTATATATATTATTTATATATATGTATATGTGTATATATATTATACAATTTTGTAGTTGTCAGTGATGTCATATCTTAAGCGCTTTTTACTTTTGAACGAAAAGTATTCTTCTTGGTTATTTTGTGGCTTCTTTGAGATACAATTTAAACAACAACAACTGCGCTTGTATTACTAATGACCCATTTTACACTTGAGTAACTAAAACTCAATTTTAGTTGATTTTCGGAACGTGGGAGTTCATTTCTTAAGGTCTCGTGCATTGCTTTTTCTGGTTTTCATTGTCTCGTTTCATTAATAAAAATTTAACTTTAAAATATTTTTCTTTTGTATTATTATTATTTTTTTTTTTAACTTCTACATTATTTTCAACAGTTTTAAGTAGATATCAATAGCTTTTCCCACATGTCAAAGAAAAAAAAGTGTTTCGGATGACATAGAGTTGTCTGCAACAATTTGTTGACAATAAGAAAGTAGCTTTGGAAAAAAGTTATAAATTGATCATAATTAATGTAGATAGCTGAAATGCTATTATTATAAATAAATATACTATATTCATGACATTGGGTTAATAATTATGTAACTGGTAAAGGCACATTGTCTATATATATGAATCTGATGAAACCAACTTATCAGCAAAATTTAGTTAAGAAGTATTTTTGCTCAAAACTATTGACTTTATGTCACAGCTGTTTTCGGTTTAGAGGTTTTAAGCAATTTTAAAAGAATTTTGAACCCATTTCAAAGAAGGTGTTATATTTCTAAATTTGCAGTTTGATGATTCATTAATATAAAATATACATAGATTATATAAAACTTCGATTAAATAATCCAGAAATCCTCAAAGCAACAGTAATACATACACTTTAAGTAATACATAGATTTTAAGAAAGTAAGCTGTTACCTTTTCATTAAAAACTTAATATATATAAATCCTCTTTTAAAAAATGTGATCTACAAGAAATAATATGGGAATCCCCTCTGTACGCAAGCACTACCAACACAATCCGAATCAACTCAAATCGGAATGACACTAATATCCCGATATTAGTGTAGTTGAAATATGGTTTTGGCGTCTCTATATATAAGGTTGACAGTTCTGTTTCTAAGTGTAGCATATAGTTGGGCGTGTTTTTCGGTAATTTAAATTTCCTCTTATGAAGTACTTTTGCAGCATTTCTACTTCTTTTAATTTCTCTATTCCTCATACCTGCGCTACATACAGGTAGTGCTTGAAATCCTTGAAATTTTACCGAGAATGCAACCTCATTTTTTCTTAAAATTACTTTCCCTGATGAGTTTATTGCTTTTCTCACTTCACTTAGCTTGTTCATGAGATGTTCATTGAATGTACCTTTATATGTAATTCAAGTTACTTGAATCAAGTACCTAAATAGTTGTATTTCTTCATTACCATTTAAGTTCCATGCTTCATTTTCTTCAACCTCGCAATTATCTTTGTATGTCATGATTGCAGACTTAGCAGAATTTTTATTCATACAGTAGTCATATACCATAATTCATTGATCATAGTTTGCATTGGTTTGCATAGGTGAGTCCGTCCTAAGTAATAGTTATAACTGTTGACATAGCGCTTCGTAATGTAGTATCATCTTACGTGTATAATTGTCTGGATGTACAGTCACTGACGTACTCTTCAAGTAAATAATTAGTAATTCTATCAATTTAAGCAATTAACTCTTTATGACTTCTTAATATTAACTGCATGAAGTACAAAGTATTTTTGTTTCAAATTTGTAATTCTTTAATTTAATTAAAATAAAAAAAATTAACAATACTTATCTCAAGGAATTTATCAAAATGCGAGTTTTTTTGGCAATTGAAATGACCAGAAAAAGTAATTAAGCCAATTTTTAGTAAAAAGTGCCGCGGTGAAAGAAATAATATCGCAGGCAATTAACTTTTAGTGGGCAAGGTTAATGGGTTCGATATGTGCAATGGATGTGTAAAAGTGCAATTAAAAAAGGGTTCAATGCACCAAACATGAGTCACTGTGATGTCAGAAAAATTACTTTTATGACAAAAAACAATAACAACAAAGTATACAAAATACTTTCGAGTCATTTTAATGATATACATACATATTTTTTTTTTTTTGAATTTAATACGGTTTTGATATAAATTTCGTTTTTGACTTGTGTCGAAATAAGGAAGAAAATCAGAGAATCATTCTCATTGACAGTCTAAGGAAATAATAATAATATTAATCTGCATTATGATTATTCAAATTGAATAGTTCTAATGGGCTTAGACATCACTTCCATTGTAACATAAATTTACATTTTATTTAAGTATATTTTTCAAGTATGTGACATGTGTTCAACATATGAGTGAATGCATTTTGCAGTTTTATTTTAAATAATAAAAAAAATATTGAAAATATACACAAGAATTAGTTGAAGAGAAGTGTTTGTGAAAAGATTGATTCTTACATGACTAAAAGTCGTTCTGACAAGAGGCACTTGACTTTCAAATGCCATTCCCAATTCTCGGCATGCATTGTGTATTAAGAAACTAAATTTGCAATGATTTCTTCTTATCATTTACGAATTACTATTTACTTTATCACTTCTTGTTTGTCTCAAGTTACTCAGCTTTTCTGTTTTTGCCAATACTCATAAATTGCACTGAAAAAACGCGAAAACTCAGCAGTTCCATGAAGATCTTATCTGTTGCAATACCCGCTTGGAATATATACGTCTATTGGCATGCAGACATGCACATTTGCAAATTGTTGATTTCTAACAGCAATTTCCCAGTGTCTTTAGAACTTTTTCAAATATTTTTTTATATATATAATAATTAATATTTTTAAAGTCATTAAAACTACATTAATCATAACCTGGTGGTATTCATTTAACTTGATAAGATGGCTAGGCTACATTTTTGCATGCATGCATTTTTGCATGTGCTTATACATCTAGCAAATTGTTTAAGCATTTTCCGAGATTGCTATAGAATTACTAGACTAGAATTACTCAAAAAACAGGTTTTGGCATTATTAAATAAAATTAGAAGCGTTCGAATAGAAATAAAAAGACAACAACAATAATTTTAGTTAATTTATTTAAGTTTGGTTGACCATACAATGGTGTTTCGAGTATTATCAAGTACTTATCATCAGTGGTTTTAGAAAATATTCGAATTTTTTTTATTTATTTTATAGTTCGCATATAACTTACTTGGACTGTAAATGTCAGACTTAGAACTCGTGCCTATCAAACTAGAATCGATGACTAATCCTGTTTCTCCATAAGTACCCAATGCTTGACAAATGTCATAAGACGCGTAACTTTCGGCAAAAAAAAACATAAACATTAAAAAAATTATTAAATAATGTTTATTTCTCGTCTTTCTCGTCTACAATTGTATCACCGCTTAATGCAATCTTCACATCTACATTTTTCATAGGCCGATTGAGATATACTCTTCAACTTATCAACAATGAGTGTTCTTTTATGGTCTCGAATATTTATAATACTTTTAGCTTAAGGAACTGAAAATATTGATATAAAATCATAGTAGGGGTAAGTTTGGTATTGCAATTTTTCACAATAACTTTTTAAACGATGACAGTCCCTACGCATATTTTTCAAATGATAAACTCCGAATATTATTTGAATAAAATAACCATATAGAGTTTATTCATTCTATGGTGTTTATTTGACAGCACTATTTCAGAGACTATGAAGGCATCATATACTTTTTTTTTAAAGCTTGCCATTTTAAAATGTGAATTACTTAACAGCCGCTGAACATAAAAATAAACTTGCTGTCAAAGTTGTAATGATTTTTAACAAATATTGCAAATTTGCAATCTTTGATCTGTTTTTGAAATACTAAATATTAGTGTTACTTGAATAAAAGGCCGAGTTGTGGATCTATAGTGGGGTAGTATAATGCTTAGAACAATTTCTTCATCTTTTTCTAAAGTGAGTCTTCGAGTGCTTTTTGCTTAGATTTTTTATTTAACAATTAACGTGAAAAATTGCGCAGGAAAAAATCTTTTAAGAATGAAAAATAAATTTTATGTTTACTTTTTTATTATCATTAATTAACTCCTTTCCACTTCGATATAGTCTTTGGTAACATAAACATTTAGGTACATTGATATTTAATGATTTTACAAGTCACAAGGAAGTCGAACACCTCCTTATTAAGTTCTATGCTCACATCAAAATTCTATCGGCCTAAGTAATAAAAAAACATTTTTTTTTTGGCATTTAGCATTTTTTTATAGTCCCCATTTAGCTCGATACACCGATCCAACAATTTTTTAATATTTGGATACCTTTTAAATAATACGATTTATCAAATCTTTTCAAGTTTGGAAACAGCTAATAGTCACTGGGAGCAAAATCTAGAGAATACGGTGGCTGAGGAAGTAATTTGTTTAATTTTTCCATGGTTTTCATTGACGTATGAACGGGTGCTTGTTGCGGGTCCTGCAAAAACAAAATTTTTTGTTTCGACAAATGTGATCGTTTTTTTCTTGATTTCCTTATTTAAACGATCCAATAATATACAAAAGTAGTCTGATGTTACTGTTTTTCCTTTTTCAAAAGTCTGTGAAAATTATTCCACTTAAATCCCAAAATACGGAAGTGAAAACTTTTCTAGGCGATTGTTCAGTTTGTGGTCTTAAGCGGTAGAGCTCATTTTTGGTTAAATAGTTTGATTGTTAATAAGCTAAATAATTATTTTTTAAGTATATGTTGTACAAGTAGCAAGTTTACATCTATAAAAATTGTTTACTTGGTGTTTAATTCATGATCTTGACGTTCAATACAATAGATTATCTTGGTATTGTTCATATGTTAATGCTTTAGAGAAACAATTTGATTGCATTTTATATAAAACTGAAAATAAAATTGCATTTACTTTCAATTAAACACTTTATAAAAATATGATTATTAAGATTTTGTTAGATAAATTTGGTGCTTTCGACTTGGTAGATATGTGAGATCAACAAGATGGTGCGGTATTCCATATATCTCATGAAACAAATAAGAAATAAAACTATAAAATTAGAGTTCAAAATATATTTTATTTTTCTTATTTAATATTTCTAATCAATACGAATTATTGTCAGTTTGTGGTATTATTCTTAGCTTCATTAAAATTAGATAACATTATTTATTATCATTATTTTTTTTAAATACAATGTATCTACATAAAATTAAACCTATAAAATTACATATATTACAATAAAAAACATTTCAAATTTTATTTTTTTTAAATCATAATCAAATGTTTAAAAATACTTAGTTCTGGATTTTATAAAGCTTCACTCACTACCTATAAAATATTTTTCAGCTTCATTGTATTCAAAGTGCTTCATAGGTATGCCATACAGATGTTAGTTAAAACGGAAATAATTACAGAACTTAGTTTTTTCTAAAGTAGAATTATAATATGTATATATAAAGCTATTTTAATTTACTTAAATATTTAATTATAGTGAAAATCGCATCGTTCACTGATGACGCTGATGTTATAATTACTTTTTTAGCCGCGGCTACCGATGCATTTGTCCTCATCGATCAACCATTTTTTCAAATTTTTTGTATCTCGTATTTTTTTGCTATTTCCATGGAATATTAAGTTATCAGCACGGCAGATCTGACCTAGAGCGTGAAGCTTAAATGTAAAATATAATGAAATTGTTGAAAATTACCAGCGATAGATACAAATAAGCAGCAGCAGTCGCGGCTGCAGCCACAGCAGCAATTAATTTTTAGTATTCTACTTCAACTATAGATACAGATACATTCGTACCAGTGCTAAGAAAATTGCTGAGCGCCAGGGAGCGTTAGAATATTGGGGCAAGTGAGTGAGAGAGAGGGTCACTTGTAGTTGTTGGAGTATTTTGAATAACTCAATGAGTCTATATGAGTTTGTCTCTGTTTATTTGAATTTTTATAAAATTTGCAATCTAATCTTCCAATGAATTCTCACAATGTTCTGGTGCTTGAATTCTTTCTGGTTTTTTCTTCTATTTTTGTTGTAAAATATTTGAATATAAAATTTACAATAGAAGAAACACAACAACAATAACAACAACAACGACATATTCATATACTAAATATATATTAATATATTGTAGCCTTAACCTTCATCGTTGGTGTCAACAACAATAAAACAATACAACAATTACAACATCGACAACAACAACAGCACCAACAACACCAGCAGCAGCAACAACAACAATTAATATATTGATTGCAATGCGAAATTGTAGACAAAAAATATTTTTGCTTCTGCTGCCATTAAAGTTTGTGTCTTTGCAATGAACTTGGCTCTAGACGGGTCTTGGGACTTAATAGATTCAACGAAATTAATTGGTTTTTTTGCAACTATTTTTTATAGAATTACAGTCAGTATTTCATTGGGGGAAGTTTATAGTAAATAATGCGATTAGCGAGATTAATTAAATTTCAACATTAGTTTTAAGAACTTAATGCGAGGTTGAAAGACTTAGACTAAAATAAAATTGATTTTAATGAGAAATAGATTATTACACTACATAAAGTTAAGTCGAAAAGATATTCTCATATTACACCAATATGTCACATTCAGTATTAGAGGTATTTATTAGCTGTACAACTGGTTTTTTTGGGATTTGCACTTTCTTTTAATCGAACTACCATATATTTCATGGTTAGTTATGACTTTCGATCATCTTCTTGGTTATAGCGCGGTTAGTTAAGCAGCGTGGGTCCATATCAGTCTGATCGTAACTTATATCTGCACAAATACATACGCAATCGTTTTTTTTTTGAAATATTCCATCACCAAGGTGATAACAACAGTTGCCACATATGGTACTTTGGTACCAAAATTGTTACTTTTTTCCCGTATGGTACTCTGGTACTCTTTTTTAGTGAATGGTACTTTTTTGCAGCGCGAACTTTATTGTACATATTATATTATTATCCAAAAAAATTTATTTATATATGCAACTGTGCACTACTAAATTAATATCATTTTAAGTATTAATTTAGTAAAAATATTGTGGCTGTAAAAGGTAAAAGAAAATTTCGATCGGAATGACTTTTAAGACCTTACATGATATTATGTTATGCAAAAATATATATTTCATAAAGAAGAAGTGCACTATAAAGGGTCAGCAACAGATAGTCCCTATATCAAAAAAATAAAAGATAGTCAGCAAAAAGATAGTAGATAATAAGAAAATGGTAATGGATAAAAAGACTTATACTATTCTATAACTTCTGTATATTTTATATGTATTGTATTGTCTTATTAAAAGGCAATAGAAAAAAATTGAACCTTATTGAACCAATTTTGGTACAGAAAAACCTTTTCAAGTGGCAACCGTGATGATGACAGTCAATTGAGTTATGAACACAAATAGTGGAAAGGACAAATTTAACCTTGCCATAGCTTTTAGATTCTTCATTTGAATGATTGCTTAACAAATGAATTCTTATTATTTACTGACTCTATTCTATTCAATTACGTTGTTTTGAGATATTATATAGAATCATGTTGAAAAATATAATTTCAGTTCCCACTATCGATATAGTTACTTATAAATAATAGCTTATTGTTAACATATTACTATTGCTATAACTTTTAGTACACTAAGAGTCTGTGAACTTTGGTATCTCTTAGCATTTACACAAGAATCCGTTTGCACAATACTAAAGACAGAAATCATTTTTCAAATTCTATACATGTCTTAATATATCTATGTTATCAAATATTGATAACTGAAACAGAAGTTCATATCTCATTTAAACATATCTCAACAATACTATTAACACAATAGAAATGAAAACTTTTTAAACGAAAGCGCTTTTAAATAACAATATTGTGCTTGAAATAATCCTTTTATTTAAAAAAGCAGTACCAATACATGTTTAGCACTATTCTTAATAATATGACTCAGCGTTATTGATAATATTATTATAATCCTTGTCTAATTTTGGAATAATCACTAACGGAATGATCAATAGATCAGTCATCGAGTAATCACGAAAATTTTCAGGAATATAGAAATCAATCAGTGAGAAGTGTGAGACTCTGCAGAAACCCCACAGCTATCAATGAGTAAAAGTGCCCGGATGCACTAACTTGGAAAAAACTTAACATAAGCTTATGGTGGTCGCAATGATGATAAACAACATGAAAAATGTGGGTCTAATTTCAGTGGTGGTAATGTGACTGATATTAATTATTGAGAGCCATAAAATAAAACATCAAACGAAAGTATTGAAAAGATATGTTAATTGTCTTCAATAACTTCAGGAACACATTTTAAGTTAAATTAAAAATTGTGCATAATTCAATTATTACATACTTACTTATATAGGTAAGTACTGCTCGCACCTATTCAATTTTTAAAATGGTCGACACTCGTACCTACAATTTATTCATAAAACAATCTTAAAATAATATTTAAGGAAATATTATTTTTATAAGCCAAACATAAACTTAATTAAGTTATAAATTAATGTTATATTGTTCTGGAGTCGTAGAGGCACTGCAATATTTCATACCGAGCATAAAGCGATTGGGCATACTTGAGAAGTTTATGGGTTAGAAGTCTTTATTATTGTCAGCAAATAAAAATTACGAATATGCAATAAACGCTAAGATAAAAATTGTTCTAAATGTTGCGCTTCTTATGCAAATAAAATGAAACTAAAACGGTGTGAAGCATATCGGTTGATTATGTAGCGAGCAATCTGTGGCAGATGCTGTAGATACTACGAGATATTGCAGATATGGAATATATAGAGCAGCGCGCAAGTAAGCACAATTGAAGGTTTAACTCACAGCGGAGACTTGTATTTAACGTTTTTACGATTCTTTTTAATACTGACTTACTTTTATTTTGAAGTTGAAATCAAACTAGAAACTAGTCGTAGTTAATATTAAATTTTCGCTAAATATATCTGTGCTTTGATTAGCATGAAGAATTGCATAATTGAACCGAGAGAAGTATCAATAACTAACTGCAGCGATTGTTTATGACTTCATGGTGCATCTCGTGTAGTAAACATAGTATTTTATATATTATTTAGATACATATTTGTCCATTTAGTGGTTCTGAAGTAAGCGAAAATAAATAGGACTTATGATCAAATTAAGTTCTAGACTTTGTCACTAGATTTAAGATACAACACCATACAAATCTTCTACGTGGGGGATCTTAAAATACTGTATCATTTTAAGGTTATTTTTGACATATAGCTCGTAATAATAAAGCTATAATATGGCGGATGCTTACTTACAAAATGTTGAAGATTGGAAGATTGTCTGCATAAACTTGATGTGTCATTCAATGTGTTTAGTGGTCACAAATTGAATGATCTTGGTAGGCAACTTAGGTATATCATAAAAGCATAAAACTAAGGTCGACTTTTTTTGGGTTATATTGCTATTCTATTAAAAGTACATAATTTCTACATTTGTATTAGTAATCGTTTCTCCGTCACGATGAGAATAAATAATTTGTTTCATATCTTCATCGTGTTTTAAAAGGTACAGTTCTATCGCATATCTATAGGAAATGTTACACCTCATAGTTATTTTGAGAGTGAGAGAGAGTACTGCATCTTACAACGTCAACATGGCAGGCGTTACTTATGTGCACAAATCTAATTCTAACAGTGAATGACAACTGTGCAGATCCATACATAACTTGAGCTTATGTGCAGGACTCTAATTCTTATTGATGAGACATACTAAAGCAGAACCATAATTCCATTGGGAAACAGAGAATAAATATTTCTTGTTTTGTTTTCATGTGTTGTCGGAAATACTATGTTTTATTGCTAGTTACAATAGCTGATATGCTTAATAGATTTTTTAAAGACGTTTTTAATTTGTATTTGTATTGCTAAACTTCATAGCTTTTTGGGGTTTTACGTCATCAGTCACAGTGCGTGGTACTAGGTGCGCATATATTTCTGTCTGCTCAAATCTCTGATTAAAATTTAGTGGAATGTACTTTTTAATATCACAGTAACTTCTTGAATGAATTTCGTGAAAGTACACTAGTTTCAAGGCTACACTTTTTGAACATAAAAAAAAATTGTTTCGGTTGGCTTCCTTTAAAGAACCGAATCAGCCAGAAGCTACCCAGAAGACTGGTTAAATTCACTCCGCATAACTGTAAACATGTTTGAGTGAAAACTTGCGCAACTCGTAGTTTATAAATAATCTTAATAAAATTTATAGAATAAATGTAGAGGAAAACTTTGATGTGATTAAATTTATAAATTTAATTTAAAGTCCCACACCAACACACCACACACCTCACCGCCTTACACCAATCATAAGTAATTATGCATTAAGCACTTCCACTTCCTATTCAAGAACCGAACTCAGACTCAGATTCAGACTCAGCATAACGCCAATGCCTCAGACTCTTAAGCCATTCTGGTAATTTGCATAAAATATGTGCGAGTAGAACACTGCTTCGAGCTTCAAGCGCTCGAAGAAGCGGCTACAGCAGAAAAGAAGTATCATTAACAGAAGACGCGCGACAGCAGCAGAAGAATCGAATCCAACATAAACGTAATACGTTTCTTAAGCAGGTCGTAAATATTAAAAAGGTGTTTTGGCTTGGAAAGAAGCAGCACCGATTTGGTTTGGTTTTCACTTGTCGGCAATAAAAATTTAAATTATGGCAACAAGAAATTTTTCCACTTTGTCAGAGATGGCAACAGCAGCGGTTGGTGGTGGCGGCAGTAACGCTGGCGACAAAAACGGCGAACAGATGACGTAGTTAACCTTGATCGTTTCGCTGTTATGGTTACTTTTGATTTCATTACAATTTTTGCCTTATAAACATTTTTTTCTTATATATCTTCATTTTTTTTTTCACTTTCAGTAAATTTTTTTTCATAATCTTTGGAACTCTGTTGTATTTGTTGTTCTGAGGCAAAGTAAGCCAACAGTGTCAATACCAGAAAAGTGGTTTTCCGTAGCGATCTTTCAGTCTTCAAGACAAACATCAGTGTTTCGCTTTGTAAATGATTTTGCAAAAGAATTTGTTTCTTAAACTTGAAAAGTAATCGTTGTTGTCGCTATTATTTAACAACAGCAAAAACAAAAAAAAAGATTAAGCGGTTTAACTGGGGCAACCAAAACTGAACTGAGCACAAAAACCGCAAGTGATCCACTTTAAGTTGTAAGTTGGAACAAAATGAAGTTAATAACTAGAATACCATATGCGATCAAAGAATCTTCAACTCATTAACTTTTAAGTTGTATTTTCTGGTTATTTATTTATTTTGTATCTTAAAGCAAATTTTTTTTTGAAATCATATTTTGATAACAGAAAAAATTTCGTGATCATAGAACTAAACGTGATAGATATAACCGTAACATTCATAACTGCTGAAGGGAATTCCGCGGTAATGTACTTCATCATGAATGCATGCAACTCATCTTTGCCGAGGACTAATAGACATACAGGGTTAGGTGATTAAAGTGTCACCAACTACACACAGGTATATCCGTCAAACTGATCTGTCAAATTCCCAACTACGTGGCAGTTCTTCATATTGTTTGCCAGCTACTACAAGAATTTGCGTCTAAGTCTTATAGAAGAGAAGTTACTTGAAATGGAATTCAGACATAATAGTGTGATTGTGTTATATTTGACTGGAACATCACAATCATAACCAGCTATTAGTGGTGACCTCAAACAACACCTCAAAGTGAATAAAATGTTTGTGTATCGTACCATGAATCGTTATAATAGCAGCATCGCGAAACGCTATAGTGTTGGATGAAAAAAATAAAAGCACCACCTGAAATACCATAGTTCGGAAAGTGCAAGCTTGACTTGTACGAAATCCACGTCGTAGTGGTAATCAAATGGTCAAAAAACTGAAAATATTTCAAAATAAGTTCAAGGTAAAGCCTTACAAGCTTGAATATGTATAAAATCTTACACCAAAGCGACAAAAAGTTAGTCTCGAAAAAGCAAAGGAGTTCTTACGCTTACGCAAATGTGGGATGGTAATCGAATATATATATATAACATATCGAACAGATAACTAATTACTGATAACTTAATTTTGCAAGATGTTAAAATGTTCATATACTTTAACATCTACTTTTTATTTACTTTATGTTAATATGGGAATTCGATAAATAATTCGATAATTCGATTAATAATTACTATCGAAATCCAACTAATTTTAAATCATTGAGTAACATTTCGAAGGTGATTCCACTTTTGGAGTTCTTCTTGATCATATTATCTAATAATATATCATAATATCTTCGGAGCACCTTTCCTGACCGTTCTGACTAAGCTAGTATCCTGTAATATAAGGGACCTAGCCAGATTCGTAGAACTGTCAGGTTGGTTTACCTTTACCTAATGGTGGAGTACTCTGAACCACCAGTTTTAGATTATATCTGTATTAACAAAATGAAAGTTTCTAGATTATGTTTATGGATTTCCAAGGAAGAGATATCCAAAAGTTTGTTGTGACTCTACACAGGTTTATATAGATGTTAGCATATAGCTGATTATGTGTAGAAATCAAACACGTGTTTACTTTTATTAGTGTGTCCAAATAATTTTGATACACTTATTGGTTAACTGGGAGAGTCGGTATTCCTTTGCTGATTTACCCAAGATTGAGTGAATTTTACTTATTAAGAACATGAATAGGTTATTTTTTTTGGAATTCTAGACTACTCCTGCTTTGAACTGCTCATAGTTATCGTGTCAGTTTGAAAGCTAAAGCCTTATGAGATGCTTTAGTGTAACAACTTTATATTATAAATCATATTTTATTCAAAAATGAACAAGAAAGTAATTCCAGTTTGTGTTGAGGACATTTTGAATAACTGATTTTATTATAATAATAAATTACTTTCTATAGAATTTCTTTCTAAAGTATTTGTATTAAAGCTTCAAAGGATATAATTTATTCATTCGGAAATAAGAAAAAGAAATAAAGAAAGCCATTTTGGGATAGTCTATCAGAGCTGTTATAAACGAAACTACTTATAGGGACTTACAACCTAAAACTATTTTAAAATTGTATGCAACTAAATAAAACTTCTTTAAACATGTCTAAAGAAATTCTGACAAGATACTGTGCGTTAAACTATCACCTTATAAAACTTGAAACTTACTCTACTGAAGGTTGTTAGTTTTCTAGAAAAAAGAGCACCTCAAAACGTATGCTAGGTTTTGCTCGTCACTGATGCATAAGCGAAAGTAGATAATACTATAACTTATAGAAGAAGTGAATACTCTAAGTCACTTAAGTAGATACAATAGATCGTAGTGCCCAATACCCCACCATAAAAATATTAATAATACATAAAATAAATATGTATTACTGCATATCGACTTTGACTTGTTATCTGCTAGATCAGCACTAAAAGCACAACATTTATATAAAATTTCATTGATACTTCAACTTGAAATCTTCTCCTAATACAATGTCTTACAAGTTTTCTTAATTAAAAAAATTTAGTTTGAAATAAATAAAAATTATTTTTCTGAGATATTTTTCTGCAGTTTTTTAATGAATACTAAAACCAATATTTGTCTTTCAACTATTATTATTATAACATTAATGCACGGCAGTAAATTAAGTGCTTGTATTGTAGTATTTTATAAAATATATGCTTTATTAATGCACTAAATAAATATATAGTCCTATATATACAAGTTTACGTACACAATCTTAATGTGTAGTTCAGTTTTAATATATAATTTGCTTGTACTGGAAAACATAGCCCCTCCGTATATATCGTTATCATGGTTTAAGGGAGAAGATATATTTACTTGTTTTAAATTCTATTAAATATATTTGTGTTCTAACGCACTAAACTTGTAAATCGCATTCAAAAAAAATCTGTTTGAATTGATTTTAAAATATGAATTTCACAGCATTTTTTTTAATCAGAAAAGGCTTGGATCTAAAGTATGTTGTTTATATATTTGAATGTTAAAAATGTTTAATGTAATATTTTATTAGACATATTATGTTCTGTTTTATACCACAGCAAATGGAGAAATATTTGTAATACTAAATAAATAACAAGTGCTTGGTATTTGGTATAAGTAGTAGTGATGTTGACATCGAATTAACGATAACGTGCTAGTGATGTAGGGAACGATAGTGACGCTTGGCATTGCTATTGATTCGAATGAAGATGATAATGTTTGAGATGATGATGATTATAATGACAATCGCGATGATGTGATTCCATACAATGTGGTGTACACGGAACGATACGTTACGGTGCGGTTGAATGAGAATTTTTCATGGTCAACCTTAATACATAGAAGCACGTGCAAAACACAAAGAAATTGTTTTAAAAACTAATAGCACAACAACAATAATAATAACGGCAGCAACAACAACTGACTAATAGTATGAAATAGTTTCTCACAGATAATGCATTTACAGATCGCTAAAATTTGTTTTTGACTAATAGACTTTATGGGCTTGGTTTTTCGTTTGTAATTTTAACAAAACCGCAAACTTTTTTTATGAATTTAAAATATATTATAAATTATGACAAAAATTATATATATATACACGTCATCATATCAAGCTCCCAACTAGTTATAAGCCTGATGAGCGCTTTCCTGTTACTCGCACGTACCGAATCATTTTCAATATGTACATTGTGACGTCCAAGAGTCATACATTATAGTTCCATGAGTGCATTGTAAGGAATTTGAAATGAGTAATTTTTTGCTTCTAAATGAAGGTACAAATTGTTCCCACTCCTGTGAAACCAAATTTATTGGTACCCGAAAGCAGCGACAAAATAAAATATACTATAGTAGATCCATATTTAAAAACTTGCACTTAATCAAGATTAGAAGTCAATTGGAAGTCCTATATCCCAAGAGTACTTTATTAGCAGAGCAAAATCTTGAGCTTACTGTCTTAGAATATTATATGGAACCATATAACATGATAAATTATATGATAAAGTGAAATGGACAGCTAATATCACTAATTTGATTGTTCTGTAGTAGATTAATTTTTATAGTCCATTTTTAGGTTTCAAATCAAATTTTTTATAAAAAAACACAATTTTAATTACAATATTTGTTTGTTTTTTTTATCAATATTTTGTAATTTATAAATATTTACATTTAATAAAAAACTTTGATAAAGTTGAAGCAACTTCACAGTTCTCATAAGAAGTGTCAGCTGAGATATGAATTAATCCAACTGGGCAGTCTTGATAACATTTTATATTTTATGGTTTATATCGAATTATATTTAAAATACTCGTATATAATAGTTTTGTACCGATTTCATATCAATTAACAATAAGTTATTTTGTAGACGGACGGTACATAGAAGGCATATCATATGCCTCATTTATCATAAAAATTTTGATGTTCATTTATCGTATATCAATACATTATTATATTGTGAATACTTTTGTATCTATAATTTATCTTTTTTTCTGTAATCTCTGAGGGAAACTATCTATTGTTTTTTTCGATTCTTTTTTTCTTTTCTTTGCTAATAAAAACGTGAATAAGAAAAGGGTATACTATGTATCTAATTAAGATAGAAAAACTTTATGTCATATTATATATAATTAATTTAATTGGCATTATTTATTTTAATCATTACGAAAAAAATGAAAAGAATACTGATTAAATAATTGTAAGCATAGTTGAGAAAAGTATTTTATGTTTTTCATAGAGCTTGATTTTGTTATCTATACCTAGACTATACCATACATCTAGAGAAAAGACTTCGAATATTGCTTTAACTGCTAAAGCCTATACGACATCATGAAATTAGAAATGAACTGTACTTCAGAAATATCGCTCAAATTATTACAGTGGAAATTATTACCTATTACAGTGGAAAATGCTATCCATAAAAACTACTCTCTTAGTTCAAGTTCCCAATCAAATAACATTACAGAAGTTGCTTCCGGAAACTCACAGGGTACTTACCGATAATGCACCATATGAAGACTGATGAGAAAAATTTATTTTTTGTTTATATGTATTAATATATTTTTTTTAAATATTATGATTTTTATTATATAAAGTATTTTTCCCTATCAGTTATCGTCTGTTAGTCAGCCCATTAAAACTTAATTTTCTCTTCACTTTAATAATAGGCTACTTGTATAAATTGTCTATGCTTTAACTGTGATTGTAAATATTAAATCTGTTCTTTTAAAATTTTTTTTGGTTAATAATTTTATTATTATTTAATAATTGTTGCAGTTATATATAATTATACTTAAGTGTTTAAACTATCTTTTTCTTTCTCCATTAGAGACATTGTAACCATTTTGCTTGTTCAGTCGCAAAAAAAGGAAAAAAGCTTAATTATTATATCAATACTCGGTATAATAACTTTCACAGAAGAAATCTTATATTTCTTATATATACACATTTGGTTACAATATTTTTTATCTGAAAATTTCTTAGTTAATGTTAATGGTAGCAATTGTTTCGCAGTATATATTTAAATGTGTTATAAGCCTCTAGGTCTAGTTAATTATACTTTTAATAAGTGGTACATTGGTAAAAACAGAATAAATTATCATTAAAAATTAAAATTAATATGCATTATATTTTATTTAAACTGAACTCTGTGTATTTCCACATAAATTTTTTTATATATATAATTATTTGTAACAGCTCTTAGCACACGATACGCACAACATTAACCTTTAGATTTCTGTTGAAAAAGCTATAAATTTCTATTTCTAATAGCATCATTATAGATGGGTAAGAAAAAGCTAATTTTTACCCTTGAAGATACATTGTGACCGAAAGGTTTTCGGAAATTCTCATTTAAAATTCGCGCGCTGTATATTTTTCGATATTTTAAGTTTATGTAGTTTGGCAGCACTGTCCTTAATTACTATGCCAAAAATGAGCGCGATCTGTCAGACAGTTCGTTTACGGCAGCTGTTGAAACCAGTTCACCTCAGTAGTGCGTTGCGAAAAAAACAATGGAAAAAAATATTGAACAAAGAGTTTGCATCAAATTTTGTTTTTCGAACGAAATTTCGTGTGCAGAATCGTTGCGAATGCTACAAAAGGCTTATGGGGAATCAGTTTTATCGAAAACTCAAGTTTATGAGTGGTACAAAGCCTTTCAGGACTGTCGTACGACCGTCGAAGACATGCCGCGTTCTGGACGACCTTCGACCTCTACCACCGACGAAAACATTGAAAAGGCAAAGGAAATCGTGTTCAAAAATCCTCATGTGAGTGTTAGAGAGATAGCACGAGAGCTAGGCATCGGTCGTGAGATGGCTCGTTTGATTTTGGTGGACAATTTGTGTATGCGACGTGTCAACGCCCGGCTTGTTCCGATTCACCTCAATTTGTTCAACATTATCAACGATTTTAAGGCCAAACATTCAATAAATACCATCGAACAGCCACCGTATTCACCTGATCTTGCACCGTGTGACTTTTTCCTGTTTCCCAACCTCAAATTACCACTCAGAGGAACGCGTTTTGAATCCATAGAAGACGTAAAACAGAATTCGCAGAGGGAACTCAAAGCCATACCGGAAAGCGCCTATAAAAATGTTTTGATGATTGGAAGAAACGTTGGCATTTGTGTATCGCTTCTAATGGAGCATATTTTGAAGGAGATAAAATAAATATTGATGAAGATTAAGAATTTAAACAGACAGAAACCTCCCCCAACCAACCATATATTATTCTCCAATTCTAGTCATCAGCAGTTGCAACCCATTCAAAAGAACGCTCTTTTGTGCACCACATTGATCCCTTATGAAGAAGTGGTAGCCAACGTAGAGATAAAATCGGTCAATTTTTATCAATACTTTGTGCACAATAGATTTTTTAGGTCCGGGTGTATTCATAGTCTATTATTTAATAATAATCAATACCTTCTACCGTGCATCGTTTACTTATAATCGTAATTTAAAACTAGTTATCGAGTCTTATTTTCGAGAGAAATCTAAAAATATTCTTCAATTATATACTTAAGCTAATATATGTTCATATGTTCATAATATTGGCATTGAGTCTAAGCCTAAAAATAATACTTTTTTCTATATATTCAGATGAAGTTTTCTTCATTCTACTGGTTAAGTGCAGGAAATTTTTTGTTTAAAAAAATTGTAAATACATGGTTAGGTGATTGAAATGTTATCTATTAAAGCGATCATATCCTTTCCAATTACAAACATTTGTGGAAATAATTAAAATCAAAATCAAATAATCAAAAATTTCGAATCTTTGGGCTATACCTGAAATACCTGTATTTTGGCCTATACCTGAACAATGTCTTTTTTTAGCGCATCCATATTGCATACTAGCATATTTTTTAGTCCTCACTTTGCTCTTTAAAATGGTCCAGATGAAATAGTTCATCGGATTTGCATCTGGCGAATTTAAAAGCCATTGTGGGGACGAAATGAAGTGTACAACATGATTTCTTAATAATTCTTGGTTCACACGAGCTTTATGAGACGGTGCCGAGTCAGTGTCATGTTAGAATGTCCATGGTCTACAACCGAAATGTTTGCGTGTCAATGGCTCAAAACCAACTTCCAAAATATTTTCCCGATAATAAGTCGGAGAGTGTCCATTGGCGGTCAACATTACTTGAGATGAAAAATTACTTCGGGTGGCCTTTCGTAGTCTCAAATTTTCGGCAGTGCATTCAATTAAGTAAACATGATTATTTTGAGAGTTTATGAACTGCCCAATAAGGGAAATTTTTCTCATCGGAGAATGTTCATCAGATAATGTTTGGAAATTTGCCACGCTACGTTTGTGCAAAAGTAACAACTCCTTTCCTCTTTTCAGTCTAACCTTTTTTAACTTATAAGGCTTAACCTTGAGCTCATTTTGGACTATGCGTCAGATGCTTCGCTGGAATATTTTTAGTTCTTTGGCCATTTGATTTCATTTTATTCACTTTGAGGAGTTTCAGCTGGTTGTGATTGTGATATTCCAGCTAATTATAACACAATCACACTAATAGTTTTGAATTACTTTTGGTTTATAAAACTTGGACGCAAATGCTTGTAATAGCACATACCTTGACTTTTTTTGATTTTAGACCATGAGACCACGAGTAAAATTTTTAGGAAAAGATATATAAACTCTCAAGTCGTAACACTTAAGTAATTGACAGATAGCCCCCAACTTTCACCAGCAACAACAAACTTAAGAAAAACAAGAAAAGAGGAGTGCACGACTCTTCTTTGCGTTTAAGTACAGAAATCAATCAAATTGTTAATTAATTTATATTATTTAAATATTTAACAAACGAAATAAAAGTTGTCATTTCAATTACACTTTTTTTTACAAATTTAATTGTCAATTAGAAGCTCGATTATTATGCAGTCGTTGTAGTTTTTTCGCTAATTTATTTTTTTGAACCGCTAAGTCGATAAGCAGTTGCAAATGCTTTTACAGAAGTTGTATCTGCTGTCGCCGCCAGACCCGTAATTGTAGTTGCCAGTTTTTAGCTACTGCCGCGGCTATTGCTGATATTTATTTGCAATTATATTCTTCAGTACATTGCCAACGGCTTCTGTCTCGATTCGGCTCATTGTCACAATTTCAAAGTCATTAATTGCGTTTTTGATCTTGTGATTGGCAAAGTCGTTTATGTAATGCTAATCGATCTTGAAAGCGAATGCTTTGTATTTTTATTACTTTTTTATAGATTTTAAACGTATTTTAACTTAAAAATGATTTCATTAGAAATTTTTATGTGTATTATAATACTCATACGACGATATTGTCATTAAGAAAATTTACATTTGACATTGTATAAACTAGAAGATTCTGAAGTTTATGCGTTCATTAAAAGACTACCATTTTAAGTATTACGATTGCAGCTACACCTATTCGATTGTCAAGATAATAAATATAAGTCATTGAGCAGACGGATGTGTTAGAGAAAAGTATGTGATACATATATTGGTAAGCCTATTTAATGTACAAAATTTAAGAAAGCATTTTAAAGTAACTACTTAACTTTCATTTGAAATTTTTCACACATTTAACGCACTTAGACATGTTAATTTTAATACCAAATTTACTTCAATAGTATGTATCCTACTCTTTAAATTTGACGGTGATAGGTTCAATGACTAAGGTCAGAAAAAACTAACCATTTTAAGCTGTCACTATTTATATTTTGTGCCTTGGCAAACTGATTGTTGTCATGTGTCATTTGACGTTTCCATACGAAAGTTTGACATAATTAAACATAACCTACCTTAGACATTTTTGTACAAATAATGTATTATTTACGGTGATTTGTAAATTGTATTCGCGAAAAAATTGAATTAACGTGAATTACGACTTTCGACGTGGATTATCAATACAAGAGTACATCGATGAACTGACTACCAGATCTAGCGATGAAGCTCCATCTTAGAAGTTGTACTTATATATAGGTTTTATAGGTTTTATAATTGGTTTTATGGTATCACATTTGGAATTCTTAATAGGTTAAGTTTAAAAGATCCTGATGCATTGTATTCAATAAAGCTTTTTCTTGGCTTACCATTGTTAAACATTTTGGTTTTCCCTGCTAGACCAGTAAAAAAAATTATCTTCGACACTACTTTGCGTGTAGTTCTAGGTAGAGCTTTAAGAAGTTATTATTTCTCTTTCTATATTTTAAAAAATTTTCATTTTATTCACAAATAATTTTATGTTATTTATTTAGTGTAATAAATTTCGCATCCCTAATGGGATGTCAAAAAAGTCACGAAATCGAATTTTTGAACAAGTTTTAATAAAAAAAAATTGTGTTTAATTTTTATTTACAAGTTTCTCTTTATCATGACAACTCCTGCATAGTCCATTTTTCGGAATGTATCGTAGTTGAATCATTAGTGCAAAAACACTCCACCCCGTAAGTCTTCCATACATACTACATAAACTGCAGGTTTGCTAAAATCCTGGTCACCATCAATATATTCAATTTCAAAGTGTAAAGAATTTGATTGACTCAAGAACTTGGATCAAATGTCCAGTTATTGGGCTTTAGAGCTACACCTAGAACAGAAATTCTATATCATAGAGAAATCATCTTTGGAGGTGAAGTTCATTTGTAGTAGGTTTAATTAATAAACAAAATTTTACACAATGCCCACATATTGTTCATAGAACGCCCTGTTGTTTACATGAATTTACAGTTTAGTGTGTTTTATGGTTATGATTGGTTTCTATATTCTAATAAGGATAATACCACAGTTATCACTTTTGGCTAAAGCATCATAAACATGGTCAGTAAATTTTTGTGATATAGAAATCATCTTTCTACATACAGGATATGTGCTCACCAGTCCACATATTCTTATGACATTTCATTATTTTTTACATAAACAATTTATTAAGAGAAGAGTTTGCAATGCATGACCTATCAACGTTTATATATTGTAAGAATCATAATAATAGCCGTAAGACATTTCATGAAACAAGAATTTTTATTAATTTCTTTAATAAACAATATATCACTTTAGTGATTTTAATATTACGCATGAAATTTTTTAATTTGTAATCAAATGTTTAATTAAAATCGTTTACGAAAGATAAAATGTTAACTATTTGAATATTATAATTTTTGACTTCATTATTTATATTAAGCTAAGCATTAACGTCCACCTATTTTTTGCGAATCGGCAGAACCCGGCTTTTTCAACGGAAATTCAGTAACAACTGCTTCTACTGTTGTTAGCAAAGATGCTACCCCTGCTGCGTCCATAAGAGCTGTACGCACAACCTTAATAAATATATGCTTAGATATTTGTTAAAAATTAATTTTGAAAATCATTTACCTTTGTGGGATCAATGATACCTGCGTCCACTAGATTTCCATATTCATTTTTTAATGCATCGTAACCAAAATCACCGGCTCCCATTTCGACCCTGGCAACAACAGTTGCTCCATCAACTCCAGCATTTTTAGCAATGGTCATACAAGGCTTTCTAAGCGCTGCACAAATAATTTCTATCCCCATATTCTATTAATTAAAATACATTTTAATTTTATTAAATTATTAAATTGGAAATATATATAATTTTATTAAACAATATACTTGATCTTGGTTCTGGCCTCTGAGAGCCTGCAAAGTGGGAATGCATCTCAACAAAGCGGTTCCTCCGCCTGGTACAATTCCTTCTTCAATTGCGGCGCGGGTGGCGTTCAAAGCGTCAGTGACGCGATCCTTTTTTTCGTTGACTTCCACTTCACTAGATCCACCAACGCGCAATAATGCAACACCACTAGATAGGTTTGCTATGCGTTCCTGCAATTTTTCTTTTTCGTAAGTGGATTTGGTGTCTGATAACTGACCTTTAATACTGTCAATGCGACGCTGAATTTCGGCTTTATTTCCACCGCTATTCATGAGCAAGGTATTATTTTTGGTTACAATAACCTCTCCCACTTTACCTAGGTCATTGATCATTACATTTTCAATCTTAAAAAAATGTTCTTCATCTCCACAAACTGCTCCACCAGAAGCTACAGCCATGTCAATTAGTAACTCTTTGGTAGCATCACCAAACAATGGAGCTTTGACTGCAGCTATTGGTAGTCCCAACTGTAAACGATTTAGTACCAATGTGGACAGGGCGTCGCCATCAATATCGGTGGCTATTATTAGCAAGGGCTTCTTCTGTTGATTTGCTAATTCCAATGCTGGTACAATACTCGACATGGCTCTAATTTTTTTTGCAGAAAATAAAACTAATGCATTTTGGAATTCAACCTTTGTACCATTTGAAGAATTTATAAAAAATGGAGACAAGTAACCCTTATCAAATTTTAAGCCTTCGATGAATTCAAGTTCATCAGATAAGGAAGTTCCATTTTTTATGGTGATAGCGCCATCACGTCCAACCTTCTGCATGGCCTTACTAATAAGAACACCGATCGAATGATCACCATTCGCTGAAATTGTTGCAACTTGCTCAATCTCGACATTTGTCTTAATGGGTCGAGACATGGCTTTTAAACTATCTACTGCAGAATTAATGGCAAGCAACACACCTCTGCGGATTTCAATCGGGTTGGCACCTTTAGATATTTTCTCAAACCCTTCGTTAGCAATAGCTCTAGCTAATACAGTTGCTGTTGTGGTTCCATCACCTGCTTTCTCATTAGTGTTGGTAGCTACATCTTGTACTAACATTACACCAATATTTTGAAATTTGTCTTGTAGAGCAATGGATTTAGCAACTGTAACACCATCTTTAGTGATTTTTGGGGGGCCCCATGGCTCTTCAATTATAACACTACGACCTTTTGGGCCCAATGTCACTTCTACTGCATCTGCTAAAACACCAACGCCTTGCATCATGAGTGCGCGAACATTGGGTCCAAAGCGCACGTCTTTGGCATAGTGACGAAGAACCATTTGACGGCTAATGATGGTACGAGCAAAACGAAAAGAAGTTAGCAACATCTACAAAAATGAAATTAATTAATGTAAAATATTTTTATTTTAATTTAATTGAAAATGTAAATTTATTTATTTATCTTATTTCTTTTCACATATAATTTATTATTCTATTCTCCTTGTGTAAGGAGCCTTAAGTGTGTTAGGTGAAGAGCACATAAGTCTTATCCTATTCATAAATGTCAGGATTTTTTTTTTATTTTTGATGACATTTTGTTTATTGTAATTTATTTAATTGAATTTCAATTAATTAGGTTCAATACGAAATTCGATATATTGTATAAATAGAACAGAAAGGCATGTAGGTCTATTCTATTTCTCCTTATCAAGACAAGGCTGTAGTAAAGTTCTGTACTTTTCTTCAATAATTTAATACTTAGAAATACAAGGTTTAGAATTAGACGATAAAGTATAGAAAAGTAAAGCAGGTAGTGATCGTAATATGGAACCCATGAATCTATTCGAAAATCTACATTATATTTATTAATACATTTTTAATTTAATTTACTTATGTTATTTTCAAATGGAAAAAATAATCAAAAAATAAATTTAACAATATAAACAGTACTATTAATATCTTTTAGCATTTTTATTTTGGATCCATCAATCTTGATAAAAATTGTCGGAACTTAATTTTCATTAACCAATAAGTAATTAGTTTTAATGCAAATTATTTGCATCGGAAAATGTTTTAAACCGCGTGAAGGCTCTCAGTGTCTTTTGTGATTTCTTCAAGTTATGACTACAACCAAAGTAAATTTGATAATCCTTTGCAGGATTTATTACTATATATTAACTGGACTTGGAACAGTTAGCGTTGACATGCAAAAGGAAACAATATCGCATTCCAGATTCTTTGAAATATATTCATTTATACATAATGCGGGAATGCTTGCCGCTGCGGTGTATGTACTACGCAGTTCAACAGTAATTGCGATATATGCAGCTACGGATATTTTAGAATTGTGTTTAACGATATTTGGTGTTTTGAGAATTATGTTTGGCGTATACACAATCTTCAGGCGATATTTTCGGGAGAGAGGACTAATTCAAATATTTAATAATTTGTTTCATTTAAGACTTTGTTCGAAGTATGTAAGACCTACAACAACTTCACGTCAACAAAAAATACGCAAATTGCTTTATATTAAATTCACATTTCTAATTATATCCTTCAGTTTAGCAATTTTTGTCAGGTGGAAAACAGCAAGAAATTTTGAATTAATAAATTTTTGTGACATTTGCGTTTTTCATAATATTGGGAACGTTCTTGATGCTTCAATTTTCCATTTTATTTTGGCTCTTTGGAGTATAATAACACACTTTGAAGCCATAAATTCACGTCTCTATGCAATAATAACTCAACTGGTTGATAATCAAACACCTGGCTCAAAGCAACAAACGGAAGAAGTTGAGCACTTATACATAGAACACAATGAACTGCATAACGTGGTGAAAGCTCTTACACAACTTCACAGAGTTGAGCTATGTTTTGCAACTACTACCTATTTTTGTGGCCTTGTTGGTTCTACGCATATGTTGGTACTAAATTATACCGGAAAACTTATGCTCGATGCTGCCACAGTCGTCTTTTTGATTTCGTCGATTTTGCATTATTTCATAGGCGCGAGCTTATTGCAAGCCATGTGCCAGTATACTATCGATGCTTGTAATGAGGCTCTCAACATTTTTACTCTTGTCACGGAACTACAAAGTAATGTCGATCCCGTGTTTTATAGAGCGGTGAGTTAATGCTCTCAGTGTAGATGACAGATGGAAAAAATGTTTTTCTTTTATTTTCAGTGTGAGTACTTCATTTTGCAACTCACCCACCGTAAGTTGTCAATTAAAACGTTTGGAATGTTCCAAATCAATAAACGACAAGCATTCACTATGTTGATAGAAATCAGCTCCTATATTCTGATAATGATACAAAGTGACTATATGAATCTTTAAACGAGGAAGTGTTTCAAAAATAATTGATAAATCGAAATAAATACCACTCAATGATCAATAAATCAAGGATTCATTCGGAAAGTCCAATCATACCAATATATATATATTTTTGTTTTTAATTTTAATTTGCCTTTATATCAACCAATACATATATATAATGTATATAAATAAATACATAATCAAATATCAAAATTTTTAATTTAACAAGTAGACAAATATCGGATATATGATGTGATATGATGATATTATGTGAAATATACACATGAATATGAAACGGAAATACGTACGGGAATCGTGAAATATCATGTTTAGAGTTCACAATTTACTAGGGAGCTAAATAAACTATACGCAAGACTAGAAAGTTTAGCTAAAAATATTTTGAACTATTTTTCAAAACCAGTGCAAGACCTGAAGACAGAGCCTTGAAGTTATATGTGAAAATTGACAGGCTATCCTACTTACCACTATCTAATCTTAGAGTAATCACTGTCCGCACGGGGAGGTATGCTGATCTTAGATCAATCACTGAATAATCATGAAGCTTATAGGCAATACATAAATTAGTCAATGAGATAGGTGGGACCCTGTAGTACCCCCAGCTATCAAAGTGTAAAAGTGCACAGTTGCACTGACTCGAAAAAAAGGATCAACATACATATCAAAAAAAAAAAAAACTAAGATTTGTCAGAAAAATTAGGGAAACAGTTGTGAAATTTGAGTGGTATTTCAAAAAGTACACATGAAACAACAAAAAACAAAAAAGAATAGAAGGACATACTTCCTATATACCATAAAAAAACTTCAATCCACATTAAAAAAAAAAAAATTAAAATATTTATTTCTTAAGAGTACTATGCCAAATTTCACATAAGTTATATGCGTTTCAAGCTGTTCAAAATTTATGACATACATATGTTTTGTTTAAAACTTTGTACTTACGTTTACAAGCCTCAAAAAAAGATATATGTTGAGCTGAAAAATGAATAAAAATGTTTTATTAGTTTTTCATATTTTACAATACTTAATTAAATACTAATTAAATAAATACTAAATTAAATCAAAGTAGAGTGTGGGAGAAATATATATGTTACCAAAAAAGAGCACTCAACAATGCCATTTTACTTACAAAAGTTTTTAACCGTTAAACGAATGAAATTTTTTTGAAGTTTCTATATTTTATAATGTATTAGTTGAAATTCCGATCAAATCAACGTCAAGGATTGCTTAATTAATTACATTAATTCAAAGTAGAGTGAGTGAGAAATATATATGTTAGTTGAAAAATTTGAAAGAACTATTGCAAAGTGAATGGTTTCGACAATGAATTTGAAAAACCCAAAAAAGTATACTCAATAATGCCATTTTACTTGCAAGAGTTTCTAGATACCAATTTTGTACTATTTTATTTAAGGTTTGTGCTTAAACGTATTTTCTATCCCATATAAATTTACTTTATAATTGTAGCATTTAGAAAATGAACATCTTGTTTCTATTCCCATCTTGTGTACATCTTACAGCTTATAATTTATAGGCAAGACCCATTAAAAAACTACATTTTTAGTGAGATAAATCGAACTACTTAACCTTATATTTAGATTTTGGTTTAAAAGAATCATAGAACTATCTTTTAGAAAAGAACTCAACGCGAAGCACTTACATCTAACCCAAAATCAAAAGAAACGGTAATGTTTTCTCAACCTTTGCAATATATTGGAGGACTAATATAGCTGGCTTTGGATTCAAAGATATAAAACTAGTTCCAAATTTTTTTATAAAACATAACAATAATAACTGGACAAGCCATCTGGTGTGCTTTACGTGATCAGTGTAAAAATTTCATATACGAATTGATGCTAAATGGCACATGCAATTGTTTTCAGTAATCAATGTAAAAGGTTTCCAACTTTTAAGTCGGCAAGTTATGCATATTACCTGAGAGACCCGGTCTCTCCTACATACATACTACTCTTCATATCAGATGTCTGTTTTCCTATACCATTACTATCCATGCATTGGCAAATAGCGTTGTCGATTGTAATCGCATCGTAAACTGAGATATATTTACCACCTTGTATTCTTGTTGTACATGTAAGTATATAATCGTACATATTACGATATACATATTATACTAAGCTACTTTATTGCAGCACTCATAACCTCATTTGGTTTGCCATTGGTTCTTGACTTGTCAACGTTGTTCTTGCAAAGGCGTTCAATTAACTTTTTCTCATACGTTATTATTAAATATCCTCTAAGGAGAAAGTTTCTTTTAAAGAACTAAGCATACAACTATTATTATCGGCTTTTAAATTGATTAATAAATTTGTAAGAGTTTAATAAAAACATTCAGTCCATTTAATGAATTTTAAATATGAGAAAATACAAGAAACAAGAACTTTGCAGTTTTTATTTTTAATAACTTTATGACAACCATTTATAGTATTAGTAAATAATATAAATGTTATATTTATTTGAAATCAATTATTCGCGTTATCTTTTAATCCAAAAAGCACCCAGTACGTGAACAGTTTAGCACCTCTTTTCTCAAACCACAATCTCCGTGCACTCTAGAGTTAATTAGCTAATTATCCATTGTATTTTCTAATAACCATTAAGTATGATAAAATCTTCTCGAAAAAATGCATTCATTTACAATTCTTCTTTTCTGTTCCAAAAGTACGTAATAACCCTGTATATGTGTATGCGATCTGTTATCTGCATTTAAAATGAACTCATGAGTTTAATACTGCAATGAGAGGATATAAAGTCCAGCCAATTTAGAAATTTACACAAAGTTATGCTGTCCGCAGTAGAGGTGCAAGGTTGATATATTCTTACCTGCCTAGAAAAATGTTAAAATTAAACATTAATTTGTTAAACATTGGAAAATTTTACTATTATCTACTTAGTGGTTTAAGCACAGCTAATATTGACATCAAGAAGCAGTGCATAACAGCGTCTCGTTTCTTCACAACATACGCCTTCATCTATAATGTGGGTCTACTAAGTTTTCTAGGTTATATACTGTGGAGCGATCAAGATATATTTGGTGATTATCAAACCATGAAACTACCTCAAATTATATCCAGTGGACTCATCCTTTTGCGCGGTGTAGTTGTAGTACTTATAATACTACGACGTTGTACTCGAGAGCAATCTATTATTAAAATATTTAATAAAGCATTTGAAGTTACAAATAAATATTTACGCAGTCTACAGCCAGCAACACCTCGTCTAAATTTAGTAGTTAACCTATTCCGAGCTAAACTGGTCTTAGTGATTATGTACACAGCCTCTGTTTGCTATTCGATTTGGGAACTAGTCAGTATAAGTGCATGGATGCAACTACTCATGTCGCTTTGCCAATCAAATTTTGTTAATATGCTTAGTGGATCTTTGTACAACTTTGCATTGGCCCTATGGTACATATTGAGCAATTTCGAGGCAATAAATGAACATGTCGATATAATATTGAAAAAAGCTGTTTTATGTAAAGAAAAAGATTTCGAAGCGCTAACTGTGGAATTGCATGATTTGTCTGTGGCTAATAATGAGTTTTCTCTTTTAGTGCAACGTCTTATAGGTGTCCATCGATTCGAAATACTGACCTTATCGACAATTTATTTTACCGTTTTCGTTTCATCTATATATATTTTGCTTTTAAACTATTTTGGAAAATTATATTCCGAGAATCTCATGGTCTGGTATATTAGCATTTTACTTGCGGTCTACTTAATCGATGCATATATTTTGTATACTATGTGTCAATGCGTTGTCGATGCTTGTAACGAACCCTTGGAGATCCTAAATTTTCGCACTGAGCTGCCTGTGGAAGCTGATCCAGAATTTTTGAAGGAGGTAAGTGCTTTATTGCGGTAATCTTTGTTGTATGTGTGTGGACACTGTTTTCTTTTATTTTTAGTGTGAATACTTTGCTCTACAAATTTCTTGTAAACAATTCTCTATCCGAGCACTTGGAATGTTTGATCTCAATAAAGAGACAATATTTAATATGTTTGCGGCTATCACATATTATATGATATTTCTAATTAAAAGCGATTCATTCAATGTGTAGAAAAGTATTGCAAAAAATAACTTTATGTAGATTAATGCAACTTTGTGTTTTCTCTCTATATATTAATATGTAGCTGAGTTTTTTCAAATAAAAATTTAAGAAAAATATTAAAATAAATTATTTAAAGTAGAAAAAACTTATACAATATAAAACCTAATTTAAGAAGGTCTCTCTAGTCTACTTATTCTCTAGTAAGTTTCTTTTGTGAAATCTAAGAAATATTATTATATGGATCAGTTAGGTATACTTATATCATGATTTTGGATGGGATCCCCTACAAAAAATGTGCTCATGATTGAAATACAGACAATGTTCAAGGCGAAGCGGGCAATATATATCTACATACGAGGTCGCTTATCAGATAAGCATGAATGTTGAACGTAATCCCTAACTCAAATAATTTTTTTGTTTTCAAACAGTCTTTATTGAGTATGTTTATTACTATTGTTGAATAGAGTTCAATATATATTCAAAAAGACGTATTTGGGTTTACTGTACCAGTCTTAAGCTTCTAATTGTAAGGCAATGACAATCCTGATAAGAAGAGTTAGTTGTTGGTTAATAGCTATGCATGTCTATGAAGCAGCGTTTTAATTTTATTTCTTGAAATGACAGTAAGTCTTAGCAACGCTCCCGAAACTTACTGTATCAATAATCAATTAAGATTTTTAGAAATCAATTTTTTCTTAATTTAAATTACCAAAATAATAGCCTTAATTCTCAACGCGTATATCTTGTATACCGATAAAACGTATGTCCCATAAAATATAATTTCAAAAAATTTTCTACCAACAAGGTTAATACAGGTAATTAACATTAGGTAAGAACATGTTCACAAAACAGTTAAAGCAAAGGAGTTTCAGAACCCCGTTGAGAATTAACACACTAGTCTTCAGAGTCTATATACAGTTTAGACTCTTATAGGGTTACTACTTTACTGACCATTTTTCCAACTGGTACCGTCAGAGATCAGCAGATATGTACTTTTTATGTTGATACTAACTAGTTTAACCTACCTACTTTCCAGACCAAGCAACTAAAGAATTGGGAGAAGAAAACAGATTTTGATTATGGTAAACAATCACAAGCTATAAGAACTACCACCATAGAATTCTCTAATTTGACAATTGTCATAATTGCTTCACTATAATACCAATGTTTTTATATAGAAAATAAGAAACTACTAAAGTACATAGGTATGTGTAAATTTATTCTACTTAGACCATGATGAAACCCATTATGCTTCATATATTCAACGTGTAAAAAGGTGATTGAGTGATTTTTATAGATAGGCAGTAAAATATGTGTCATAACGTATTAAGGTATGAACAGTATATTTCACTATAGAGAAGACCCAAAAAAACACGTTTCTAGATAATTGAAATAACATAAAAAGCAGTTCCATGAACTATACAGAGAGGGCTTATAGAGGGCTTCTTATGCAATATATGAACTATTTTCCTCCTTATTCTTTCGTGAAAAACTGTTTTCATCAAAAGAAAAGGTACAAGCTGATTGCTGCTGAAGTTTAATTCTATAAGTGGAAGGACCTCTGGTCTAAATGTGTTTAAAGGAAGATAATATTGAAAGTCATTTTCAGGATAATTAAAGAAAAATTTTATTTAAAAAATACTTCCGATGATAAAGAATGGTTAAATGGATTGTTGTGCTTCACTTATGTGAAAAATGTGTAATAGAAATTTAATTTAATTTGTGACTATGGACAGTTTTTTTATTTCAAAATGCTCGTAAAAAAACTCTATGGTTTAAATACGTATGCAGGAGTAACCCCTCAGATATTATCAGTTTTTTATTTAATTTTTTTTTTGTAAACTAATTAACAATTCATTTTGCCATTGCCATTTCTGTTAAAAGCTGAAGTTCAAATATTTGAAAGCTACCTTGGCACATAAACACCTCCTCCATTTGATAATAAAAACTAATCAACCTTTAAACACTTTCAAATGAATTGAAATTGCATTTTAAATTAATTTAAATAGATCCATTTGAGATAATAGAAAAATGGTATTAAATGGAAAATAATTGATTATTGAAGTTTACATCAATGTTTAGCCAAGTTAAGACAATAGTTCTATTTGAAGTTCCTTTGAGACATGGGCGCACTTAATGCAAATCTATTCGGCTATGGAAGATGGTATTTTATATTATTAACCGGTTTGTGTACTATGAAAGTCGGCTACAAGGAACAATCCATTGTACATTCAAAGCTTCTTAAATCGTTTGGATTAATCATCAATGCAATTTTCATTATTTTAGTGATGTGCTTTATCCATTTCGATCAATATGCGAACCTTCTTAGGGCAACAGAATTAGGCCAGTTAATGATTGCATGCCTCGTATTTTCACATTCCATTGGCACAGTAGTACTGATATTACGGCGTTTTCATCGCGATTTTTCCATAAGCGAAATTTTCAAAGAATTATTTGTGATAAACCTACGTTCTCCACAAATATTAAAATCCACATCTCTTAGACAAGTGCTAATCTCTCGATTCTCTTATGTAAAGCTCGTACTGGTGTGTTTACATTAAGACCGAAAAGTTTTCGGAAATTCTCATTTAAAATTCGCGCGCTGTATATTTTTCGATATTTTAAGTTTATGTAGTTTGGCAGCACTGTCCTTAATTACTATGCCAAAAATGAGCGCGATCTGTCAGACAGTTCGTTTACGGCAGCTGTTGAAACCAGTTCACCTCAGTAGGGCGTTGCGAAAAAAACAATGGAAAAAAATATTGAACAAAGAGTTTGCATCAAATTTTGTGTTTCGAACGAAATTTCGTGTGCAGAATCGTTGCGAATGCTACAAAAGGCTTATGGGGAATCAGTTTTATCGAAAACTCAAGTTTATGAGTGGTACAAAGCCTTCCAGGACGGTCGTACGACCGTCGAAGACATTTCGCAACGCACTACTGAGGTGAACTGGTTTCAACAGCTGCCGTAAACGAACTGTCTGACAGATCGAGCTCATTTTTGGCATAGTAATTAAGGACAGTGCTGCCAAACTACATAAACTTAAAATATCGAAAAATATACAGCGCGCGAATTTTAAATGAGAATTTCCGAAAACTTTTCAGTCTTAATGTATATGCGGTTATGACTTTCATATATTGTTGGAAATGTCTGGCAAGCAGTGGTTATATTAATATGCTTAAGGTATTTAGCAACTTGAATTTTATCAATATTCATGATGCATGCTTGTACCAACTGAGTCAGGCATTATGGTGGGTCTTGGTCAATTTTGAAACTATTAATCTTCGCGTGAAGTCAATAATGAAAAAAGTCTCGTCCAAACGCAGAGGCAACTGCACTAAATTGTCGAGTGAAATGCATAACTTGTTCACAGCACATTATGAGATTTATGCTTTGTTCCAACGTGTGATCTACCTTTACAGATTTGAGATTATGATTTCATTAATACTTTATTTTTGGAGTTTTGCAGCAAGTATGTTATTTTTTTATGAGATCGTTACTGGAAAATTGCATATACAGCCGCAGAGGCAGTATATTACGATTTTATTTGTGATTTCACAATGTTGCAATGCATATATACTTAACAATTTATGCCAATACATCACGGATGTCTGTACAGAAACAATGGAAATTATTAGTCAAATCATTGAGTTCCGTAAAAATATTGATGCTGAGTTTTGGGTGGGGGTAGGATTGACTGTTTTAACCTTTCTATATAATATTCATCACACTTACGTTATTTCTTTATAGTGCGAATCATTCCTTTTACAACTTTCTTGTCAGAATCCATCGACTAAAATTTTTGGAATCTTCAACATCAACAGACGTCAGCTATTTAACATCTTCACACAAATACAGTTGTATGGAATTACGTTGATACAGAGTGTGTACGGGTAAACTTAATTGTATGGCTAAATTAAAGTGTCATAAATTTAAAAAATGTATTAAAAAATGTTTATAAAAATTAAATGAAGAGTTTGTTATTATATTATGTCCTTACTTATTTATTTTGCTCACATTTTTATTGAATACACAGCGGCGTAATGAAGTTTAGAAATCTTATATTATCCACAATACGATTTTTTTGCAAATCGCCAGAAAATGAATTATGTCCTTATTGGTTTCGTACTTTATCTAGTGTCCTACAGACTCTAGTCGACTTAAAGTTCTAAGTAGTTTCCAAGAACTTAAGCTAGCTTAAACAAGAATAGCGAAAACAATAACAATGAGTGGAGAAAGTTCGGGAACAATTGGTAGCAGTAAAGAGTAAAGAGTATATAACGTAATCAAATACAGAGCGGAAAAAGTAGGAAAAGAGAAATAATAAAATGTGTTCATATATTTTGTGAACTGTATTTGCTAAAATTATATGTCAATCAATATATGTAAAATCAGTTATCCTGAAGTAAATTTACTTCAACATTCGTTTCTTTTATTAAAAAAATGATTAAGTATATTTTTGTATGTATACTTTTAATGCTTCAGTCTATTAGTTGAACCAAAGTATATAATAAATAACTTTTTTACACTATTACTGAACGATAAAAGTGATGATGATTAAGCAAATGTACTCGTAAACATAAGTTACCATCTTTGATAAAAAAATTTTAATTAAATTGAAATTCCATTTATTTAAGTAAACATTAAATTGCATTCCAGCAATCCTAATCCTAATATCGAGCAATGCCTTTGAAATAGTACTATTTGAAACTTCTTCAGAATATGTATAACCTCAATTTAAATTTATTGAATATCGGAAGAGTTTATTATATATTGTTGACCGGTTTATGTACAGCTAAAATTGACATCCAAGGAGAAACCATTACAAATTCTCAGATTTCCGTAACTTATGGATTGATCAACAACATAGCACACATCAGCTTTATATCCTACTGTTTGATATGTAATGAGAATTTCATTAAAATTAGTAGTAAACCTGATATAGCCGGTGTAATGAGCGCCTTTTTCATAACTTTTCTGACCATAGGCAGTGTACTAACATTTCTACGTCGTTTCTATCGGGATCGATCCACAATCAAAATCTTTGAAGAATTATTTACATTGAATGAACATTTTTTTCCCATATTAAATCTAAAATCTGTCCGACGTGAACTTTTAAGTCGACTTTTATACATTAAGTTCGTACTTATGTGCATATATGTTGCATTTATATTTATAGACTGTTGGCAATTAGCAGCTACTGGTCATCGTATGTGGATACTAATTAAACTTTGTCAATTAAATTTCTTTAATATTCTTAATGCATCCTTATATCAACACAGTCATGCGCTCTGGTATATTTTGACTAATTTCGAGGCGATCAATCTTCGTCTCAAGTTCATAATGAGTACAATTTCAAGAAATCCTGGAAGTGACTTTACTAAACTATCTACCAAACTTAATGACCTATCCATAGCACACAAAAAACTCTACAATTTGTTGCAACGTGTAATTCATTTGCATAGGTTTGAGATGTCAGCTTTATTAATATTATGCTATCTTTCTTTTGTGGGAAATTTAAATGCATTCTACATGAGCTTTACTGGTAAATGGGAAATAGAGTTTTATTTGTACTTCAAGATAGGTCTGCTGCTTATTTTACATTTGATCGATTTATATATTCTTAACAACTTGTGCCAGTTCATCACAGATGCCTGTAATGAAACCAAGGAAATCATTAGTAAATCTATTGAGTTCCGTGGAAACATTGGTGCTGAATTTTCACTATCGGTGAGTGCGAATTATGCATTTAATTAAATATAATCTTTCAACTTTTATGATGTGATTTCTTTCCAGTGTGAGACATTCATCCTTGAACTAGTATGTCGGGATCCGTCGATAAAAACCTTTGGTATATTCAAAATTAACAAGCAACAGCTATTCAAAACCGTAACACAAATAATTTTATGCATCATTATATTAATACAGGCCGAGTATGTTTAAATTTATATTGTCAGATCTTAATATACAATAAAAAATAAATATTTAAAATGTATGTGAAGTGTACATCGTAAAACTATTTGTATTTTATTTAAACTATTTTATATATGAGCATATATGGATTATATGCTCGTATGGTCTATGAATTTTCGAAAATTGACAACAAATTTAATAATGTATCATCATATTCTCAAAAAACTGTATTTTTATAATCAATCGAATATTCTAAAATAATTTAAACGATTTCTAATAATTATCTACCATATCTAACACCTTATCTAACCTTATCTGCCTTATCTAACAAAATTTGAAATTACAGCAGATGAAGAAATAGTTGCACCTCCAGGTGTGTATGTATAAATTTTTCCAATTTTTTTTATAGAAAACACGTAATTTTTAACAAAACTTAATTTTTTTTTTTCACGACATTAGCCATGGGCTTGTACACATTTCGTCCATCTCTCTGGTAATTCATGAGTACCATGCCAGAAAACCTGCTTATCTTCTACGACAAGCCATTTCCAACTTCGTCGAGATTACTTAAGTGCTGCTCTGCAAGCGCTTGCCAGGCCTGTGGAGTATAAAGTATGCGAAAGAATGTTTGCTATTCCAACTCAACAATTTCAAGGTGTCTTTCACTGGTTTTGCTATGTAAGACGGTGGCTTGTCATATAACAAAATCACTTTGCCATGTCTTCTGACCCATTCCGGCCATCTTTGGATCAATACGTGATTTCAATTAATCATTTGTTGGCAATGGCATTTTTAAGATATCTTCAAGGAAGATTCTTTAATCGAATGTTCAAGATGCTACCAGGCACAAATCATTCTGTTCTTAACGAAGCAATTCAACTGCTTTGTTGCGTTCTTGCATAAGATAAGTGAGCTCGCCTTTGACATGATCTCTGAAAGATAAAACACAGTTTTTAGTTTTTGGCGGACTCAACTTGTGTGGGTTTGCAGTTTACGGTAGACGAATAAAAGACGTATATGTTCAATAAATATGTATATGCGGTTATGACTTTCATATATTGTTGGAAATGTCTGGCAAGCAGTGGTTATATTAATATGCTTAAGGTATTTAGCAACTTGAATTTTATCAATATTCATGATGCATGCTTGTACCAACTGAGTCAGGCATTATGGTGGGTCTTGGTCAATTTTGAAACTATTAATCTTCGCGTGAAGTCAATAATGAAAAAAGTCTCGTCCAAACGCAGAGGCAACTGCACTAAATTGTCGAGTGAAATGCATAACTTGTTCACAGCACATTATGAGATTTATGCTTTGTTCCAACGTGTGATCTACCTTTACAGATTTGAGATTATGATTTCATTAATACTTTATTTTTGGAGTTTTGCAGCAAGTATGTTATTTTTTTATGAGATCGTTACTGGAAAATTGCATATACAGCCGCAGAGGCAGTATATTACGATTTTATTTGTGATTTCACAATGTTGCAATGCATATATACTTAACAATTTATGCCAATACATCACGGATGTCTGTACAGAAACAATGGAAATTATTAGTCAAATCATTGAGTTCCGTAAAAATATTGATGCTGAGTTTTGGGTGGGGGTAGGATTGACTGTTTTAACCTTTCTATATAATATTCATCACACTTACGTTATTTCTTTATAGTGCGAATCATTCCTTTTACAACTTTCTTGTCAGAATCCATCGACTAAAATTTTTGGAATCTTCAACATCAACAGACGTCAGCTATTTAACATCTTCACACAAATACAGTTGTATGGAATTACGTTGATACAGAGTGTGTACGGGTAAACTTAATTGTATGGCTAAATTAAAGTGTCATAAATTTAAAAAATGTATTAAAAAATGTTTATAAAAATTAAATGAAGAGTTTGTTATTATATTATGTCCTTACTTATTTATTTTGCTCACATTTTTATTGAATACACAGCGGCGTAATGAAGTTTAGAAATCTTATATTATCCACAATACGATTTTTTTGCAAATCGCCAGAAAATGAATTATGTCCTTATTGGTTTCGTACTTTATCTAGTGTCCTACAGACTCTAGTCGACTTAAAGTTCTAAGTAGTTTCCAAGAACTTAAGCTAGCTTAAACAAGAATAGCGAAAACAATAACAATGAGTGGAGAAAGTTCGGGAACAATTGGTAGCAGTAAAGAGTAAAGAGTATATAACGTAATCAAATACAGAGCGGAAAAAGTAGGAAAAGAGAAATAATAAAATGTGTTCATATATTTTGTGAACTGTATTTGCTAAAATTATATGTCAATCAATATATGTAAAATCAGTTATCCTGAAGTAAATTTACTTCAACATTCGTTTCTTTTATTAAAAAAATGATTAAGTATATTTTTGTATGTATACTTTTAATGATTCAGTCTATTAGTTGAACCAAAGTATATAATAAATAACTTTTTTACACTATTACTGAACGATAAAAGTGATGATGATTAAGCAAATGTACTCGTAAACATAAGTTACCATCTTTGATAAAAAAATTTTAATTAAATTGAAATTCCATTTATTTAAGTAAACATTAAATTGCATTCCAGCAATCCTAATCCTAATATCGAGCAATGCCTTTGAAATAGTACTATTTGAAACTTCTTCAGAATATGTATAACCTCAATTTAAATTTATTGAATATCGGAAGAGTTTATTATATATTGTTGACCGGTTTATGTACAGCTAAAATTGACATCCAAGGAGAAACCATTACAAATTCTCAGATTTCCGTAACTTATGGATTGATCAACAACATAGCACACATCAGCTTTATATCCTACTGTTTGATATGTAATGAGAATTTCATTAAAATTAGTAGTAAACCTGATATAGCCGGTGTAATGAGCGCCTTTTTCATAACTTTTCTGACCATAGGCAGTGTACTAACATTTCTACGTCGTTTCTATCGGGATCGATCCACAATCAAAATCTTTGAAGAATTATTTACATTGAATGAACATTTTTTTCCCATATTAAATCTAAAATCTGTCCGACGTGAACTTTTAAGTCGACTTTTATACATTAAGTTCGTACTTATGTGCATATATGTTGCATTTATATTTATAGACTGTTGGCAATTAGCAGCTACTGGTCATCGTATGTGGATACTAATTAAACTTTGTCAATTAAATTTCTTTAATATTCTTAATGCATCCTTATATCAACACAGTCATGCGCTCTGGTATATTTTGACTAATTTCGAGGCGATCAATCTTCGTCTCAAGTTCATAATGAGTACAATTTCAAGAAATCCTGGAAGTGACTTTACTAAACTATCTACCAAACTTAATGACCTATCCATAGCACACAAAAAACTCTACAATTTGTTGCAACGTGTAATTCATTTGCATAGGTTTGAGATGTCAGCTTTATTAATATTATGCTATCTTTCTTTTGTGGGAAATTTAAATGCATTCTACATGAGCTTTACTGGTAAATGGGAAATAGAGTTTTATTTGTACTTCAAGATAGGTCTGCTGCTTATTTTACATTTGATCGATTTATATATTCTTAACAACTTGTGCCAGTTCATCACAGATGCCTGTAATGAAACCAAGGAAATCATTAGTAAATCTATTGAGTTCCGTGGAAACATTGGTGCTGAATTTTCACTATCGGTGAGTGCGAATTATGCATTTAATTAAATATAATCTTTCAACTTTTATGATGTGATTTCTTTCCAGTGTGAGACATTCATCCTTGAACTAGTATGTCGGGATCCGTCGATAAAAACCTTTGGTATATTCAAAATTAACAAGCAACAGCTATTCAAAACCGTAACACAAATAATTTTATGCATCATTATATTAATACAGGCCGAGTATGTTTAAATTTATATTGTCAGATCTTAATATACAATAAAAAATAAATATTTAAAATGTATGTGAAGTGTACATCGTAAAACTATTTGTATTTTATTTAAACTATTTTATATATGAGCATATATGGATTATATGCTCGTATGGTCTATGAATTTTCGAAAATTGACAACAAATTTAATAATGTATCATCATATTCTCAAAAAACTGTATTTTTATAATCAATCGAATATTCTAAAATAATTTAAACGATTTCTAATAATTATCTACCATATCTAACACCTTATCTAACCTTATCTGCCTTATCTAACAAAATTTGAAATTACAGCAGATGAAGAAATAGTTGCACCTCCAGGTGTGTATGTATAAATTTTTCCAATTTTTTTTATAGAAAACACGTAATTTTTAACAAAACTTAATTTTTTTTTTTCACGACATTAGCCATGGGCTTGTACACATTTCGTCCATCTCTCTGGTAATTCATGAGTACCATGCCAGAAAACCTGCTTATCTTCTACGACAAGCCATTTCCAACTTCGTCGAGATTACTTAAGTGCTGCTCTGCAAGCGCTTGCCAGGCCTGTGGAGTATAAAGTATGCGAAAGAATGTTTGCTATTCCAACTCAACAATTTCAAGGTGTCTTTCACTGGTTTTGCTATGTAAGACGGTGGCTTGTCATATAACAAAATCACTTTGCCATGTCTTCTGACCCATTCCGGCCATCTTTGGATCAATACGTGATTTCAATTAATCATTTGTTGGCAATGGCATTTTTAAGATATCTTCAAGGAAGATTCTTTAATCGAATGTTCAAGATGCTACCAGGCACAAATCATTCTGTTCTTAACGAAGCAATTCAACTGCTTTGTTGCGTTCTTGCATAAGATAAGTGAGCTCGCCTTTGACATGATCTCTGAAAGATAAAACACAGTTTTTAGTTTTTGGCGGACTCAACTTGTGTGGGTTTGCAGTTTACGGTAGACGAATAAAAGACGTATATGTTCAATAAATACGCTGTGTGCTACTCGCTGGCGCCATCTTTTAATTAAACCGGAAAGAACTTATGCCTACAATTGGTAAATTAATTAAGGAAATCCTTTAACAGATAAGCAATAACAACAGTGAATGGTAAACTTGGTACTCGATTCTGAAACTTTCTGAGATTTACATAAACGTACTTTATTTGTAAGACAAGTAACGTATCTTATGCTCTTAAAAATATAGAAAGTACAGGATACTGTGATAAACCAAGTCTTAAATAATTGAGAACTTTCATTTCAGGTATCAAACTTGAATGATATGGGTAGCTCTACAGTAGTTTTCAAAAATTGATTAGGAATGATGTTAAGCTTTCGCACTGGGTATTGCAAATTAAAAAAGCACTTGAACATATAATAACGGCCAAAGAACTTAAAATATGTCATTTCCTTAAAAAGGAAATATGTACATTTGCTTAGTATTTCGTTGCCAAATATTTTTTCACAAGTCAGTAAAACTCTTTTCCTCAACTTTTGGAAATGAAGTTGTTTTTGACAAAAGTGTTATATATGTCCAAGAACTCTTTTAATTTAAAGTTTGCTGTGCATTAGCTGCGTGCCCCTCATAGACAGGCGTTCAAACAGTAAATTTGTGTAGTTTGCAGTAAAGCAGTTCCAAATTAGTTTTTAGTGGTACGTCACTGTCATTTAAGACGTCTAAGCTGCTTGACACTCAAAGCAGAAATACAAAAGTCGGTACTTGAAATGAAAAAATAATGTTTATTATTCGACAAACAATTTCAAAATTTATATTAAATAATAATTATAATTTTAATATAAATAAATTAATGCACAGTACTAAGACTTGTATTTTTAATTATCAAAAAAATTTTAGTTCTACAATTATAAGATAAATGATTCAGTATAATTTTAAAGAACTCCATAGAGCTTTTTTTTCTGTTTTATCATATACAATTAAAATACTAACCTAAATTTAACACAACTTTATATTCCTATTAATATTATTTTGGTTTTTAACGTTAGCTTATTAGCTAACTTATTACAAAATAATCAATGCATTTTAAATGTTATTAATTTTTCAAAAATTTTTGCAATAATTTTTTTTTTAAAAATATTTTCATTCACAAACATTTTTAAAAAAATTTTTATTATCTCTATGTTAAATAAATATCGTGAAAATTTTCACGAGAGACATTACTTGCATCACACAAAAAATATGGTGTAAAGAAGGAACATTCAGTTTTCAGAAATTTACGGAAGAGAAAATATTATTAAACTTATTTAAAAAAATGTAATTCCCAAACGATTTAGTCTTACAAATCGTCAAAGAAGAGCTTTTTTCTCAAACGCTTCTTCTCTGATTGAACTGCTGGTGGCTCTGATGATTCCAATTGAACAGTAGGTTGTAGTGATCTGTAATTAAAAAATTAACTATTAATATATATTGAATAAAATTATATTCACTTGCATAGAAAAATGTATCTCATAGTTATACTTTTATATGAATATCTGCATTTTGCCACCTAATTAAAATTAGTGTTAAGCAACTTAAACTGAAGCGTGGATCAAAATTGATAGAAATACAACTTCCTCCTAAACAACTGTAAACCAACCTATCATATGTCTTCAATCTTAAATAACTCACAAGGCTAATAACAAAATAACTGAATATTTGATTTATGTATTAATAAGTACTTACCCATAAGTATGCTCTGATTCCTTACTCAGATGAAGAGCACTTAGGTCCACTGGAGTTGAGTGTAAAAATTCATTATTTGCAAATTCAGATGGTGATACAGATGTTGATAAAGATGATGACGAAATTTGTGATGTACGAACAAGATGATCATCTTCATGTTCCATTTGATTAGAAGCACGATGACGTTGAATTATTGAGGTATAAAATCCAATAAATAAATTCCAAAAAAATGTTACCAACAATATTTTTAAACTAAATATCTTAGATATAACAGCTGTACAAAATTTTCCAGTAGTTTTTTTCTGTGAAATAATATAGATGAATCAAAAACAATTAACAATGAAATAAATGTCTTAAGCTTACAGTTTGCTGAATATTTTTCCAAAATAATTTTTGCATTTTAAAATATCTAAATTTTTTATGTTGTAGCAATATATCAACAGATGGTCTCGTTGCTTGATCAGCAGATATCATCTCCTTAAGAACTTGTTGTAGCTCTAAAGATATGCCCAAATCTGAAGCAAAATGTTTCTTTTAACTATACAATCTATTATAAATTTATTTCTTACTTTTTAATACATTGTCAGGTAATAAACCACTGCGTATCTGAACCCAACGTTGACTATTGGGAGGTAAGTGCTTATTTCCAGCTAATTTTAGAATTGTGATTCCTAAACTAAATATATCTGCTGATTTTGAAAAGATGCCCCTCATGATTTCTGGTGCCACATACCGAGCATCACCTTCCATTACGCACTCACGATTAGCCTACAAAAATTTTTTATTATTTTTAAAAATATTTTATTTTCAAAATCCACCTACTTTATCGACATCGGCGACTAGCCCAAAATCAGCTAATTTACAACTACCGTCATCACTAATTAGCACATTCTCCGTTTTGATATCTAGATGAATCAAGTTATTATCATGCAAGCTTTTTAATGCAATAAGTATGTCTAAGAAAATTGACCATATCATTCTTTCTGGTAGTTCCTTCTTTTTATCTAAATAATTTTGCAAATTGCCTTTGCACAATTCCATTTGTATGTAAAGGCGTTCATGTTGTTGCCATGCACGATAAACTGTTAAACAATTTGGTTTTCCTGAAAACTGTTTATAGAGCCTGGCCTCTTCCAGGCGCTCTTTCCGATATCTTCCACCTCTTAAAACTTCTTTCGAAATTTTCACAGCATACATCCGGCCGTCTTCTTTAGATTTTACATTAAAAACCTCGCCGAATGATCCTTCACCAATTTTTGATATACACGTAAAATTAGTTTGAAAGTAATTATAGTGTAGTGACGTCAACTCAGCCTCCGATACACTGTCATTATTCTTGAACGAAATGTTCAATGATACTCCAGTATCAGTCAACTGATTTCGGTTATAACTTTTGTACATTTTTGTTACAAGTTTTGGTGGGCGCAATCGGTTTGTAAGACCAGGTCGGGGCTAGAGTGTTGAACACATAAGTTTTAATTTAATTTTCACAACTAGTAAGATTTGTAGTTAAGAAAAGTGTGGTGTCTTATTTCTTACCTGCATAGAAGAACGCAAGTTATGAGACCAATCCTCTACGTCTCCATCCGATATTTGAGAATAAATGGAATCCTTTGTATAATACGCCATTACGTCTGCTGGCAATAAAATGTCTTTTTCAAAACGGCTTTTTCTTGAAATAGAAGAATTTTATGCGATAAAAAAAGTTACTCCCAATATTGCTTTATGTTTTATTTTAAAATAATAAAACATTAAAACGCTTATATACTTAATAAATTTAAAGAATTATTAAAAAAATTGTGTAGAGTTATATAGCATAAATATGGTATAGATGTAGTATTTGTTGTAGAGCGAGATGATGGATGTAATGGATTTTACCTGATGGGATGAAAGTGAGAAACTTTCTTTGTGTTATATATGTACAATATAAGATCAATACAAAATATATGCACTTACGTACATCTTATGTACAATCTATATCATGCATATATTGCTAAAGGTTTCATTTGTTCAAATTAATCTCACAATAACTATTAGTGGAAAAGTATTGTACTTTATCATATAAGAACTACAACTTTCATGTCAAGTTAGCAAAAGAAATAATGTTGATTATAAATACCAATCGTATAACATAAGATAAAGAAATTTTAACTTGATTTGATTTGTGATGTGCAGTGGAATGAAGAATAATGTTCATTTCAGACATCAGTACTAGTTTTATGTCTCGACCCTGAATACCCATATTAATCTAAAAAACCTTGCTTTTAAAAAAAACTTTTAAATCTACACTGCGGTATAGTAATGATTATTAGTATTAGTTATTAGTAGTGAAATTGAACCCCCTTACATTTATACTTTTTTCGTATCTAGTATCAAAGAACCGCCAGGAGTAGACCTAAATGAATTAGAGACAGGGTTTTACGTATATGCACTTTACATAATGATATAAAAAAGGTAAAAAAGGTATACATTCCATTTCAAAATACTTAATCTGTAATTTTTTCATTGTAACTATTAAGCGGAACCTTCTTTCACATGACTCTTTCCATTATAGTTCATATACTTTAAGAAATTAAATATCATTAATCTAAACAACGCTGGCATTGGATAGTTAAAATTAAAATTAATCGATAGAAAACCTTTTTCAACTACATTAAATGCTTTGCAAGACTTGTGGAACAGTTCGATATCACACTCCATTCCAACGTGGACAAAATGAACTTACTTAATTTCGGAAGAACTTATTACCTGCTTCTGACGGGTTTGTGCACTCTCAATATTGATACTAAGGAGCAAACTCTTCATCATCCTGCATTATACAGAATCTTTGGGTTGATACATAACATTGTGTATATAACTTTACTGGCATACTGTTACTTTTGGTCAGATATTCATTGGAAAGTGCATCATGCGACCACAAAAGCACGAATAATACATACGAGCTTAATAATTTCAATTTCGATATGTGTGGTTTTCACTATTCTACGACAGTTCTATCGCAACCGTTTCATAACTGAAATCTTTAAGGAATTATTTACACTGAACTTTCGCTTTCTTCGTTCATTGGAATCAAAGTCCATCCGTGGTGCAATGATTTGTCGACTTTTGTATATAAAATTTGCACTGATGTGTATACATATAATTTTAGTTCTTTTAAATGTTTGGAGCCTTGCAGCAAGCGGTGAATATACAAGGGCAATTAGTTCGCTTTGTCACTTGAATTTCGTTAATATTTATAATGCATCTACGTACCATCTCTGTCAAGCACTTTGGTACATTTTGAACAATTTTGAAGCCATAAATTTTCGTCTAAAGTTGATCATAAAAAATGTCTCAAGAAATCATATAGATGACTATACTGAACTCTCAACTGAACTACATGATTTGTCCTTAGCGCACTCCAAACTCTACGTTTTACTCCAACGTACGATTTCTCTATACAGATTCGAAATGTTGTTCATATCAGCTTCATTTTTCCTTATTTTTGCAACGCATATGTTTTTTATTTATCTATTGTGTGTGGGAAGAATTGAAACCGATTCTTCAATGATGCGTTTTGCGAGTCTTCTGCTCATGCTACATTTTACCGATGCATGTATTTTAAACAATATGTGTCAGTTCATCACAGATAGCTGCAAGGAAACGATGGATATATTCAGCGAAAGTGTGGAGACCCATTACAAAAACATCGATGCTGGGTTTTTATTGACGGTGAATATGATATTTTTTTTGTTAACTGATTTAGTATTTATTTTAACGATCACATTTTTTTAGTGTGAGTCATTCATATTGCAACTCGCTTGTCAAAATCCGTCCATTAAAACCTTTGGTATATTCAATATTAATAGACAACAAATATTAAAGATTGTAGTACAGATCATTTTATATGGAGTGATATTGATTCAAAGCGATTATAAGTAAAAGAAGCACTGATTATCCACTTGAAATATCCTTAAGTGAAATATAATTAAATGTAAAAACGTTATGTGAATTTAATTGAAATATATATATATATATATTTAAATTTTTCTGGATTCTTCTCTGGAAACATGGTTTTTTGTTTTGTTCAAAAACAAACCTCAATATATCACACTAAGTGACGTTTTTAATTGCAAACGAAAACCAAATGGTTTTCCATCTGGTGATCCTCATTATGAGTCACCCACTCAGTGACATATGTGAAAGTAGAAGTGCCGTTAAAGCGATGTTAGGTTACGTTTAAAGTTTGTCAGTTTTTAATATGGCTTATTTAAAAGTACTTTAATATTTTAAAAATTTATAATATACATGCTCACATTCCTTCAGTGATGAGAATAATGTCACAACCCCCACAATAGTTCTTGTTTTGATTTTGTTATGAGAGCATTTACTGGGATAATTAATAATACGTTCTGGTGATATGACCAGACGTCATATCACTACTACTACTTTTTGTAGTATTATGTAAAGGATCGTGTTAATGCGGACAATTACAAATGCTAGACGCTTTGAGACGTTTCTAGTTACAGCCAAACTCTAGTATTATAAAATGCTCGATGGAAAACATTTGTATGGTGTTATATATCACAACTGCTATCGAGATTCAAACAATATACTGAAATAAGAATTGGATTTAAACATCAATCACAAATCTGTTTTATTTGCATCTTACTTTCGACATCACAAAATTGATATCTCTATAGAAAGCATAGAACGAACATTTCATTACCTCGATCTAATAATTACAAGTATTTAAAGTTTTTAACAAACAGTATAACTTATCCTATATAGTTTTTCAAGAACTATTTTCTTTCTCAACCAACTAAAATTGTAAAAAGGTTTAATATAGAACCTTGACCTCTCCAAACTAAACTGCGACACCGTTTGCTCAATGGACGACAAGTAATAATCCAGAAAAATAATCCAGATTATGTTATATATCTGTAAAAAACTTATTTATACCTTCTGTACATTAACTCTCCAAAGTTATTAAGTAAAACAAAAAAATCATCAATTTAATAAAATTTATTAAGTAGGATAGGATTTATGCAGAGAAAACACATATTACCGGTTAATTCCTACCTTATAAATATATTATGTTTATTGATTCCTTGCAACGTTAACGTACCACTTATATGCAATCAATTCTGACTTATTATCGCAAATTTAAAATCAGAGTTGTAGTCAAAGAAAATGTAGTAATAAATTTAATTTATATTGACATAGAAGCATTAAAAAGCTAATAGAGCGAGAGATTCAGTTATGGCTTTGGTTTTTGGGAAATGTCCATACCCTGCACCCAAACAATTTTGAAACAAATTTTTTATTAATTATTTACCTACCAATTTTTATAGTTACTTTCACATATATAATTTTAATGTCAAGTACTCTCAATGATATTTATAAAATATTAATATTAACTATCAATCTCGTTTACTTCTACCCTATTTACAACAAAATTGTAGTCCATCAATTAGTTAAAATATAGAGTTAACATCTCGATTTATATTAGACAATACTCCATAAAAAGAATAACATTTTAACTAAACGCTACATGTGTTGAATTTTCTTCTTAAAAAACTAATTTATATTCCTAAATTAAATAAATTATAAATTTGCTGTATGTTAAATCACAGCAATATTTAAGTCTCTTGGAGTAATACTAAATATGATTAGAATGACTTTAATATTTCTTCTTAAAATAATCAGTACGAAGGGCTCTTTTATTATTATGGTACCCATATGCTCTCTCTGATTTTCAAATTTGCTGCCTCAACCACCGAAATGTTGGTACTGTAAGCAGTCCAGACGATCCTTATTAGTCTTCGTCTAACTCACAATTCAAAGGCGTGTGTTTATCTTTTTTTTATAGTACACTTTTAAACTGGATATCTAGCTATTTGGAATATAATTATTTTTACTTTTTAAAGTCTTGTAGTTTTATTCATCATTTTGTTTCTACCATATCTATTATAAATAAGGCTAAAAACATTTAACTGAATTAGCAAACTAGCCAACAGACTAAGGACTAATAGAAATAATTCAAAAGAACTGCTCACGGTAGTCTCAGATATCAAGGCACGACAGTCTTCAGACTTAATTAAGACTTAGCACCATAAGTATACAATCGGCTAGTCAGTTAAGGTGTTAGCGTGTAAAAGTGTCGCACACACAGACACAATAATATAGATACACAAACATAAAGTGACAGAGCCATGAAGCCATACAGATATACGAGACATATGACTTGTCATGTTGATAGACCATACATGAGATGGTTTACGTGCTATCCTATATCTCTCTATCTACGCGTCACAAGCTTTTTGTCAAACCTAACACACCCTTTATTTATGACAGTGCAAGGCGTATAAAAATATCTAACTATATTATAATAGTGAACATCAGAAATACAGTAGTAATATTTTAGTGTTCTTTGAGAGATGGGCAAATTCAGTTCAAATTTATTTAAGTTCAGCAGAAATTATTTTTTCTTGCTGTCTGGTTTGTGTACAGTCATAGTTGACATCAAGAAGCAAACAATTCTATATTCCAGTTTTCTTAAGATATGTGGAGTAGTGTACAATGCAGTACATATAAGTTTGATGACATACTGCGTAATTTGGGAGGATCTATATTCGAAGACTATAAACGCAACTGAAATAGCAGAAATATTGAATCACTGCTTTCTTAATTCTATTACATTATCTGGCGTTTTAATGATTCTACGTCGATTTTATCGGGATCGTTCGATCATTAAAATTTTTAAAGAGTTATTCGCACTACACCGCCGTTATGTTCGAATATATAAAAGAACTTCTTTTAGTCGTAAACTAATATGTCGACTATCATATATCAAATTCGTACTTAATTTCATACATGGCCTTTCGGTTATTGTGTTATGTACGACACTAATTACAAGTCATCAATATATGAGAGCGATTTTCGCATTTTGTCACTTAAACTTTATAAATATACTGGATGCATCCCTTTACCATCTCAGTCAGGCATTATGGTACATTCTGGTCAACTTTGAAAGCATCAATTTTCGTCTCAAGTTATTAATGAAACAGATTTCCAGAAATCCTACATCTGACTACACTAAACTGTTAAGTGAATTGCAGAATCTGTCTATAGCACACGCCAAGCTATATAATATTTTACAGCGTGTTGTGCGTATCCAAGGATTGGAAATGTTTGTGTCACTATCACTTTATTTTTGGTCTTACTCAGCGAATATTCTTTTTTTCTATCTTACGTGCGTAGGTAGAATGGAGAAAGACTACTTTCATATATATTTTGCAAGCATTTCACTTTTAATACATTTTATTAATATATATATTTTAAACAACATGTGCCACTTTATAACAGACGAATGCAATGAGTCTCTGATAATATTCAGTCAAGTGATTGAGTTTAATAGAGACATTGATGTCGACCTTCTAATGGCCGTGAGTATAAATTCTTAATGTTTGAATATAATTTATCTCATGAACACTTATGTTTTGTTTAGTGTGAATCGTTTGTTCTACAACTCGCTTGTCAGAATCCATCTATCAGAACCTTTGGTATATTCAACATTAACAAACAACAATTATTCAATATCGCAGTACAGATCAGTTTGTATGGTGTGATATTCATACAGGCTGATTATATGTAAATATATTATATATGTTATTAGTTGGACTTATTTTATTCAAATATTATATTTTAAAAATAAATATTGTAATATGCTTTTATTTCTTCAGTATAACTCGTGTGTCTGATAACAGGAAGGAGGTATCTTAGCAAAGAGTCCTAAATCCTACTCATCTTATTTATGAACCGATTTCATTAATATTCGTTTCTATTGCTTCTGATCCGATGAATGTTCTTTTGGTTTTACTGGCAAGCGTCCTTCTCTATATTATATATAGAGAAGTTTCTTCAATCTATTTCACATACATATTATATATAGATATATATAGATATAAACATTTTCTATATATATATATATATATTCTATATATATTCCATAAGGTTCGACATATGGAGACTCTGAGTTGTACAATTTTTTTATTTTTTTTTATTTGTGAAAGAAACTGGAATTAATTTTCAAGATATTTATTTATTTATTTGAAATCAAATACAGCCTAGAAGTTATAGTGAAGTAAAATATTCAGAAATTAGGGTTTGGGATTTAAATTTTTTTTTTCTAATTTTCAGTAAAAAGAGATTCCAATTTATTACAAGCCTTATAGTGATCATCAGTTGGAGTATCATTCGTTTGTAAATAAAAATTCCGAATATTGAATGAGTCTTCTACTTCATTCGTGGAAGGCTAATAAACAATCACACCCACGGAACCCTTATCATTACTTTCCGTTTCGTTTAGAATCGAATCCACTAATTCAGAGCTATAATGCTCAATAATTTCGCCATCTGTAGAAAAGCTTGATGTAGAAATTTGATTATCAAGCTCAATATAATCGTTAAGAGAAGCATTGGGAATTATTTTATTTACTTTAAACCACGCTCCCAGCGACTGGCATTTGAGCAAAGAAGCAACATAAGAAAAAAAATTAAACATTTGATTTGGGAAAAGGGACTTCCCTAACACCAAAATGGATTCATACTTAAAACAAAAATTTGACTTATAGAATGCACTTTCCCACATTCCTATTGGCACATAGAAGTTCGAGTTATGGAAGCAGAATTGTATGTAATTTGCTCTCCAAAACCTTGTTACTTTCTTTTTAGTTCGAGTTATAGAAAATTCGAGTTATAAAAGTTCGAGTTATAGAAGTTTCTGTGTATATTATTATATATATTATTATATTTATTATTATATATATTATTATATATATTATTATATATATTATTATGTATATGATAAAATATATTCCATTAACTTTCAAAATTAAGCATAGAGTAATATCAAATGAGTTTGAGAACTTTACATCTATCATTGTGGAACAGGAAAAATGGTTTAAATGGAAGAGTTTTTAATTACATGCTAACAAGTTATATCCAACAAAGTCTTTGTACTTTTCTTAATATTATTAATGAACGTTTTTGAAATACATGAAGCCTTACCATTGATCAATTGTCATTAAAGGTATTTGATGTTCTTAAATACAATAATAGCTGCATAATAATAATATAATAATAGTAATAATAAAAATATTAATTCGGATAACTTTAATAAAAAAAACTCCTCATACGCAGTTGGTCTGGGGTGTAATGGAACCGTACTTCCATAAAATTAAGAAAGATGTCACTTGTGATCGCTGTAGCCTGTTAATAGCTAATTTTTTTATAATAACTTATAATATTAACAAGACAGAAATACAAGTTTGTTATAAGCAAAATAAAATCACATTACATTAATCTTCTTCTTCATAAAACTATTGCAAAGTTTAAGTTTATGGAAAGAAAATTACATTTATAAGGCAATTCCATAAACTCTATTAATAAATAAAAAAATTCTTTTTTTAAAATGCTTTATTGTTATTAACAAATTACATTTATAATCAGTTAACACTGATAATAAGTGAATGTACACATGAGTCATTATAGATAAGAACATTTCTATTGAGAAAAAAAAATTATTAATTTACAGAACTTTTAAGTGTTCTGATTGAAGATAACAGAGGAATTAGAAAAATTAATTTTTCACCATATATTATTAGTGAGCAAGGATTGTGTGAAGTAGTATGGTTTTATAAACAATTGAGAAATGAGGAACATTAATTTTAAATTATTAAACATCGGACGAATTTACTATATTTTGTTAACTGGTTTGTGTACTGTTCAAATCAACATAAGAGAGCAAATCGTGACACATTCCGGGTTCTTCAGACTATATGGACTAACCTATAAGGCTCTATTTATTATCACCATAATATACAGCGTGATTAAAAAACATTTTTTGGTTATATATAATGGAACTACACTGAAAGGAGTTATATTTGCCAGTTTTCATATCGTTCATAGTGTGTATATCGTACTTGCTACCTTACGTTGTTTTCATCGCGATCATTCAATAATGGAGATTTTTAAAAAATTATTCACACTAAATTTTCGTTTTCTTCGTACATTAGAGGAGACATCTCCTCGTCGGCAGATGTTAAATCGGCTTTTATACATCAAATTCGGTCTGATGAGTATACATGTGTTTCTCATGATTATGCTTTCTGTCAAATTTATTTATATGGGCGAAGGAGTCGGTGTACTTTCTATGTTTTACAGAATGAATTACTTTAATTACCTTGACGCATCCTTTTATCATCTTAGTCAGGCATTATGGTATATTCTTGCTAATTTTGAAACTATAAATTTCCGCCTCAGATTGATAATAAAGAATGAGTTGTATAATCGTAGTAACAACAATAGTAAAGTATTGACCGAATTGTATGACTTGTCCATAGCGCACTCCGAGTTCCACAATTTGTTGGAACATGTGATTAGCTTATCTAGATTTGAAATTTCGAGTATGTCGTCTTCATATTTTTGGACTCACACAACGAATTCATTTTTATTTTACCAAATTTATTTGGGAAAAATGCACCGTGAATTTTTTTTTAATTGCTTTATATGCATTTCGATGGTATTAAATTTTATAAATATATACTTTCTGAACAACTTGTGTCAATTCATCACTAATGCTCGTAAAGAAACAATGGAAATCTTAAGCGAAACTACTGAATTTCATAGAAACACAGATGATAGATTGGCAGTGGCGGTGAGTATTTGCTTAAGAGTAAATATAGCTCATAGTAAAACATGTTTTGTAATGATATGATTTTCTTTCAGTGTGAAGCATTCATTTTACAACTCGCTTGTAGAGATCCATCTATTAGAACCTTCGGTATATTCACCATTAACAAACAACAAATATTCAATATCTCAGTACAGATCAGTTTATACACTATAATGTTAATACAATTCGATTATGTTTAAATTCAATTTATATATATAAATATGAGCGTCACATTTAAAGAAAATAATATTCTAGAGAATAGTGGTAGTGTCACTTTTCTCAAACTTTATAATTGCATATAGTTATACACTGATTAAGAATCATCAGCGTCGGAGTGGAGTGGAGGATTCATTATACTAATGATCCAGAAATGCAATACATATACTCAAATTGCTTTTTCTCATTTCAACTTTTAGTATATGTGGTAATACACAATTTATATTAAGCTTTTGTTTGCTGTTTATTGAATTATATATAATATTATGTATTTGTAATTAATAAAAGTGTTTTGAGCAATAGAAAGTTCAGCGACCTTTCTGATCACTATTAATAGTTCATCTAAGATAACTAAGAAAATCTTAACACTTATCTTAGAATTTTTATTTAATATCTCTATAAGAAGTGTAATGTTAAAATCGGAGAACAAAGACTACAATTACTTAAATTAATTATTGTTATATTTGTTCTAATAGATCAGTAAGTTAATGTGTTAGTAAATATTAACTATACATTAAAAAAACTGCAAATTAGATCCGCATAAATCAAGAACTTCAAGTACTTCAGTTGATTAATAAATCTGATTCTTAGCTTCAATTTTGACAGAGTGTAAATTCCATTCTTGCCACTTGCATTCGAAAAACTTATTTTCTAATAATTAACTCAATGTAGTATTGTCAAGTACTAAACTATGACCGCTCAAGTATTCAAAATTTTCTATTTAAAAACAAGTCTTTCGCCACCATAATTTGATTTTGTAATAAATTTTAATTTGATTTATTTATTAATTTATATACTATCATCGGACTCATATCGAAATTATTCTGTAAGTCAGCAAACTCAAATATTAACATAAAACAAAATCAATAAAAATATATCACAACTATAAAAAGATAATGCACAACAGGGTGTATAACTTAAAACTTAGGCAAATTTATTTAGAGACCTATTTAAAAGGCAGGTCTCTGTAGTAATAAGCTACTAACTCTCTGAACAGTATTTAGTTCTTGTACTTATAAACGAAAAATTCACTTGTATGGAAATTCAAGCAAACTAGATGTGCATAAAAAAGTGCCTATATTATGGATGTCGAATAATATGGAACTCATGATATGACCTATAAACTGCCAAGAACTCAAGTCACTAATTCACTTCAAATCACTGCACCATCCTCTACGAAGAAGCACAGTATAATTGACTTTAGAAAAAGTACTTAGACTAGTTTAAAAACCGTTCACTGAAACAGTCAAAGCACCAGTCTTAATTCCTCATAAAAGAATAAATATAATAGCTTTAAACGCTTCGGTTCATCACATCTTAGAAAAATGATTTAATAATTCTGTACAACCTCTTTACTTGATCCGGTAAACAAAAGAAGTTGTTCTGTTTTAAAAAATAAATATTAGAACAAAACTCTTAAGCATGAGAGACTTTTATAATTCTTAACAGAACTCAATTTCACGGGTAGAAGTAGATTCCAAAACGATAAGTTCTGTATTCTCCATTCTGAAGAATGTGTGAGAGTAAACTCAGAAAACTCTATTTAATTTAATGGAGAATTTAAAAGATATTATTATATAGTTTAATCGCAAGTACGTATGTATGCGCATTGATATTGAAAAAAATAATTACTAACTGTTTGATCAATAAAAATTATAGATTGCTATAGTCAAACATCACTTACATGTATAGTTAAACTTCTCGCGTCCACTCTAGTGCTCTGATGTAAATCGTGACAAATACTCGTATTGCAACAAAATTTTGATTTTCAAAATGTACTAAAGATCACTTACTTTCTGAAAGCAAGAAAATTTATTTAATAATAGTAATTATGTTGTAGATATTTGTAAATTTGATCATTTACTAGCAAATTTGTATGTAATACAATGCATATATGCATATATGTAATTACCTTACTATATACAATATCCAATTCTGTAGCTCCAATATTGCGTTCACGAAACTCACCAGTAAGAATATGTGTCAGTCTTATAAGCATAGAACATACAATAATCACAATAATCCAAATCACAGCTATGTACACTCCTTGGTAAGGGTCTCGTATGATTCGCTTCGTATACGGCGAAGTTTATCCAATTCTGTAGCTCCAATATTGCGATCACGAAACTCACCAGTAAGAATATGTGACAGTCTTATAAGCATAGGACATACACGTCACAATAATTCAAATCACAGCTATGTACACTCCTTGGTAAGGGTCTCGTATGATTCGCTTCGTATACGGCGAAGTTTACGGAGTTAGCGCGTTGATCAAGTAGTCGTCCTTCTATTAGAGTGATTCAAAAACAAAGCGTTGACAAAGCGTTTGTTGCGTTAATAAATATAACACGGATATCCACACGAGATAGACAACTGTATTTAGTGATTAGTAATAAAATGTGGATAAGTTCACCAAAACAAAATCATAAGAAAGAATTATTGTTCAAAATGTACATAAACAACGTGTAGCTAAATTCAATATCTCCAATTATTATTATATAAACAAATAAATTTGCAGACACCACAATCACTAATAAAAAACACATAAACTATCGAAATATGATATATTAATTTAAAGTAATTTCCGATCACCAGACGCAGAAGTTCTAATAACTTTGTTATTGTGTATTTTTATGGTCCGGTAGTCAGAATTTGACAGTTGTATGCATATTGCAAAGCGTGTGGAGGATAAGAATGGGAATGGAATGGGAATTGAAATATTCCAATAAAAACTTAACAAAATCTATTTAAAATATCTAATTTATGTATGTAGGTATGTTTTTTGAATTTTTGTATTAGAAGACAATTTTGATGAGAAAATTCTCATAAAATTTTACGATTTAAAATTTTTTTTCAAATTTTATTTAGTAAATCTGAACAGTTTTATCCATCCACACAATAATTATGAACTCGCTTTGCAATGCATATAGAATTTTCGAATAAGGGGAACAGAGCAGAGAGAAACAAACTGCGTATTTCTTACTATAGTGACCATTTCGAAGCAATAAAAAAAAATTATATAATCAAAAGACAAATTCCTTAACTTCCATGAAATCATATATTGCTAATGGCTCCCTCATTAGATTTATAATCAGTTAACACAATTGAAAGTAAGTGATTGTCATATGATTCATTATAGATAAAAGCATTTCTATTTTAAAAAATGTTCCATTTATAGAATTTTAAAATGTTTTGATTGAAGATAACAGAGGAATTAGAAAAAATAATTTTTCACCACATATTTCACCACGCAAGGATTGTGTGAAATAGTATGATTTTATAAACAATTAAGAAATGAGGAACATTATTTTTAAATTATTAAACATCGGACGGATTAACTATATTTTCTTAACTGGTTTGTGTACTGTTCAAATCAACATAAGAGAGCAAGTCCTGACACATTCCGGATTTCTCAAAATATATGGACTTACGTACAACATAGCTTTCGTGACTTACATAGTATACTGCTTGATTCAAAAGGAATTTTTAAGATTTCATTTAAATGATATATAGGGACTCGTGGGGGCGGTTTTCATTTGGTTCACACCTTATGTGCGGTATTGGCTACTTTACGTTGTTTCCACCGCAATCGTTCAATGATGGGGATTTTCAAAGAATTATTTACATTCAAGTTTTCTTCGTACATTAGAGAAGACATCTTCTCGTCGGAATATGTTATCTCGACTTTTGTATATTAAATTAGGATTGATGTTCATACATATTCTTTCTGCAATAATGTATTATTTATATCTTATTGTTATTGGCCAAGCATCGAGATTGCTTTCGAATTTTATTAAATTCAATTATTTTAATTCCATTGACGCATCCGTATATCAGCTAACCCAGGCATTATGGTATATTTTGGCTAATTTCGAAACTATAAATTCCCACCTTAAAATGCTTATGAAGAAGGCATTAACTGGTCATATAGACGATTTCACCAAGTCATTAACTGAATTGCATGATTTATCCATATCACACTCAGAACTCTTTAAGTTATTAAAACAAGTGATCCATTTGTCCAGATTTGAAATTTTGTGCATGTGTTTTTACAACAAATACGTCCTTTTATTATCTATATTTCGTGGGTAAAATGAAGAGAGAGTTCTTTTTTAACTACTTTATATTCGTTGCCCTCATAATACATTTTATAAATATGTACTTTCTACACAACTTGTGTCAATTTATCACTGATGCTTGTAATGAAACTATGGAAATCATCAGTGAAACCACTGAATTTAACAGAAACATAGATACTAGGTTTCTGAAGGCGGTGAGTAATTTCTATTACTTTGATTTATAGTAAAATAAATTTTATAATAATATGGCTTTCTTTCAGTGCGAATCATTTGCTCTGCTACTCGCTTGTAAGGATTCATCTATCGAAAACTTTGGATTATTCAATATAAACAAACAACATATATTCAGTGTCTTAGTACAGATCAGCTTATATAGTATTATATTAATTCAAATGGAGTATGTTTAAATAAAAATGTGTAATGGAATAAAAATTTGAATTGTTCTTGCATTATATGTTTTGTTGTTACTTATCAGATTTGTTCTACACTCTAAGCGCCTCAAACATTTTGTCCCACTGACTACAGGCCTAGTTACAAAAGAAATAGAAAAGGGGAAGTATCTAAATCTAAATCAAAGTTATTCAAAAAGAAACAAGCAGGCACAACCACTTGTTTCCAAAACCGAGGAGACATATTTAAACGGTACCCAACGTTATGACCCATCTGAAATAACAATTATTTTCAACAAGTCTACAGGCTTCAGCAAATCTAATAAGATAGGACATTTAATTTTAGTACCAGAAGTTTGATTGTTGGCACCTTCGAAATTTAAAATGGGTTTATATAAAAATGTTATGAAATAAGCAAAACTAATTGAATATAATTTCAAAAAAGGAATTGAAAAAAGGTAATGTCTTCATTTTGATAAGGAAAAAAATTAAAAAAATAAGACAATCTTTATTAAGATTGCATCGAGAAGAGTAAAGCCAATTGTAGTAATCCCTAAAAAAAAAGTGATCATACATTAAAATTACGTTCCCTAGAAGGGTCAACTCACACTTTCAATGGCATAAGGAAGTCGACCTTCTGATAAAATTTGGAATAGCTGTTACAGTTAACCATTTATGATTTTAATTTTTAGGCGAGTGCAGTATTTCACTGCTTCCATGAAGACTTTGAAGTGTTTGCGGAAACAGTTCTTCATGGCGTTTTCCCATCAACAGTGCATAATATCTGTTCAGAAGGCTTAAGATAAATAATTCAGAAGATATTCAGAAATTTCTTTTATGTGAAATCATAAATTACAAAATAATACAATGTTTTGAACTTAAGGTTTCTCTGAATAAAACAGTAATAATTTTAGTCTTTAAGTTCTAATAAATGTTTTTGAATTTAACTAACATAAGTACGAGAAAGAAGACATATGATATAGTAGGCCTATACAAAATGTGTGATCTAGTAACATATTATAATAAGAAGGCACCCCATGGGATTTTGCCACACCCACCCTTTCGATAAATGTAATATATCGTTGCCAAGAATATGGATTTGTTGTGTGTGCAGAGACTTACATGCAATAATTAATTACAAAACTTCTTTTTACGAGGAAGAGGAAACAGAATTATTTATTTAAATATATATAAAACTATTATTTCTATACTAAAAATTCAGAAAAGGCTTTCTTGGGAAAAATCATTATTTCAAAAAATCATGTCCTTATTCTCTATTCCACATAACCACTGATCTCAAACAACAAAGCCTCACTTAATAATATAGGTTATAATAATAATTATGATATAATAAAGGAGTTCAAATTAAAATAATGCTAAATAACTCAACAAATATTTACTCAGTTTTGTAGAACTGCTAAAAGCATACATAATTAATTTTGATATCATAATAAATTACTTTATTAATTTGAAGTGTTATTTTTGCCTTAACTTCATAATATAATTTATTTCTAGTTCGGAATATGATCTCTGGATTTTTAAATCTAAAAAATTAGTTTATAAAAAACAGGCTCTTCTTGAAGTTCTATGTGGTTTAAGAAGTGTCTAAATATTTTATATACAAATTGAAATATCTTTTGAAGCAGAAAATATATAAGGACCTTAAAAAAATCCATTAATATTTCATAGTTATTATAGTTTAACTAGTTAACTAGTTTAACTAGTTAATTATCTACATTTTTGGTGTCATGAAACTATTTTTAATATCAACTGGTCAACCATTTCCGCACAGTTTACTGTACACGAGTCGAAAACCCAAGCACGTTCGTACCCGACTACCGAAATGATCAAAACTTCGAACAGTTTAAAGTTCTGGTAATAAATAACCACCCTTCTATTAAATATTGTATAAAATTAATGTTAAAACGAAAAGATATACTATTAAAAGCACATCAAAAGATAACACATAATGGAGTGTATAATTTAGAAGTAAGGAAGTATTTAAAACATAGGTCTCTGTAGTAATAAGCTACAAACTATTTGAACAGCATTTAGTTCTTGTAGATGTGCATAAAAAAGTGCCTATATTATGGGTGTCGAATAATATACAACTCATGATTTGACCTATAAACTTCCAAGAACTCAAGATACTAATTCACTTCAAATCACTGCACCATCCTCTACGAAGAAGCACAGTATAATTGACTTTAGAAAAAGTACTTAGACTAGTTTAAAAACCGTTCACTGAAACAGTCAAAGCACCAGTCTTAATTCCTCATAAAAGAATAAATATAATAGCTTTAAACGCTTCGGTTCATCACATCTTAGAAAAATGATTTAATAATTCTGTACAACCTCTTTACTTGATCCGGTAAACAAAAGAAGTTGTTCTGTTTTAAAAAATAAATATTAGAACAAAACTCTTAAGCATGAGAGACTTTTATAATTCTTAACAGAACTCAATTTCACGGGTAGAAGTAGATTCCAAAACTAGAACTTCAGCATTCTTCATTCTGAAGAATGTGTGAGACTAAACTCAGAAAACTCTATTTAATTTAATGGAGAATTTAAAAGATATTATTATATAGTTTAATCGTACGTATGTGTGTATGCGCATTGATATTGGGAATAATAATAACTAACTGTTTGATCAATAAAAATTATAGATTGCTATAGTCAAACATCACTTACATGTATAGTTAAACTTCTCGCGTCCACTCTAGTGCTCTGATGTAAATCGTGACAAATACTCGTATTGCAACAAAGTTTTGATTTTCGAAATGTACTAAAGATCACTTACTTTCTGAAAGCAAGAAAATTTATTTAATAATAGTAATTATGTTGTAGATATTTGTAAATTTGATAATTTACTAGCAAATTTGTATGTAATACAATGCATATATGCATATATTTAATTACCTTACTATATACAATATCCAATTCTGTAGCTCCAATATTGCGTTCACGAAACTCACCAGTAAGAATATGTGTCAGTCTTATAAGCATAGAACATACAATAATCACAATAATCCAAATCACAGCTATGTACACTCCTTGGTAAGGGTCTCGTATGATTCGCTTCGTATACGGCGAAGTTTATCCAATTCTGTAGCTCCAATATTGCGATCACGAAACTCACCAGTAAGAATATGTGACAGTCTTATAAGCATAGGACATACACGTCACAATAATTCAAATCACAGCTATGTACACTCCTTGGTAAGGGTCTCGTATGATTCGCTTCGTATACGGCGAAGTTTACGGCGTTAGCACGTTGATCAAGTAGCCGTCCTTCTATTAGAGTGATTCAAAAACAAAGCGTTGACAAAGCGTCTGTGGCGTTAATAAATATAACACGGATAACCACACGAGATAGACAACTGTATTTAGTGATTAGTAATAAAATGAGGATAAGTTCACAAAAATAAAATCGTAAGAAAGAATTATTGTTCAAAATGTACATAAACAACGTGTAGCTAAATTCAATATCTCCAATTATTATTATATAAACAAATAAATTTGCAGACACCACAATCACTAATAAAAAACACATAAACTATCGAAATATGATATATTAATTTAAAGTAATTTCCGATCACCAGACGCAGAAGTTCTAATAACTTTGTTATTGTGTATTTTTATGGTCCGGTAGTCAGAATTTGACAGTTGTATGCATATTGCAAAGCGTGTGGAGGATAAGAATGGGAATGGAATGGGAATTGAAATATTCCAATAAAAACTTAACAAAATCTATTTAAAATATCTAATTTATGTATGTAGGTATGTTTTTTGAATTTTTGTATTAGAAGACAATTTTGATGAGAAAATTCTCATAAAATTTTACGATTTAAAATTTTTTTTCAAATTTTATTTAGTAAATCTGAACAGTTTTATCCATCCACACAATAATTATGAACTCGCTTTGCAATGCATATAGAATTTTCGAATAAGGGGAACAGAGCAGAGAGAAACAAACTGCGTATTTCTTACTATAGTGACCATTTCGAAGCAATAAAAAAAAATTATATAATCAAAAGACAAATTCCTTAACTTCCATGAAATCATATATTGCTAATGGCTCCCTCATTAGATTTATAATCAGTTAACACAATTGAAAGTAAGTGATTGTCATATGATTCATTATAGATAAAAGCATTTCTATTTTAAAAAATGTTCCATTTATAGAATTTTAAAATGTTTTGATTGAAGATAACAGAGGAATTAGAAAAAATAATTTTTCACCACATATTTCACCACGCAAGGATTGTGTGAAATAGTATGATTTTATAAACAATTAAGAAATGAGGAACATTATTTTTAAATTATTAAACATCGGACGGATTAACTATATTTTCTTAACTGGTTTGTGTACTGTTCAAATCAACATAAGAGAGCAAGTCCTGACACATTCCGGATTTCTCAAAATATATGGACTTACGTACAACATAGCTTTCGTGACTTACATAGTATACTGCTTGATTCAAAAGGAATTTTTAAGATTTCATTTAAATGATATATAGGGACTCGTGGGGGCGGTTTTCATTTGGTTCACACCTTATGTGCGGTATTGGCTACTTTACGTTGTTTCCACCGCAATCGTTCAATGATGGGGATTTTCAAAGAATTATTTACATTCAAGTTTTCTTCGTACATTAGAGAAGACATCTTCTCGTCGGAATATGTTATCTCGACTTTTGTATATTAAATTAGGATTGATGTTCATACATATTCTTTCTGCAATAATGTATTATTTATATCTTATTGTTATTGGCCAAGCATCGAGATTGCTTTCGAATTTTATTAAATTCAATTATTTTAATTCCATTGACGCATCCGTATATCAGCTAACCCAGGCATTATGGTATATTTTGGCTAATTTCGAAACTATAAATTCCCACCTTAAAATGCTTATGAAGAAGGCATTAACTGGTCATATAGACGATTTCACCAAGTCATTAACTGAATTGCATGATTTATCCATATCACACTCAGAACTCTTTAAGTTATTAAAACAAGTGATCCATTTGTCCAGATTTGAAATTTTGTGCATGTGTTTTTACAACAAATACGTCCTTTTATTATCTATATTTCGTGGGTAAAATGAAGAGAGAGTTCTTTTTTAACTACTTTATATTCGTTGCCCTCATAATACATTTTATAAATATGTACTTTCTACACAACTTGTGTCAATTTATCACTGATGCTTGTAATGAAACTATGGAAATCATCAGTGAAACCACTGAATTTAACAGAAACATAGATACTAGGTTTCTGAAGGCGGTGAGTAATTTCTATTACTTTGATTTATAGTAAAATAAATTTTATAATAATATGGCTTTCTTTCAGTGCGAATCATTTGCTCTGCTACTCGCTTGTAAGGATTCATCTATCGAAAACTTTGGATTATTCAATATAAACAAACAACATATATTCAGTGTCTTAGTACAGATCAGCTTATATAGTATTATATTAATTCAAATGGAGTATGTTTAAATAAAAATGTGTAATGGAATAAAAATTTGAATTGTTCTTGCATTATATGTTTTGTTGTTACTTATCAGATTTGTTCTACACTCTAAGCGCCTCAAACATTTTGTCCCACTGACTACAGGCCTAGTTACAAAAGAAATAGAAAAGGGGAAGTATCTAAATCTAAATCAAAGTTATTCAAAAAGAAACAAGCAGGCACAACCACTTGTTTCCAAAACCGAGGAGACATATTTAAACGGTACCCAACGTTATGACCCATCTGAAATAACAATTATTTTCAACAAGTCTACAGGCTTCAGCAAATCTAATAAGATAGGACATTTAATTTTAGTACCAGAAGTTTGATTGTTGGCACCTTCGAAATTTAAAATGGGTTTATATAAAAATGTTATGAAATAAGCAAAACTAATTGAATATAATTTCAAAAAAGGAATTGAAAAAGGTAATGTCTTCATTTTGATAAGAAAAAAATTAAAAAAATAAGACAATCTTTATTAAGATTGCATCGAGAAGAGTAAAGCCAATTGTAGTAATCCCTAAAAAAAAAGTGATCATACATTAAAATTACGTTCCCTAGAAGGGTCAACTCACACTTTCAATGGCATAAGGAAGTCGACCTTCTGATAAAATTTGGAATAGCTGTTACAGTTAACCATTTATGATTTTAATTTTTAGGCGAGTGCAGTATTTCACTGCTTCCATGAAGACTTTGAAGTGTTTGCGGAAACAGTTCTTCATGGCGTTTTCCCATCAACAGTGCATAATATCTGTTCAGAAGGCTTAAGATAAATAATTCAGAAGATATTCAGAAATTTCTTTTATGTGAAATCATAAATTACAAAATAATACAATGTTTTGAACTTAAGGTTTCTCTGAATAAAACAGTAATAATTTTAGTCTTTAAGTTCTAATAAATGTTTTTGAATTTAACTAACATAAGTACGAGAAAGAAGACATATGATATAGTAGGCCTATACAAAATGTGTGATCTAGTAACATATTATAATAAGAAGGCACCCCATGGGATTTTGCCACACCCACCCTTTCGATAAATGTAATATATCGTTGCCAAGAATATGGATTTGTTGTGTGTGCAGAGACTTACATGCAATAATTAATTACAAAACTTCTTTTTACGAGGAAGAGGAAACAGAATTATTTATTTAAATATATATAAAACTATTATTTCTATACTAAAAATTCAGAAAAGGCTTTCTTGGGAAAAATCATTATTTCAAAAAATCATGTCCTTATTCTCTATTCCACATAACCACTGATCTCAAACAACAAAGCCTCACTTAATAATATAGGTTATAATAATAATTATGATATAATAAAGGAGTTCAAATTAAAATAATGCTAAATAACTCAACAAATATTTACTCAGTTTTGTAGAACTGCTAAAAGCATACATAATTAATTTTGATATCATAATAAATTACTTTATTAATTTGAAGTGTTATTTTTGCCTTAACTTCATAATATAATTTATTTCTAGTTCGGAATATGATCTCTGGATTTTTAAATCTAAAAAATTAGTTTATAAAAAACAGGCTCTTCTTGAAGTTCTATGTGGTTTAAGAAGTGTCTAAATATTTTATATACAAATTGAAATATCTTTTGAAGCAGAAAATATATAAGGACCTTAAAAAAATCCATTAATATTTCATAGTTATTATAGTTTAACTAGTTAACTAGTTTAACTAGTTAATTATCTACATTTTTGGTGTCATGAAACTATTTTTAATATCAACTGGTCAACCATTTCCGCACAGTTTACTGTACACGAGTCGAAAACCCAAGCACGTTCGTACCCGACTACCGAAATGATCAAAACTTCGAACAGTTTAAAGTTCTGGTAATAAATAACCACCCTTCTATTAAATATTGTATAAAATTAATGTTAAAACGAAAAGATATACTATTAAAAGCACATCAAAAGATAACACATAATGGAGTGTATAATTTAGAAGTAAGGAAGTATTTAAAACATAGGTCTCTGTAGTAATAAGCTACAAACTATTTGAACAGCATTTAGTTCTTGTAGATGTGCATAAAAAAGTGCCTATATTATGGGTGTCGAATAATATACAACTCATGATTTGACCTATAAACTTCCAAGAACTCAAGATACTAATTCACTTCAAATCACTGCACCATCCTCTACGAAGAAGCACAGTATAATTGACTTTAGAAAAAGTACTTAGACTAGTTTAAAAACCGTTCACTGAAACAGTCAAAGCACCAGTCTTAATTCCTCATAAAAGAATAAATATAATAGCTTTAAACGCTTCGGTTCATCACATCTTAGAAAAATGATTTAATAATTCTGTACAACCTCTTTACTTGATCCGGTAAACAAAAGAAGTTGTTCTGTTTTAAAAAATAAATATTAGAACAAAACTCTTAAGCATGAGAGACTTTTATAATTCTTAACAGAACTCAATTTCACGGGTAGAAGTAGATTCCAAAACTAGAACTTCAGCATTCTTCATTCTGAAGAATGTGTGAGACTAAACTCAGAAAACTCTATTTAATTTAATGGAGAATTTAAAAGATATTATTATATAGTTTAATCGTACGTATGTGTGTATGCGCATTGATATTGGGAATAATAATAACTAACTGTTTGATCAATAAAAATTATAGATTGCTATAGTCAAACATCACTTACATGTATAGTTAAACTTCTCGCGTCCACTCTAGTGCTCTGATGTAAATCGTGACAAATACTCGTATTGCAACAAAGTTTTGATTTTCGAAATGTACTAAAGATCACTTACTTTCTGAAAGCAAGAAAATTTATTTAATAATAGTAATTATGTTGTAGATATTTGTAAATTTGATAATTTACTAGCAAATTTGTATGTAATACAATGCATATATGCATATATTTAATTACCTTACTATATACAATATCCAATTCTGTAGCTCCAATATTGCGTTCACGAAACTCACCAGTAAGAATATGTGTCAGTCTTATAAGCATAGAACATACAATAATCACAATAATCCAAATCACAGCTATGTACACTCCTTGGTAAGGGTCTCGTATGATTCGCTTCGTATACGGCGAAGTTTATCCAATTCTGTAGCTCCAATATTGCGATCACGAAACTCACCAGTAAGAATATGTGACAGTCTTATAAGCATAGGACATACACGTCACAATAATTCAAATCACAGCTATGTACACTCCTTGGTAAGGGTCTCGTATGATTCGCTTCGTATACGGCGAAGTTTACGGCGTTAGCACGTTGATCAAGTAGCCGTCCTTCTATTAGAGTGATTCAAAAACAAAGCGTTGACAAAGCGTCTGTGGCGTTAATAAATATAACACGGATAACCACACGAGATAGACAACTGTATTTAGTGATTAGTAATAAAATGAGGATAAGTTCACAAAAATAAAATCGTAAGAAAGAATTATTGTTCAAAATGTACATAAACAACGTGTAGCTAAATTCAATATCTCCAATTATTATTATATAAACAAATAAATTTGCAGACACCACAATCACTAATAAAAAACACATAAACTATCGAAATATGATATATTAATTTAAAGTAATTTCCGATCACCAGACGCAGAAGTTCTAATAACTTTGTTATTGTGTATTTTTATGGTCCGGTAGTCAGAATTTGACAGTTGTATGCATATTGCAAAGCGTGTGGAGGATAAGAATGGGAATGGAATGGGAATTGAAATATTCCAATAAAAACTTAACAAAATCTATTTAAAATATCTAATTTATGTATGTAGGTATGTTTTTTGAATTTTTGTATTAGAAGACAATTTTGATGAGAAAATTCTCATAAAATTTTACGATTTAAAATTTTTTTTCAAATTTTATTTAGTAAATCTAAACAGTTTTATCCATCCACACAATAATTATGAACTCGCTTTGCAATGCATATAGAATTTGATAATAGTAGGAACTTATTAAGAATTGCGCTTCAAAGATGTTTTACTTAATTTCTTATATAAATATTCCTTTTTTAAAGTTTTTAATATAAATTAAGGATTTACTATGATTAATGACTATGATATTATATCATGTTTCCACTGCAGCTAATGCTACTTATATTAATGATATTATGATTTTTGTTTTTATTGCAATAAGGAAATTTATTTTTAAGAGTTGCATTCGAGATTTTTCATCTTAAATCAGTTGATTTATTCGTAATGAGTTCATTTATATGAAGGCTTCTCGCTGGCATATTATTTTCATTAGCTGCTTTAATGAGCAAAACTGCTTAAACGAGACGATTTTTGATGTAGTAGAGGTCGGTAATTCTATTTCTTGGTTTGAATGGTTGAATTTGCTTTGTATACACATATAGTACTAGCAAAATATTATGTGTATTAATAACAAAACTCTTCATATTGTGGCATTAATAGGTCTGTTCCACAAGCTACTCGTAGTAGCTTTAAGTAACACTGTGTGTACACAAACGCGTTCCACCAGCAAATTTTCGAGTAAATACGAGCATCTAAGAGAGCGTAACATCCCTGTCGAAATTTGAAAATGCTACACAGACTTTACTCGTTCATTTTATTTCAAATAAAATTTGTATGATATATGAATCAGCTGTTTCAGTTTGAATTTAAAATTTTGAATAATTTATTTGCACGGCACTTGTGTTCTCACCAGACTTTACACAAAGCTGTTTCATGAAAATCTATGTAAAAGGTGTAACTTGGCATATTGTTTGTGTTACGCTTTCAGTTTGTACTTTACTGTGTTTTACTTGAGTTTTACTACGAGTAACTCGTGGAACAGAATATTTCGCATTTTTCAAGTATTTTTTTCTTACTAGAAATGTGTTTTTCGCTTATTACAGGGTTGTTTTTTATATCTTAAATCTAATATACATATCTATTAAGATGTTAATATATATAAAAAGATGTTTTAATAATTCACTATCATTTTTTTTAATTGTTATAGTAATAACATGTGTACCATTATATCAAAATGTGGTATTTTAAATATATAAATATATATACATATATTTTTCTGAGTGCAAATTGACATTATATTCTGTTAATAGAATTAATATATTGATTCGGTTTATAATGTTTTTAATATCTTTGATTGCATATATAACATTTTTTGGATTGTAAATCTAATAGCACGTATATTTATATGACTCTTGTCATTTTTAACGAGGAAGAGTGTTTTCTTAAAATAACAAATAATCAACTACTTGTTTAGACGACAATATGGTATATATAATTAACAAAGGAAAGCAAAAAATTGATGTAGGCACCCCATAGGTGCAGTAGGAGTGGATACTATATTACGAAGTAAAGTGGAACGTGCCACCTGACCCTAATTATAATATCAGCTGATGCAAACATTAAGAGGCATATTTCGATTACAGTTACGTTTAGGCAATCATAACATGGCACTAAGTAATTGCATGCAGTTCTTTGTGAGTGAACTGTTTAGTGATCTAATTTAACTTGTGTTGTTTGTGTTTTAATATAGTTTTACTTTGTGTGTACTTCGTCATAACTAATCACTTTTTTCGCATTCTTTCGTTTACAATGCGTACGTTTGCTGCATTTTGGACGCTAATTCAGCCTTTGACGTAATGAGTTTTGACATTTTCTTTTGTTTTCTCTATTTTCATTTTGTTGTAAGTAACCTAAAATTGTGCTTATTTCATAGCTTTATGAAAAATAGAGCAATCATAAATTATACATCTTAAATCTTATTGTCAGAAAGGCAAAGAAGGCGTGATAGAGCCGTATTTTTATTCACAGTATTAAAAAGTAAACGAACTTTGCCAAAGTTGTAGATTTTGTGACAAGAAAACTATTGTTTATCGCTAACATAATGGATTTTCACTGGGGGATGATGGTACACAACACCAACTTACATAGTTAGACCGGTTCCAGATATTTGTTTGGTATGTTATTCGTAGAAGTTTGTTGATGAAATTGATTATATTATATATAATAAGAACTATTGTGGATCTATTTGGAAAGGTGAACACGTATAACGTTCTTAACAAAACATTTGCAGTTTAGTCAAGAAATTTTTTATTTGTGGTGTGATTAGTTCAAATTCTAAGAAAAAATAATATTACACTTCATGATGGATTCCATCAATCCAGCGTCTGTTTCATTGTGTGCAGTAATATACAAGCTTTATATTGCTTTTTTAAGTACAGAGTACCCAATAAAAATAGGGTTAATTAAATATTTTATACGCGAATGCAGATCATTACATTTACAGAGTGATTTTACTTATTTTTATGGATTTCCCTGCATGTTTTGGTAGGAATTTCTAACAGTGTTTTGTATGACTAGTATTTGAACAATTGCAAGAGTCATGTTTGAAAACCATAGTATAATTAAAATTATGTCTTTATGGCGATTATACTACAATTGAGAGGCTCAACCGATTATTTTCGTTCAATTTTCAGTTTCTAGGTGAGTTGGAACCTGTTGTCATCTGCTCAAAAGATATATAAACTCAATACTCAATGAAAAAAAAATCCATTAATTAATTTCTTTTAGTGTTCATTATTTAATGGGTCTATTATACCCGTGATGGTATCATATATTATTAAATTGAAGTAAAATGCACTTACAAGCTATTATCTTAGATAAAAAAATACTTACTTATATTCAAATAAAAATTGTATTTTAGGACGTTGATTTAAGATAATTAAAATATTAGTGGAAAGTTTTCTTCAACAACACTGAGTTTAAGCTAGAGGAAAAGTATTGTAATAGTCTTGTTCCACACTCTGTTAAGACATGAAGAAGTTTAATTTAAATTTATTTAATTTAACGCGAATTTATTCCATTTTAGTCACTGGATTGTATTATGTTCAAGTCAATACCAGAGAACAAGTATTTATGTACTCCAGGTGTTTTAAAATTTATGGACTTATCTACAATGTGATCTATGTGGTTTCCGTTGCCTGCTATATAATTTGGGGAAAGCAATATTCGGCAGTATTTCAAGGAACTGACTTACAAGAAATCATAGGCAATAGTCTTTCAACTATTCTGACTACAACTGTAGTACTTACCATATTTCGTAGTTTCTATCGAGGTCCCCCTACAATCGACATATTCAAACAATTATTTGTGTTCAATTTTCGTTTCCTTCGTGAAATAAAAACAAAAACTTCACGTCAAAAGAAATTACGTCAATTTTTCTATATTAAATTTGGACTAATGTGTATACAATTTATTTCAAGTTTGATAATAACTTACCTTCTTTATATTAAGGAATTTGGATTGAGAGTTATAATAATATTAAACAAAATGAATTTCATTAATTTTTGTGATGCATCGTTAATTTTTCTTGGTCAGGTATTATGGTACATTCTAGCAAATTTCGAAACTATTAATATTCGCGTCAAATCGATAATAGAAACGGTCCTGAGATGTCATGTACGCGATTACGACAAATTATCAACGGAACTTCATGACTTGAAAATTGCACACTCTGAATTGCATAAAATATTGCAACGTCTGATATATCTATACAGATTTGAAATTCTTGTTGCATTAGCTTTATTTTTCGTTACCTTTGTATCAAGTGCATTGTCTTTTTATTTGATTTATATGGAGAAAATAGAGAGAATTTTCCTTTTCAATTATCATGTCGGACTTTTGCTTGTTTTGCTTTTTACGAACACCTATATTTTGAGCACCATATGTCAGTTCGTCACGGATGTTTGTAACGAAACCATGGAAATTTTGAGTCAAAGTACTGAGTTTCACAAAAATGTTGATGCTGGCTTTTTAAAGACGGTTAGTATGAACTAGTAACACTTCAACATAATGTCTATTTCTCTAAAATGATTTGTTTTCAGTGCGAATCATTCATCTTGGAACTTGCCTGTCAAAATACATCTATTAGAATCTTTGGCATATTTAACATTAATAAACAACAAATATTTAGTATCGCAGTACAGACGATTTTATACAGTTTATTTTTAATACAGAAGGAATATGTTTAAACTTGTTCCTCAGTTTTGTTGCCTTAATCTCACTAAAGAAATCATGGTTTATTATTCTTATTATATATTTCACCTTTAAGGTATTTAATAAATTTTTGGGCTTATAAAAAAAACAACTTAAGTAATATTAATATTACAATTATTTTTTTGTATTATTTTATTTCGGTTATTATTTTATTATACACATATTAACATAGATATAGATATATAGAGAGAGACGGGAAGAGTGGGAGAACGAGATACAGCATTAGTTGATTGTTTTCATAATACTGTAATAAAATAGAAAAATGTAGCAACGTATAGTAAAAGCGGTTTTAGATATTTATTGGTTTGCGATTTATTGTCATTCAATGGCCGTTTGTAATGAATTGCAGGATTATACTAAGTAAGCGAATCTACTACATATATACATACTTAGACTATATATGTGACCTCTAGCCATACGATGTTTTCAAGGTATATTATTGATTGGAAAAAGAAGACGTATCCCTATATTCCAGTTAATTACTAATCTTACTATTTTCCCCACTAATTTCTAGATCCGTCTGTGAAGATTGAAAGTACAATGAATGTAGGAAACTCTAGAGACTTGAGTATACACATCACTGCTTTCCATGTACTTCCTGCATAAAACATATAGAGAATTATTAATTTGAAAAACGCAGCTAATAGATAGTACCATAATTTCATATAGATATTATAATTTGTGGTTTTGGTGTGATCAGTTATTTGCTGAGTTTATATCAGCTGTTTTCTTATTTATACTTTTGGCTGTTCTGCGGTAATTAAGTTAGAAAAATCAGTTAAACAAAGAGTTTACGAAACTAGTTTTATTTAAGTTAAATTTTTATTTGATGTAAATTGCACTTATTGTACTTGGATTGTATTTCCATGAGATGTAGATTAGTTTCTTTTAATAAGTTAACCTTTTCTGTAATTAGAAGTAGGACAGAATATTGTTTGATAAATATACCTATCCACTTATTTATTTCAAATAAATATTTTTAATTAATGAATTAACTAGACCGATACATATTGATATTTGAATTTTAAAATAACTTTTCAAATTATTTTATCACTTTTTGAGACCTTTGAGCGTTCCGACAATCAAGAGCAATTCAAGCAATTGTCCAATCGGTTTTATCAAGTGTTGTTGCGGGTGTTTTGGTCATTTTCTCATTATATCCATTGAAGCAGCGCAATTTACACTTTTTGCATGCTAATTACCGGTCTTCTTTGTTAACTTCTGTTTGGTTTATCTTCACGTGAATTCAGCTTTTGTCTTAGTCATGATTAGTTTTCAAAAAACCAAATCATGCAATTTTCTCGGAATAGTCGCCCATTAAAGTTGTTTGCTGAGCTGTTGGTGTAATGCAACACCTTCGCTCGAGCACTTTCGTGCCTTACACCCATGGCGAAAGCGAAATTGTATAAGCAACTCAATCGTGCCTAGCGACAAACGTGAAATCCATCTGCAATAAAACTTCCACAATCTACATTCTTAGCTGTTGAGAATTCGAACACTAAGAATAATCGGTCTTACATATGAAAGAAACGTGATTTTATAATTGCTAATGGAAACCGATGAAATGGCACATAAACACATTAGTCATTTCCACTAAAATTCAATTCTATGGATTTTTTTTTAATTAAAATACAAAAAAAAACCTTAAAATAATAATGTTGATTCCTATGCTGTCCGAGAAGCTCAGGCAAATATAGACTTGCAGTGATTTCAGATGTTCTCAGGTGAAAATAAATTATGCATTTAATTTATGTTAGCTATCTCATAAATTACAATTATTTCCTTAACTTAAATAGTATTTTTGATTTATTTTTAACAAGAAATATGTATGACCAATAATATTAAAAATATTAATTAAAACAAACAAAATTATTATGTCACTGACCAAACCGACTACTATACACACTACAGGTATATAAGCGTTATATGAAACCCTACAGTATTCACAACTCATAATTTTTTCAAAGGCTTTTAGTTAAACTTTAAAGCATTTTTTATGCCATTATGCCATATATAGAAGTTTAGGACAATAATGAACTTTTCGGTCATAAGGTTATTATGACAATATTTTAAAAGCAACGCCTTATAATTTCAATTTTTCGACCTTAGTAAATATATTTCAAATCGCTTTACTTCCAAGTCTGGAAACGTTTCTAACTTCTATGATTCCAAACGCTTCCAAAAGAAATGTTCTGGTAACAGTCAATTTCACGATCTAGAAAACCACACCATAGTTCCACACACATAGTTAATTTAACTGACAATGTGAGCTGTAGCCTAGTCACATTGAAATCAAAACCCATCCCTACTATATGCATCTGCATCTCTATTTGTTGTTCATGTTGAATAAATTGTTGCAATCTATAAATTGTTTTTAAATCAAAAAATTCAACTATAATATCCAAACTACTGCTATATAAGACGTTGATTTTACCAGTACTCACGGTTTCGAAATTAGTGTGCTTAGCAAAAAGTACTCTTATTACTAGCTTTCTATGTTTATGTCATATAACAATATATTGTTATAGTCTGTCAAGGCACTTTAAATCTAAATTCTTTGCTATAATATCCAATACAGCTGTATGATATTGTAGTTATGCCAGTACATACGTATGGATCCAAAATTTCGATGTGTCATATTACTGGTATGTTGCAACCACTTACTGTACAGGATTTACCGCGTAGCAGACATACTTATGGTACATACTTACGGTTAGTTGGTCATCTAAGTCGTATATGCAAAGAAAATCTTACTCGAAAAAATGTTTTTTGCAGATTTTATGGCAAATAGTAGGCTGAGGTTGACTGTGTTTGCGCAGAAAGAATAACGTACAACAGAACACTCGGGACTTGACGCTCACAAACTGGCTGACGTCTCACTATAGTTATCTGTGTAATGACCTGTTGAAGAAGATCAAGATTAGCCATTGACTGTAAAACCTCTGATAATGTGATAAAAAGATATATATCTATGAACAGAAAATAGTAAATAATAACGGTGAAAAAATCTAGATTTTTTTAAATTTAAATTTTATACTTGTGAATTCCTGTGATCGTCATGTAGGTGTTTCCGATGCCGCAAAATTATCGTCATCAGTGGTCGTTAAAAATATCTCTTGTTTGATTATTCCTATAATATAGGTTTAATCGGAGATTAAGAGAGTTTCAAATTTATAAAAAATTATTGACATACCTATATCATGTTTCCACTGCAGCTAAAACTACTTATGTTGATGAAAAGAGGATTAAGTCGTTTCCATTGGTATGAGCTGAAATGCTTGTGAAATAGCTTGTTTATTTATATGGTATTTTACAAATAAAATATGTATGTAACAAATATTTTAAATTTTGGTAATTTCTTTTGTGGGAAATTTTATTAAAATGAGTTCATTTAAATGAAAGATCTCTCTGTGATTAATTATCCTCATTAGTAGCCTTAATGAACAAAAGTGCCTAAATGAGACCAGTGGAAACATGGCATAAACTTTACTTAACACACAATACAGTATAATAGAATAGCATGTAATAGAATACAACATGTTACTCACTACTTATGTGTGTTTTATATGATTAAAATGCCTGACTGTAGGGTATTGCGAAACATTTCAATGAAATGCTAGTAGCAACAGGTTAAAGTCTGTAATAAAATTAATGAAATAGTTCATAAAACCACGTAATATTCAGTGTGGATCTATTGCTTGCAATATTATTGTTGTTACAAATGTTGTTGTTATTGTTTTTGGCTTCATTATTGTTAGTAGGTTTGTTGTTGTTGTTGTTACTGTGACATAAATATTCAATTTATGCTCAAATTGAAGTGTTCTTTTTTACTGTGAAATTTGAGTGGTAAAAAAACATTTTTGTTTATTTGTTCTTGTCTTGAATTTTTTTTTTCGTATATTTTTAAATGCTTAAGTCGGTCATATATATTATTTAGGTTTTTTTTTGTTTTAAAAATACGTATTTGCAAATATTTGTGGTTCTTTATTTAAAAATAAAATAAAAAAAAATATAACTTTTATGTACTGCAGTTTCTGATTTCCACCAAAACTGCAAGAGAAGAACAACAACACAGATAAAAATAAATAATGCATAATTAAAATATAAAAAAAAGTACTAACAATAAATGCAAAAACAACAACAATAATAATGAAATGCAAATAATGTGATTTCAATGCGGTAATAACAAAAACAAAAAAAAAACAAAAACATCCATAAAGAAAACCTACAACAAATGCATAGAATAATACATGACTCTGATTTTACTTGACTGATGTATGAATAATGACAACAACAATAACAATAACAACAACAACAATACCGAAAACAACAAAGCTACAGTGGGAACTTTTCGTGATCAAGGTCGCAATTAATAAAAAATAGTAGATGAATTTAATTAAACTTGCCGTTTGAATGCATAGAGAACTAATTTGGATTAGATCAGAGGCCTGTAGCTTGAATTAGTGTCAGTGTTTATTTTTTGTTTTTTTTTTGCTGACTGTTAAGTATAATGTACTGCATTATTAGGTTGGGTTTAGTATATCACTACTGAAATCTTTATAAGACTAATATATATAAGTAGCTGATCATCTTAAATAAAATATATACATAGATATGCGAGTATAAACATATGAATATGTATATAAAAAAGAATAATGCACTTAAAATTTAATCGCCTAATAATGGAGTAACTTAACAGATTCCCTTCAGTAAAATAACTAGATATAAGAATTAAACATAAATAAAATAAAACAAAATCTTGAAAATAATGCATTCAAATATCTTAAATCATATGATCAGGTATATATTTTAAAACACACCATATTCTAAAAATTTAAATAAATCTCACTTTTTTAGTTGGTCATTGCAGATGTGAATCGTCATTGGTGACAACTAGTAGCTTGCTAGCCGGATTAGTGCCGATTGCCTTCATATCATTAGTCATAAGGTAGTCCTTTCATATCTTCTACTGCGTTTCCACCAAGTAGATAAAGAATCAACCACCCTTATAAATAAAGGGAACAGAGCATTTCCTTCCATTCCCAGGACAAGATCTAGCCAGCGCAGTCGCTGACTTTTTATGTGCTTAACTATGTCAACAAAGCGATACAACTCATTTTTCCAATTGATTTGATGTTCGTCACCAACGCTTAAGGGATCAAAGATCTACCGAAAAAAATTTTTTTTAAATGCTCTTATCAACTTCTCATCACTGTTGCTTATTGTCCAACTTCTGCACCATACAGTAAAATAAGCATATCATTTGTCGAGAAAGGGTTTTATTTCTCAATTGTTCACTTAGCCCCAAATAACATCTACTGCTATAAGTGATTCTTCGTTGAATCTCCAGGCTCACGTCATTTTTGATGTTTTACGCTGGTTCCGCAATAAACAAAGTCTTTCACAACTTTGAACTTATAGTGACTTAGGTTTCAAGACGCTAATGAAATTATTTTTTGGGTCCATGCTATGTAGAGTGTCACGGACACATCAAAATTGGCTCTTTCGGGCTATGCCTTTTGCATTGATAAAGATTACTCTTGCTAATAAGAGTAATAAAGGAGCTCCCATACCCGTTTGAGTGGCTAACAGTGCTCTCACAGTAATTAAACCAACTGTGCTAATTCATCACCTTAAGTTAGCATTCCTCGTTTGGGTTTTTAATTAGTATTATTATTTTAAATGTACAGAAGTCCTGTGTTAGAGGTTGAAATTCTTGAAGCATCTTACTCGGTGGAATATATACACTATTTCTTAAAGATAATTCCTTCATAACTGAAATATCTCAACAATAAATATTGTAATGTAAATTCAAATAAATATTTTATCAACGGAGTTTCGTGGATTAGGAAAAGTTTTTATATAAAATTTCTTTTCCTGTATAATCATATGTTTATTTACTTATGTATTTCGTAAGCTCTGTATTTGTATAAAAAAAATTTTAAAAATTAGTGAAAATCATACACGTAAGATTGAGTTTTAAATCCCACACATTAACGCATGACATGCCAACAATTGCGAAAAGATACACGTTACAATGCAAAAAGAATACAAAAATTGGTTAATGGAAGATAATGGACCTTGTTGGTAGGTCTATAATATGTAGAATTACATGCAAAATAATATTCGTAATTTTTGGAGGGAGAACTGAGGGCGTGTATATTGGTTTGTCAAGCATTCAACGTTTACATGAAGATTAATCAAATAACACCAACAACAACACAAAATATGACAGCAGCAAATAATAACAAATAGAACAATAACGAAATACACCGACTCAAACCATTACAACAAAATAGCAGCAACAACAACAACTACAACGGTAACAATATCTTAAATAATAGACAATATAATATGGAATTGTCGGGAGCGGTGGAAAAGGGAGGCAGGCAGGCAGGCACGTAAACTTATTTTATTTTTATTCCGTCTAACTAATTTTGTTTAAATGTTTAGAATTTGTTATTGTTGTTTTGCTTTTAGTGTTGTTGTTGTTATTGTTGTTGTTGTTATTGTTGTTAATGTTGAAAATAGACTTCATGCTGACAGTTTTGGCTTTCGTTTAACGACGTCGACTTAGCGCCAAAAGCCAGGCCGCTTACTAACCCAAGCAACTGGAAATCGGCATTTGGCTGGCGTGCAGCCACGCCAATTGTAATTACGAGTATTTTAACAAAAACATTTTGACTTTGATGTCACTGTCTGTCTATCTGTCTGTCTGTCTGTTCGAAATTGCCATATATGTGTGTTTAGAATTGTGTTTATTTTTTTTGGAATACAACAAATTGTTGGCTTGTTATCTAGAAACAATTACAGAAACCTGGCTGTAAAAAAATTAAAAGAATATCTAATAAAAATCAAATAAAAAGTGAGACCCCTACTAAGTAAGATGATTCTTACAAATATATTAGAATTTCCAAGTTCCAAGGCTTTCAAGAATCAGTTCATATTATAAAAAAAAAAAGTATCACCACACGTAAAGTAGTGTAGTTGAAAATTTGAAGATGTAGTACATTAATAGATTTTGGATATAACAGATATAATATATTGTTTTATTGGTATACTAATAGATATATATATGCATCGGAAGTTAGATAAAAACAATATTAAAAAGAATAACCCATTTCGTCGTTCTAATTTAGCAGCACTGAATGACAAAAGTCGATACGCTACCCAACCCCGCCCTAACAAACCTTAAGTCCATCTCAGGACGCACAGGAAAAAGATAAATAAATGATAATAATTCTACTATAGTTAAAGCTTAGTGTGGGGCAGGCATAAGCCCCCCAACCATGAAAAAGTAAAAGTATGCAATAGCACTAACTCAAACAACAACAACTCTTATGCAAGGCAATATATAGCTTAAGGTTTACCAGTTTGTACTGTAATGGTTTATGGGCTAGGCTAAGGCCTTTATGCTCTGCAACTAGCTTGATTTATTGTACACTCTTTTGTATTTAGAGATTTAGTATCTCGAGGAAACAAACCAGCTTCTTTGGACGGAGCTTTTGAAGGTCTTCATTCTCTAGTTGGTATGCATTAACTAGTCTTCTGTTGCCTAGTGTATTATAATTGGTGATCAGATGTTCCATGGACTATTTCTCATCGCAACAGAATTTGCAAATATTTGTGTCGGATATATGTGTATATTTTATGTAGGTAGGGTGGCGTGAACTGTTAGTGCAGTAGAGAGTGGCTTGCCATTTGGTAACATTAATCTTTTAAAACATCTTACAAAAATTATAACAAATTTTTTTTCTGTAGTAAATTTTTCTTTTATTTTCATGGATAAGTTAATAAAAAAAAATGTCTATATTTCAAGAATAGAAACTGTGAAAATTCATAAATTACTAATGAAAGCTTATTTCATTCACTAAAATCACTGATGTGGCAGTTAGTTCGGAGAAGTGATTTGGGCCGTACTTATTTGTAAATGACTAATATGTGTTACAAATCGTCAATGATTACAGTTAGATAGCTACAGCGACATGGTTACAAATTTGTGATTTTTGTTGGTTTAAAGTTAAAGACGTAGATGTTGAAGATATATGCTTTGAAGAAGACGGCGCCATAAGTCTCTCAACATTGATAGTGGTTTATTGGTTTTTAAAGGAATTCTCCGGATAATTATATTACATTTTAATGATGCGAATTGTCAATCAATTACATACGATTTGATAAAGATATATGTTAAAGCATACTATATAAAAAAATCTTCTCAAGATAAGATCTATAACAAAAGAAACTATTCTTGCTCTCATTTAGAGATTTTTTCTTCCTAAGCTTTTTCCACTTATATAAAATGCATAACGAGTTTACTTCTTGTTGTTAAGAAGTTAATGACAAGCTTTATAAGTTGCATACTAATGTTAAAATTTTCTCCAAGCAGACAGTATTTCAATATTTCAATCGCATATCCCAAAAATTGAGAGGTTAAATGTTAATTTTAAACAGAGAATCAGACAGACAGACAGAGAAGAAAAGAATTGTGAAGAGAAGAGTAAAGAAGAAAGGAGAAGAGAAAAGAAGAACATTAAGGAAAAGAGAAGAGAAGAGCAGAGAAAAAATTGAAAAGGGTCAGAGAAGCAGACAGAAAAATGTATAGGAAGACGACTTAATGGTGATGGTGAAGATTACTTACTTAAAACATTTTACGTTATTCGAACTTCGACGTCTTCATATATAATCCAAATTTAAAATTATTATATCTCTTCTTCAGAATGTATATATGATTGTTACAAAAATTAGAACATTTCACTTACCTCTAATTTTATAATAAACATAATTTTATTTTGCTAATAACGAAGAGCGTTTATATGCTCTTCTTTAATAAAAAGACCTTGTCATTAAAGTATATATTGTCATAAAATCATTTTTTCTTTATCATTAATTTATTTTCTACGTGTTTTCTGTTCAATGTCAAGTAAATGACAATTTTGTTTTGTTGAAAAACTTAATTAGTATTATTAACATATGACGAAAATGCTCATGTCATTAAATGCGTTTACAACAAGTCAATTAGGATAGTGATCAGCTTGAACATAAAACCTGATCGCTTTAAAATGATCAATTTTGTTTTGAATACGAGCGGAATTGAATTACAACTTTTGACTAATTTAGACACAAAGCCAATCAATTATAATTTCAACTCGTATTTGTACATACTCGTATATTCACTACAAGGAGACTAATCCAGAAAAGTTAAAAATGAGTTTGACAAGAACTATGTTTAGAATTATATATATATGTATTATGAGTCTTTTATAGAGATTAATAATTTTTTATTCCATTTTCAAGAAATTATTACAGTTTATATTCGCTGCTTTCGATTTGAAAAGCCTATATAACCCCGCGAATAACACAGTATCTTGACTTTTATATTATAGGGCTTCCTTGTTTTTAAGTGTACTGGCAGTAAGTGGTCTTAAACATTAAAAAAAAGTTATGTTTAATAAGCACTTAACATAGATATGTAGTAGAATATATCTTACTAACGAGCTAAGCGAATATATGTATATTGAGGCTTATTAGTAAGCCAGGATGCACTGTGTCGCAGGATTAAAATTAAACGAGTGAAGGTATTAAATGAAATATTGCAGAAATATGAACTTGTAACCATAATAGGTTTATCGGAAATTTGAGCTTAAGCATGGTCCACTTCAATATTTTTGTATATATCTCAAAAATTATAATAGAAAAAAACGACTAAAAAATTGTTTATTATTCTTAAAAAAATATTTTTTTTTATATAATGGATTATAGATTATATATGATTAGATCATATAGTTAGTTATTATTTATATAAAAATACAAGCAAACAATGAAGGTGATCCACATATTAGTTCTTATGTTTTTTTTGCAATTTTATTTATACATTTTTAAAATTTCACAAAAATTAAAACCTTATAAATTTTTTACTACTAACTAAACAATAATCGTTCTTTATGTATTCTATAGCTGATCTCAAAACAAACTTTACTTCTGGTATTTGCAACATAGTGGTATGAGAACTGCAAGCTTCAAACGCAACGTATCTAAATCCCAAGTAAATTCGATCGTTAATTTTTGACTTAATTGAAGGCAATATCATGCAAAATGTTATGAGGGTTTTGAAGTAAACTATTTACCTAGTTTAAACATGACCATACAAATAAGTATGGCAGTGAAGACAGATAATGGAATTCAATACTTTCTTGAGAAAATATTAAAGAAGTTCTCAAAATCATTTTAATTGATCATAACATAAGATAAAGTTCAAAGAGATCAGTGATATCGATTTTTATCAAACTTAATATTGGAAGACATTATAAACACTATTTTTCACAAGTAATTAATGTAATGTTGTGATAAGTGTATTTGTGGTGGATACTGGGTTCGTTAGCAGCTGAACAGAGGCACATTCAGTGTATATCTGATGTGATCAAAATTACAGTTATCAAGTATAGTGGGCTGAAAGTAGAACTTTGAACTAGTAATTCGCGCGGGCTAGTTTAAAGAAGTCAAAAACATTAACAGAATATTGAATTGAATTATTGATGAGTGAATGAAGACACAAGAAGTATTCTTTCATAAATCGCTGATTGTAATATGGTTACACTTGTGGAACACAAAAAAAAAATACACCGGATTTGTTTAATTTGGTACTCAGCAACTCTTCTTAACTGGAAATTCCAAAAAAATGCTTTTTAACTGGCAATACAGTCTTCCACACAAGAAGCATTTATAAAGAATCTGACGTTAAATCATTCAGTCTGAAAGACATGTATATATTTGGGATGCTTTGGAATGATTATATTTTGAGAGAGTCTATAACGATCAATAAAGTCGGTTTTTATAAAAACGCTCTATAAAGCGCGTATTAAAGATCAGATTTGGTCATACTACTTGTCAGTTTAAATGCGAAATTTGTACCTAATCTGATGTGTAAAAGCAATATTTGCAGATCTTACGACAAGTCGAATGGAACTCAAAATATTTTGATTTTAGGTCAAAATTGCTTTTTTCGTATACAATCGGTTTTTATCGGCTTACATGCAAAATTTCATTCGGTTTGAAGGGGTGAAAGCGAAAACATCGTTTAAATGTCAGCATGTTTTTATTTTGCTGGGGCTTGGTCAAAATAATGTCGACTGTGTCTGATGTGTAATAGTAACCGATGTCGCACAAGTTGTACGACTAAGTTTGATATATATTAATTAATTTCTTGTGAAATAATTGTGCATTAAGCGGCAAAACGAATTTTTTTATAAATAATTTTAAAAGTTTAAAAGTTGGAAATTAATTTAAATTTTCATTATTAATAAAATAATAAAAATATGTTTTTAAATGCATAATTACTGAATTTTACATATATTTATATATTTTATATTATAAAATAAAATTTCTTTAATATGAATCATAAATATTATTGTATGTAATAAATAAGTAAATTATTATATGTAATATATAATAAAATAAAATCATAAATAAAAAATCCCTAAAAAATTATGTTTTTAATTGTCTGATGCACCTTTGGTGTTCTCCCTTTACTTTTGCTCACGTAGTCTCCGAATAATTTCACTGTAAATAATAATCGCAAATTCGGATATTCGAAGACTCTGTGTGGACACCAATATTTTTTTAACTCCGGAGACTTCGTTGCTATCCGATTAATCGATTAATCGAATAACTTCAGTTTTGAAAATATCCGAATAATATGAACTGCACTAATACGAATATCATTAAATTTTGATGAGTATTGTTTGACTGTTGTCACTTTTTGAAATCATTAATAATTAGTATGAGAGACGGTGTATTATAGATAGTATAGGGACTTATTGAGTGAAGTGATTTGATGTATGTTTACACTACCTTTTATAATATTACCGACTCCAATTTTTTAAGGTAATAATACAATATCCGTTACGTGAAATTAATAATAATTAGTATGAGTCAATATGTATTATAGATAGTATAGGGACTTATTGAGTGAAGTGATTTGATATATGTTTACACTACCTTTTATAATATTACCGACTCTAATTTTTTATGGTAATAATACAATATCCGTTACGTGAAATTAATAATAATTAGTATGAGTGAATATGTATTATAGATAGTATAGGGATTTATTGAGTGAAGTGATTTGATATATGTTTACACTACCTTTTATAATATTACCGACTCCAATTTTTTAAGGTAATAAGGTAATAATCTCTGTTACGTAGAAGTTCGAGCTAATTTGTTAACAAATCGATGAAAAACTTTTGTATTTTTTTTTTTTAAATATATTTTCCAATTTGATTTAATTTTAATCAAAGCAAACAAATTACTTCTGGTACAAAGTACCGAATTAATTGAAATTTAATTAAGTGGAGAAAATATTTTCCACTTTATATCTTGAGTTGACCTTCGTGATTTGTACGCCAAAACGTGAGCGTTTCCCTAACGAAATCGCTGCAAAACGATTTTAATTAAATTTTACACATCGCTGAGCGCTTTCTTCCGCACCGGTCTATTTTGGCCTAGATTGCGAATTTTTTCCACTTCAATTTTTTTCGTCATTGAAACTAGACAGAGCATTATAGGGCGCAGAATAGAGGTGGTTATACCGTCAATCAATGAATATTTAAACTTCTTTTTACGCATAATCGCGTAAACACAAAAAAAAAAACTGTTGCTTTAGAAATAGAAACTGAAAAAGGTACAAAGAGTGTCGCCGACTGCTTTTTGGCTTGTTAAATTATTTATTTTTAATACCAAAAAAAAAAAGAAGAAAAAAAAAATTTTATCTGTTTAAGTTGTATTTGTAATTTTGGTTGGCAAGCGTGCAGATAGACAAACAGATAGACAAACAAATAGACGAACAGATAGACAAACAAATGTGGAGAGCATTGGATCTTCAATCAGACAGCGAAAGGCTATTCGGAGGAAGGTTGTGGGCGCTTAAAGGCATTTCATCGGATTTAGTGTTTTCGGTCATTTTAACGAGTTTCGGTTGGATTTTACTTTTTGTCCTTTTACCATTTTCTGCTCTTAGCCAATTTATGAGGATTTGAAATTTAGTAGCAAATACTGTTCTGTTCCTTTCATTATGGATTCGTTAAGAAGTGTTCGGCTGCAGTGAAATTTAATTTCTAGCTCAAGTTAAAGTAAATGGAAGATTAATTGAAATGCTTTGGAGAAAATTTATGAAAAATATAATAAAAATCAAAAATTCGTATAAAACTTTTAACCTTTAAAGGAAGAAATGCACAGTAAATATGTGTACGTGACGTTCTTCATAGAACCCTTTGTGTTAAGTTGACCCATAACTGTCAAAATTTGACGTAAATTTATGATTAAAAGCAATTTTAATCTTCGATAATACAAAATTAAATTATTTTAAACTGAGATGGGTTTGTTTGCTTGTGGAATTTTCTTCAAATCTTTAAGAATTTACTGTATTGTAGAATTATTTATTGAAAAATTAAAATTTAGATACAAGTTTCAGTAGAAAAATGTAGGAAATTGGAGGTACAACTGAAATAACTGGTTTAGATAGAATAAATAGTGATTTGAAGGCTGTTAGAAAAGTATAAAACATAAAGTATATTTTAAAAGGAAAATATCTCTAGAGAGGTATCTGATCAACAAATAGATCTTTTGCCCATAATAGTATTAATATATATAAATAATTGTATTAGTGGAAGTGTACTTCATAGACGTCACATAACTATAATGAACCACTTCGTTGACTGACAGTTGTGAACCAGTTTTAAGCCAAAACGTAGTGAATACTATTACTTATTTGTAGTATTCACTCTATCTGGCTCAATTTGCCTTCTCTTTTCTTCCTTACAATAATTTATAATTATAAAGGGAGTTTTTCATTTTAAACATATTAAAGTTATAAAGCAAATAGTATAGAATACCTGTATCTTTCGTACAGTGGTTATGAGAAGTATTTTTACAAGAGGGATATATGACATTTAATGTCATCTACTTTATAGCTGACAAAAATTTATTCTGAATTAATGATAAATATTTGTTTTTTAACTATAGCAGATAAATTTTTAGTAAAACTTATTGTTGCTGAAAATTTTAGTTACATCACATTATATTATAGTCACATTTGTCTGGTTATTTGGTGGTCATAGCACTTGAACTATGACCCATGTGATATATCTCTGCTTAATAAGCTGAGTAACTATGACTATAGCCGAATGACTATATTATTAATTGTTTATTGAAATGCTGATTGTTAGTTATTATTTTTATATTTTAGTAGCGTTTAGCAAAGCTTCAAACACTACTATTCGCCAAGTAGAAATTGCACAAAGTCAGGCTCTGAGAAGACTTTTCAAAGTTCCTTGGTACATTAGAACGAATGACATCCTCAGGGACATCAAGATTGATCCCATCAAGAAATACATAAAGGATAGAGCCCACTGACAGACTTACCTACACCGCGTTATCAAATCTCAGCATGGTTACAGGCTCCTCGGGGACGTTTGCAGATCTGAGGTTAATTAATGCTTAGTCTGATGAAGTGATAAACAATAATTCAGTCAAGGCGTAAAGAGCGGTTTTGGAAATACCTTGAGTTAAGAAAGAGTAAAAGTACTCGACTGCACTGGCTCAAAGAGCTTCAATATAATAATAATTTTAAAAAATTTTAAATTCGTCTTTCTAAAATTAAAAACTAAAATTTCTTTTGCTAGTAGCTAATTATACTTTGTATCTTATGCACACATTTTTTTTTTATAATATCTCAACTATCATTCTCGAATATTGTAGAATCAGAAAAAAAATTATTTTTTTTAAATCTTACGAAAGCATATTATTTTAATAATAATAAATAAATTTAGATTGTTGCAACCTTGATCTTTCGAATTCTTCTGGTTAAAAATCTTCTGCAAAAATTAATAGTAGCGACGAAGAAGCGATACGTATAGCGAAATGTGTATCCGAGTACAATTATTTCATTAGCAACTCGAAATAAAAAGTAGAAACTGCACCGGAATCGCAATCGATATTTAAAACATATTCAGGTTTAGCAAAATAAAAAAACCATATTAAAGAGTAAGAAAAATATCGTGGCATTAAAGCTTTACGAAAAGTAGTTCCAAATTAAAGAAGTATCGCCAAACTGCAAGCAGCACTTGTAGAAATTTCAGAAGTGTCATGTATGGGTATCTGAGGCGCTCACACATAGGCGAGCATAAATGCTAAGCTTAAGCAATTCAAAAGTGAAGCACTACGATAGTCAATATTAAATGAGCCAGCATCTTGCACGGTCCCGGCCAACAGCAGCCAACAAACCAGTCGTCTGCCCAAAATTTATACCGAAAAGCCGCGGAAACAGAGAAAAAGAAAGAAAAACAAAAAAAAAAACAAGCTGTGAAGAAGATGTGACTGAAGTGAAGTATCTTCTTTATGTATCTTAAGCGCTGCCGATATCGACGCCGCTAAGCTTGAATATATTTATTATTTAAATTTAAATGAATTTTTTTTCTTCCGATATATTTTGGCAACATGAGTGGGCAACATTGTCAACGTGCGCGCGTCACGAAGATTATTGAATCGTCATTCAAGTGCAGTTCATACCAGTGTATCTATGTGTCTGCGTCGCTGGTTACGTTGGATTCGTTGGTTTCGTTGGCTTCGCTCCACGCAGAAAGACACGCTTTTTGCTGCTTCAATTTTTTCGCTGACTTCATTTCGTTGCAGATTCGCCGGCTGCTTTTTTGGTCAGCCCAGCGTAGAGGCGCGGATTATAATTAATTGATAAAAATTCTTCTACTTATTTTTTTAGGATTTTATTTTATACTCGTATATATAATTTACTCACTTTTGCGTTTTTGGTGTCCGCAGTGTTTGTATAAAATTTTATTGATAATACAAGAAATCTTACATTTTGCACATGCTCGATAAAAAGACTTTTTGGAGGTCAACCGCTCAACCACTCAACCACTCAACTCTGCAACTTTTATCCAATTTTAAGAAACCAGAATGATTTTATGAACATTTTTTATTTAAATTTTTTGCCCAAAATACACAATATATCTGCAATTTGCGGGTTTGTTTTCTTTTATTTTTGTTGGTTTTTTTTTTTAACAATGAGACTACCTCAAATTTTATGCTAAGCCGAAGTTGTGTTTCATGCCACAATTAATTAAAAACCTCATAGAAAAAAATCTTAATTAAAAAGATATTTAATCAAAATAATAAAGTTAGGCATTTATTTGATATTGTACGTCTATGAGCTGCTTTCCCAGCTCATACACTGGTTACTGCGAAATCAAAATAAAAATAAAATCAAATCACTTAAACCGATCAATTAATGAATAATTTTTTAATTTAAGTAAAATAAATTTTAATTTTTGCGGACTTACCATATAAGCATGGTTTCTAAACCGAAAACAATAGTGCGATCAAGGCATATAATATTATTATTAAAAGAAGCGATCGTGTACTGCGACCTTAAAGAGCTATTGTCCGAAGTCCGAATTCTTTAATAAAAGACAGTATAGAGCCTATATTTTCTAGTCTTGAATCCTTATGATCATGAAATACCCTCTTAGGCATATAGTAAGCGACTAAAGACTTTTTAGGTACTGCAAATTATTAATTGCTTAGTAAATCAATCATGATAATAAAAAACTTATTTTTTTGGGGATTGAACATAGAAGCCTGAATTGTGAACTAAAAACAGTAGTTTTATCAAGGCATATAATAAACAGATGAAGACTCTTCTTGGACTACGGGTGTGTCGCGTATAGCAAAGCTGCCAACTCTACTATCCAGAATCTATAAGTTGCTCAAAGTCAGACTCTTCGAAGACTCTTTAAAGTGCTGTGTACATCTGCATGAATGACATGTTAAGAAATCACAGAACGGATCCGGGCGAATAAAGTGACAGCCTGCCCAACATAGCACTATCTAATCTCAGAGCAGTCTTTAGCCGATGTGCAGCTCTTAGAACAGTCATTGAATAATCAGCGAATCTAGTGAGCAATGCATAAATTAGTCAAAGAGAAGGTAGGGACTCTTTAGAAACCCCCCTAACAAAGAGTAAATATGCCCAGTCGCACTTACTCGGAAAAACCTCAACATAAGACATGGTAAGAAGGATTCGAATAGCAAAGAAAAGACAAAGATATAAATTTTAGTTAATTTATTGAAATTTGGCTGACCATACAACGCTGTTTCGAGTATTGCCAAGTGCTCATCATATAGGAAATTTTAAAATTTCCTTTTAATTAGTTAGTCCGTATATATTTCGTTTGGACTCCAAGTGCCAGGCAAGTGGTATTTTCAAGATTATTTGCAGATTCGACGAAATTAAATCCAGTTCGGTTATGCACCTACCAAAGAGTTTTTCAAAAGTCTCAAGGGAATTTTCTGGAAGAGTAATACATTGATCAAGATTACGATTTTACTATCTGTACTGGTGCAAATGTGGTTAACTTCCAATGCTTTGAAAAGATTGACAAGCACGCAGGCCTTCAGAAGTTTCCACCATATTTATGAGAATGGTTTTTTTTTATTGTGGTTTGTGTATCCGAATTGGTACAGCAATGAGCACCATAAAAGTGATATAAGATGTTGACTCGAACAGAGTTCCAATAACATAAATTTATTACATTTATAAATTGGAAAATTTTTTAATTAAAGAACATAATTTTGAAAAAAATTTTAATATTCATAAATTTGACCTGTTGCTTGATCAGAAGGTATCTTTTAATCTACTTCTTCCTAGATAAGGTTAATTGTGATGATGTTTGTATTGATGTGATGAATTATAACTGTGTTGCTATTGAAGTAATTTAGTTTCTTATTTTTTATTACATTTATGTTCACTTATAAATCCAGCTTGTTCTGCATTAAAAACGTGAAAGCCCCTTTGTGATAAACTTAAATAATACAGACATCATTGAAATCAATTAACTCCCAGTCTAATCGAAATAATTGTAAAAAAATTTTTTTTTTCCAGAAACATAAAAAAATATTTCAATAAACTTGATTGCAAAGCCTTCCTAAACAAATCCCACAAAAAATAAATTAATAAATCATTTTCACGCCTTCCCATTATCACAGTTGCAAATCACAAATCACACATGAGCTCTCCATAATTCCATCCTATAAATCTTTTGTAATTTCATTTACTATTAAATTTCTTTTATGGTTTCTATTATTGTCATTTTTTTTATTTCTTCTCATTTCATTTATATTTTCATTCCTCTGAAATTTTTTTCTCTTCCATTCCTACTGATTATAGGATCAATTACTTTACACACAATGAATAAAATGAGACTTCTTAAATCAATTTAATAAGTATTTTTTTTTCTCGTTCCAACATAGAGCATATACCCCCGCAATCGTTTTTCTAACGCATATGTGACACTCTAGCTGGTCTCCTTTGCGTGTATTTTGTGTGTTATGCGCTTTTAATGTGGCTTAGCTCATGGGTTTGCTTGCGTCTGTACCATCTGTCACCAATAATAATTTTCAGTGCCTTTTGAGAAAATGGACTGTCATAAACATTATCATAACAGAGTCTCAAATCTTCTATGAATCGCAATATTAAATGTCATCATCGCTGGCACTAACAACTTATTCAACATTCTTCAGTATTTTGCTTTACTTTATCTTCCCTATTCGAACCATTCATTCCGCACACAAACTTGTCGGTTTCTTGTCTTTGCAGCGCACATTTCACACCTCTCTGTGTTGTGCCCGTAGTTCGGAGTAATGCGCGTATACTTGTATTGTACCAGGTCATTGTTGATAAACGACCGAGCATATTGGCGTACATGAACGACTCTCAACTGGCAGTTTGCTCGTATATTTATGGAGTGTATAACTAGTCAACTATAACGGCATCTCCCGTATATCTCTGTGGTGTGAGTTAAGATTAGTTCGTTTGCGTTGTGGCTTGTGTGGAATGCTGCTCTAGCACATTTTGCTCGATATATTTGGTTTTATTAACTATTTCAATGCTTACCTTAAAGTGTTGACTATGTCAAAGATATAATATACCTATAGGGATAGGTAAACATAGGCACTAACAAACAAGCACATTTCAAATATTACTAAAGGCAATAGTACATTTAAAAAAGCAAGTGATTAATGGTATTAGTTAATAATCAAAGTTAATTAAATCAAAACTAAAGTGTTTAGTTTGATATATAGATGGCGCCTCTGAAAAAAATATGTATTTCTTTATTATTAAACGGCTAAATTTAAGATAAATGTTTGAATTTAAGGAAATTTCAATTATTATTAGTTTGTCTTATAAAAAGAATACAGTAAAACGTTATCATATCGTCAATAAATACTAGTTTTTTAATTAAAATATAAGTATATTGTGGGAGGAAATAAGATTATGATTTTAGTAACACAGCTACTCTTTCAGTTTTCTTTTGAGAGTTGAGATAAATTCGTTCTTTCGGTCCATTGAGTATAATTTCTCTTTGACTGTTCAGAAAGTGTTGTATTTTGCGGAACGTGTATGTCTTTTCTTTGAAAACAAATAAGATCATTACAAACTGAACCAATGTTTCGATCTATCGATTACAGTTTTCTTTTGAGTGTTAAGTTAATTTCATCCATTATGAAACTTGTAAGATTTCTCTTCGGCAGGAAAAAAAAAATCTTTACTTCTCTTTCGGTCCATCAAAGCTAGTATTTTTATGAGTGTTGGACTAGTTTTATTTGCTTTCAAAACTTGTAAGATTTAACTTTAAGAGCAAATAAGAACGAAACAAATATAACTACTCTTTCAGATCATCGAATAAAGTTTTCTTAAGAATATTAAGGTAATTTTGTCTTTTTTGAAACTTGTAAGGCTTACCTTTGAGAACAAACAAGATCATTACAAACGAAACTATACTCCTTCAGGTCATCGAATATAGTTTTCTTAAAAGTATTAAAATAGTTTTGTCTCTTTTGAAACTTGTAGGGCTTACCTTTGAGAGTAAAAAGATCATTACAAACGGAACTACACTTTTTCAGGTTATCAAATATAGTTTTCTTTTGAGTGTTAAGGAAATCTTGTCTTCTGCTAAACTTGGAAAGCTTCTCTTTGAGTTTATATTTGACTATCTGTAGTGTATTTCGTTTCCATATGTTCAGTTGAGCACCCGTTTGTCTTCTCTTACGGTATGGATTTGTAATCGTTTAAGTTGGGATATGTTCAGTTGAGCACCCGTTTGTCTTCTCTTACGGTATGGATTTGTAATCGTTTAAGTTGGGATTGAATGGTTTTAACTACTTATGTTGTTTATATATTGTTATTTTTTTGCAATCATGTCAGTTTCGTTAAAATATAATAAAATCCATTTGAGCGTTCCAACAATAGCCATTAGAAGCTCCTCGATAAAAATAAGAAATCCATCGGGTAGAAAATTTGTTCTTTAGAAGAAGTGAAAAGCAAGTTTTATCAAATTTTTCTATATAATACAATCTGCTGTTATTAGTCAAAATATGGTGCCATGTGTTCAATAGTTATAGCAATTTGAACTCAGCTGCAGTAAGTTAATGCCTAGGAATAGTTATAATAAGTAAACTAAGGAATAATAATATAATTCTTTGCATTCTAAAATATAAATCTTAATGGTCGTATATTCAGAAATGGTTTGTAATTGTGTTCAATGTTCACAATTACTCTATGAATATAGATGAATACTAAGTACTATAGGTTACTTTAATATTGAGTGATCAGATATAACTTCGTATAACATTTTTAGCCTTTTTCAGAGCATTCTTTATTGCACTCTTCACGACTATACAGGTAGTAATTGCCAATAAACTGTAAGTATTGAGATCTGAAGCTCGTGTAGCTGTAGTCATGAAAACAAAATATATTTAAAAAATCGTTACATATTAAAAATTATATTACAAAAGTTAATAAATTATATATAAAAAAAATGATGATATATTATATATCAATATTTTCGCATTCAAAATTATATTATACATCTTGTTGGAAATTGTTTATATTTATAATAACTTCATAGATCCAAGATGGGGTTTGATATAATATAAACGTTTGTATAATGGGAAAAATTAAAATTTTTAATTACAAAAAAACTATTCAAGTAGTAAAAGTTTTTAATATAAAATAAATTAAAAATATATTTTAAATATATTAAAATAAAAAGCATTAACTTTGTACCTTCAATGCCGACTGTAACGAACCAGTCATTCTAATTCTTATTCTTGTTTTTCTACTTTAAATTGTGTGGCGCTTCTGGTTCTACAACTGGACTGGTTTAGTACCACTCGAACTGTAGTTACTTCCTTGTTTCGTTCAGAATTAAAATTCCATTTCTTTGAAGTTTCTGCTTTAAGTGTGCCAATACCCGTTTTAATCGATTCGCTTCTTGTTTGGTGCTGGATGCGTACTTCGACTTGTCGTAACCGAGATAATTGAGTTGCCCTACTTTATGTGGCCGTTTTATTTCTGTATTCATTCGATAATTGGAATCACTTTCGTTTTTTAGTTCTGCGTTTTTAGTGTCATGGCATTTTTTAATTTCATGCAAATTACTTGATATAAGTGCGATACTTCAAGAATTTCATAAAAAACATAAAATCAACTTAATAATATTTCCAAGAATGTTTTGTTGTAAATAAAAAAATAATATAATGAAGACAATTAGTTATTAAAAGTTCAGATGAAGTAGTACATATTAAGTCATTAGATGCATACGTGTCGTATAGTTATGCCATAAATCTGAAATGATATTTTCGGGTTATAAAAAATATACACAAATTAGAGGTTCCTATAAGAAAATTGATTTCCTAAGTATACTAGTTTCATTATATAAGTGGCATAATAATCGGACAAAATTGCAATAAAATAATACCATCAAAACGAGAAGTCAATAATGCTTAAGACGTAGTTTGAATATACAGTATAATGTGAAAGGCTTAAATATAATATATAAATTTCTACACACATGTAGTGACGTTCATTGCAGAATAATGTTGACAGATACAATATGCTACTATTTTAATGTTATAATGGTCCAGTACACATGGGCTTAGGGTCCCATAGCTAAACCCCTCACTTCAACTGGAGTCTAATAAAACGAGTTAAATTACTTGGTAAAGATTTATATTTTTATTGCAAAAATATATCAGTCAATGTTAGCTGTTGTTATTATTATTTATTTACTCAGTCATAACAACTCGTTATCGATTTCCGATCTGAGGCAGCATGTCTCTTCAGGCGGCTCTGCTACGTATGCGTCATCTCCAGTCTCGTATATTAAGTTTGATAAGTGCTCACTTTACCGGAGACTCGGTCTACCTCTACGATTTCTTCCTTCAACTGCTGCTACAAATTCCTTTTTCGCAGGAGCATTTTCATCCATTTTTACGACATAACCAAACCAGCTATAGCGCTGGATGTTAATTCGCTGAATTGTATCAATGTCGTGATAAAGCTCGTACAGCTCGTGATTTCTTCAGATGCGGTAGTTGTCGCCAACTTGTAGAGGAACAAAGATCTTTCGAAAAACTTTTCTCTGGAACACTCCCATTACTGTTTCTCTACATACCACAGTTTTTAAAACTCAACAGATGCATCATTCTTTTTTTACTACAAACAACTTTTGAACATCGTTTTATTAGACACATCTAATTTATTGATTTAATTTGGATACGACTTCAGACACTTGAGTTCCTTCTTTAGTTATGTGGCTGGAGCAGTGTTTTATAATATGGGCATAAGTGGCTTCTTGATTTGAACTCACACTAGATGAATTCCGTAGGTTGAAAACAATTTGTATAAGCAAAAAAACGAACCAGGACTTTGGGAACGTATTATTTTAGTCATAGTAAATATTAAATAAAACCGGTTGAAAAGGTATTATTAAAAAGACATTAGTCAAGAGTGTTCAGGCATGTAGAATTTCTACTATATTTGAACAAATAGAAGTAAATTTAGGACGTCTAATATAACATCTAATGTTTATTATTCTTGCAATATTAGCACCAAACCAAAATCCAATATTAAATGTTCTTAAATGTCCGATTTGTTAAAATTTTCATGAAAACGTTTTTACTGATGAACTAAGTTTATGGCGACGAGACTTTTAAGTCGTTTAAAAATAGTGAAATGATGTTAAGAAAATCAGCTAGTCCTTATTAAAATTCATTCAGTTATAATTGAACACCTAAAAACATTAACTTATCAAATTTTGACCGCATATTTGGGCTACCTTAAGGTCTGTGTGTGGTATTTTACGCATAGGTTGAATAAGGATTAAAAATTGTTGTAAGTAATAAATAACTATAACCGTTATTTTTAATATCAAATAAATTGATTTGTCTGCCAACCAACATGTTTTTTAAATTAAAAAGTCATCAAAAATACTTGCGTAGATATTTCGAAATTAAGAGAGCAGTATTAGAGACTGACTGCGTACCATTCCCATTTCACTCTGATTACTATAGAATCCACCTTTATGTGTAGAAAATCGTTAAATTATATTTCTTCAAATACATATTAATTTTACAATAACTGTCATATTTACAAATAATCCATCTGCATCAATATTACACTAAATAGAGTGATTTGAACAGAGATATTGAATATTTGTCGTTTGTCAATGTTGAATATACCAAAGGTTCTAACTACCGAATTCCGACAGGCGAGTTGTAAAATGAACGATTCGCACTGAAATAAGACCATCTGATTAGTAAAGGATTTCTATTAAATATAATAAGTCCACACTCACCGACATTAAAAATCCAACATCCGTATTTCTGGGAAACTCGATATATTGATTAAAGATCTCCATGGTTTCATTGCATGTATCAGTGATGAACTGGCACATGTTGTTTTGAATGTATGCATTAATAAAATGTATGGCCATGAAAAGACACACAAAAAATTGTACCAAAACGATAGTTTCAAATTTTCCATCTAAGAGTAGGTAAATATGATATACATGTATTGCAAACCCCAAAAAATACGAAAATATAGTATGAAGCATTTCAAATCTATAGAGATAGATCACTCGTTGTAGTAAATTGTAGAATTCACTGTATGCTATAGAAAGATCATGCAATTCAGTGGATAGTTTGGCATAGTTCAGATTTCGATTTGCAAGAACTTTTTCCATTATTGACTTGACACGATAATTAATAGTTTCAAAATTAGCCAATATATACCATAACGTCTGACTTAGATGATAAATAGATCCATCATAAATATTAAGATAGTTTAAACGGCAAAATGTTATCAACATATGCATAAATTCACCCTCTGATAAAAATTTACAATAATAAAAAAAAGTTGAAACTGCATGCATACACATCAAGACGAATTTGATATACGAAAGTCGATATATCATATCCCGACGAGAGGAATATGGTTCTAACATGCGTAAAAAGCGAAAATTCAGTGCAAATAATTCTTCAAATATTTTAGTTATTGAACGGACTCGAAAAAGTTGTCGGAAAGTCATTAGAACTATAGATATAACCACAAAAATTTTAGTTACAGCATTTATTTTTTCTGCCATTTTTGTCGCATTTATGATTTTATCGTGGTGGTCCTCAGAAAATATACAATATATTATTGAAGTGATATATGTTGTGATGAAAACTAATCCATATATTCTGATGTGTTTGTTGTTTAAAATCTGTTGCTCTTTTGTATCGATTTCAATTGTACACAACCCGGACGTCAAAATATAATAAATTCTTCCGAAGTTAAACAAATTTAAATGAAAGTTGCTCATGTTTAAGAAGAGTACAACATATACTAAAACTGCTGGATAGTCTTGCTTATAGTGAGAGTTGTTTCAGAAATTAATATATAATCGCTTTTAATTATCGCCAATCAATACACTTTAGCTGTCTCCAAGTAAATATTTTCATATATCTAAGATATCAACGTATGTGTTTGACTGCTTGAAAAAAAACATTCAGTCCATTACGATTAAAATGAAAATATTATCAAGTGAAATTAAATTGGTGAAGAGACTTTTTAATGCATTAATGGATTATTAATAGCACAAATATTTGTATATTATAACTAACTTCATTTATAAGTTTTTGCCTTATGCCACGTCGTAGAAATAGCCCTTATCCAAATTGCGTCCTAATGGATTTATATGGCATCTATATACCAAAGTAAGCAAATACTTAAAATAAGATGTCTGTACTAAGGCCATCGATTGGAAGTCGCTGATGATGATTTCATAATATTTCGATTAATTGAAGCGGATCTATTGCATCTCAAGTAATTACCATATATAATTAATTTGTGTAATCAGAACAAAATGACCATTAATCGAAGACCTGACACATACATATGCCGTCCGCACCGGATAACATCGCATTACGAAGGTAATAATAAAATAAGAAACGTAGGAGATGCTTTGGAATTAAGTGCAATATGTTACATATGTCATATGTTACAGACTAATTAGATATCTGAACAGATAAAAATGTGAAAATATGAGAGTTGAAGTGAGAAATGTTTCTTTGATTTCTTCCTTTAAGGGACAAAATAGCTGAAGATCTCAGATTTAATAATAGTACAAGCCTAAGCAATAACAAATTAAAAATAATTATTTAAAATGCACGAGGTTATGATAATTACTGCAATGTATGTCAGATACTTATAGATATGTGCAATCAATCTGGTAACAGAGAATAAGAAATCGGTTTTTGGTAGGTGATGGACCATTCATGGAAGTTTTATAATTAATACAATTTTGTGAAAAATTATGTGTAACATTTGTATAGCACTCTTCGGATAATATTGGGTTTTAAAAATGATAATTGCATAGAGTAGTTTAAGCTGTATGTGATCTTATAAGAAATTTAGGATTGCACCCACATCCTGAAAGACTGTTCTTTTAGTTCCTTATGTTTATTCAAATGGTATGTAATTCTGTCTCTACATTAGCGAAGGAATCACTGATTTGTGATGGGTCCCGTTTAATTTGAACACAATCTTGTATATTTATTTTTCACAAGCATGTATTTGCGAAGAAGTTATTGACTGAATAAAATCTCTCGTAGAATATAAATTATTGCGTCTATTTTATAACAATAACAGATTGTGGAAAAAGTCCATTTCCAGTATTAAATATTAATAATTTGTGAATATTTTTAATATTTTTTAGATCTCAGATATAAAAATTTGAAGAGTCTGTGTTGTGGAGCAAACGAAATGGTATTATTTTTTGAAAACTATAGGTCAGTAATTGTCATTTAATATCCGTTCTTATTGTAAGTGTTAAAAATTGAGCGATGTAGGAATGTTAGAGATATCAAATATAGTATGTAGCCATACCACGTTATAGACAATATATTATGAACTTCGTAAAAATTACACAAAGAATTGTAGATAATCTGAAATGTTGAATGTTTTGGTATTCCAAACTATTGTTAGAGATCAGGCACTTGAACTAGTTGACTACTATACAAGGGCACAGTACCAAATGAAATTATTTTTGAAGTGTTTTTTTGGGATTTTTTAATCGGTTTAGTAAATATTTATTTAAATTATCGACTGCAAAACTATCACGTCTTTTTGGTAGAAATTGAAAAACTGATATTCGCTAATAATTCACAAATTCCACCTCAGATAAAAATTAATAGTTAAACTTCACGAATATTGTTATAGAGCATTTTAGTATTGTTTTATATACAGGCGTAAAATTTCAAAATATAAGTTAAGATCCAACCTCAGTGCTCCTTTATTTTCAAAACACTTCTCATATAAACTCATGTTAAGCTACATGAATAATGCTCTATATGAATTTATTTATTTCTCACTTTTTTATCAGCGTAAATCGAAGAATTAAAAGTATATTTTAGATTTGTCGAACTCGGAGTCCTACAGTACTGTTTTATATTAAAAATGGTTTAAAAATGGCAACATCTGCTCGTTAATGCGAGGTATTTAAAAAAAAAATTTATAAAGAAAATGAGAATTATAAAAATTTAATTAATGAAACCATTCATTCTAAAAACAATTATATTATTAAATTACATGCTTTTGTAATTTGATGGGTACTTAATTTTTGGCCGTTTTTAAAAATGAAAATATTATGTCTGTCATTAAATTTCATTTCTAAAGAAATATTTGAACACTATGTATTTACATATATTTTTTAATGATCTTTATTGTTTTAATTTTCATTTTTTTTTGATTTGAAATATGTTGTTAAAGTTCGAAATACCATACATTGAAGCGCTGTATTAGAGAATCGGTACCTGAATCATATACTTATATGGATGTAATGTATATAATGAATATAATTTTCAATCGATAGAAACGAATTTTCTGTTTGAATATGAAATTAACAATTACGTACAGAGCAAAATATATATCTATATGTGATATATATTTTTTTGAAGTTGTTAATAATGCTCTGCGATCTCGGTTTTCACTTGCACTTGCGTTAGACCAATAAGCATATTGCAATCTCCAAGTATCTCCAAGTAAAAAAAATCCATTTGGTTCAGAAAGAAAAGTAAAAATAAAGAAAAAGGAGATAAAAAAAGTGTCAGAATAACAATAATTTGGTAAAAAAAAGGTAGTAAATGAAAAATAAGAGGTTCGATAAAAAGGAAAAAAATATATGAAAGAAAATATTATGAAAATTAAAGAAAAAGTGATAAGTGTCTGGGATAAAATTTAATAACAGTCCATCAGGTCATAATCATTTGATAAATTGTATTTGATATTTATAGAGTTCAGTTTCTCAAATAAGACTGACTAAAATCAAATGATATATCAAATGGTACATCTTCAAAGTTTGAATAAAAAACAACTGAAGATAAAATAATAGAGAGACCATATTTTTATCTTATATCTGAAATGATCCTGAAATGTGCGAGATTTTCCATTTTTATCTGAAAAAGCTTACATGCATCAACCAGATTATCACTTCCAAACTTTTTAGTGTCACAATAGATATCTTCTACCAAGAGATTCTGCTAAAGATAAGTCTTTTATATACAGATTAATTATTGAATTAAATGCAATGTACAAACTAATGATGAGAACTATAGCCATTTGAGTACTGGAGTACAAAGATCAACTGATTATAAAAAAGTTGGGAGATGATTTTATGTAAATAGAAAAATCTAAGCATTTGATCTAATATGTGGTATTCTTTAAGGAAATTTCAGATCATATTAACATCATATGTAGTGTACATGCCGTAAGAATGTATTTGAAGGTTTACTTTCTCTTATTACAAATAAAGTGGCGTATTTTAAATACAAGCTTCTATTACTGCTTGAAAGTAAAATACACCAACTCTTTTGGAATGACACTGTAGTTACTGAAATCATAAAATTCCCAAAAAAAATTAAAATAATAATTATTAATTGTATAAACCAGAAAAAAAAATATCATTGTCATTTTATTAACTACTGTATTGCAATACAATATTGCAATAGTAGCTAGACCACCAGAGCCTTTAGAAAGATATCTCCGGAATGTGTAATCTTCCATTTCTGAGTTAAAATTAATTTAATTTAAATATTCATATTAACTGAAAGTAAAATAAAATTAAACAAGATAAAATAAAATAAAATAAATTAAAATAAAATAAAATAAAATAAAATAAAATAAAATATGGTTGAAAAGATCATTTCTATTCTTTATGGAGTAAGTATTAAGTAATAAGAAAATTTGTTGTCAGTAGTAGATTAAACACATAAAATATATATATTATATGTAAAAAATCAATTCAGCGACTTTAACCGCCTGGATCCACACAAAGTCCTTTCAAGAGTTTATAGCAAACACACAGAGAGATGGACATGACCAAATTGATTCGTGTCGTCATGTTGACCGAACAACTTTATTACATGATTTGTAGATTTCGGATTTCTTTCACAGCATTATTTAAGAAATTGACAATTATAACATATTCCTGATTTTCAACATAATTATCTAATAAAATATTTTTAATTTTTAAATAAATGGAGTGCAAGTAACTCAGACTTGCTGACAAGTGACTTTCATCATTGGAAAAATGAATTTGCCTATAAAACGAATACGATTTGTAGGATCGATCGATTTTACTTAAAAGCGATTCAAAAGGCCTGTGCAGACATCCTGAAGAACTTTAATTTTAAATGTCATACAATTTAAAAGCACATCAGAAAAGATAGATCACGCGGACAACAAATACTTATATTTACATTCACATATGATATGTATGTGAGTCATTAAAATTTATTTTCTCTATTATTTATTTTACAATTAATGTCATATTTACAAATAATCGAGCTGTACCAATATTACACTAAATAGAGTGATTTGAACTGAGATATTGAATATTTGTCGTTTGTCAATGTTGAATATACCAAAGGTTCTAATTGCCGAATTCCGACAGGCGAGTTGTAAAATGAACGAATCGCACTGAAATAAGACCATCTGATTAGTAAAGGATTTCTATTAAATATAATAAGTCCACACTCACCGACATTAAAAATCCAACATCCGTATTTCTGGGAAACTCGATATATTGATTAAAGATCTCCATAGTTTCATTGCATGTATCAGTGATGAACTGGCACATGTTGTTTTGAATGTATGCATTAATAAAATGTAAGACCATGTGAAGACACACAAAAATTTGCATCAAAATAATAGTCTCCAATTTTCCATCTAAGACCAAGTAAATATGATATACATGTATTGCAAAAGCCAAAAAATACGAAAATATATTGTGAAGTATTTCAAATCTATAGAGATGGATCACTCGTTGTAACACATTTTGGAATTCCTTGTATGCTATAGAAAGATCATGCAATTCAGTTGATAGTTTGGCATAGTTAAGATTTCGATTTGTAAGAACTTTTTCCATTATTGACTTGACGCGATAATTAATAGTTTCAAAATTAGCCAATATATACCATAAGGACTGACTGAAATGATACATGGATCCATCATAAATATTAAAAAAGGTAATATGGCAAAATGCCTTAAATGTATTCACAAAATCACTGGATAAAAAAATTTTCCAACAAATTAAAAAAATTGAAACTGCATAGATACACATCAAGACGAATTTGATATATGAAAGTCGACATATCATTCTCTGACGAGAGGAATATGGTTCTAATGTACGTAAAAAGCGAAAATTCAATGTAAATAATACTTCAAAGCTTTTAGTTATTGAAGGGTCCCGATAAAATTGTCGCAAAGCCATTATAACTACAGATATCAGCATAAACATTTTGGATGCAGCGTAAATCCTTTCTCCCATTTCAGTGGTATTTATAAATCATTTGTGATGATCCTCAGAAAATATACAACATATTATTGAAGTGATATATACTGCTCTGAAAATCAGTCCATAAATTCTGATGTATTTGTTGTTTAAAATCTGTTGCTCTTTTGTATCGATTTTAATTGTACACAAACCGGACGTCAAAATATAATAAATTCTTCCGACGTTAAATAAATTTAAATGAAAGTTGTTCATGTTTTAAGCGAATATAAAGCAAACTAAAATTGTTGGATGGTCATGCTTATAATGAGAGTAGTTCCAGGAATTAATTTATAACAGCTTTTCAATTATTTCCAATCAATACACTTTAGCTGTCTGAAAACAAATATTCATTAACTTAAAATAATAAATCTTAGATATAAGATTCATATATCTGAGATGTCAACTCATGTGTATGAGTACTTAATGGACAAGCTATCAGTCTGTTATGATTGGAATGAATATATTATCAAATGAAATTATATTGAATAAAAGAGCTTTGAATGTATTTTACGAATTAGTGTAGACTATAGCATATATTATTGCGCGTCTTCCCTTGTAATTCCATAAAATAGTATTTACAAAGAGCTCCTTTAGTTTAAGGAGCACATATTTGTGTACATAATCTTGAACTTGTTTAAAAATAATTTGTGTTATGGCACCATTTAAAAATAGACTTTATCAAAATTGTGCCCTAAGACATTTAAATTGATACGGTACGTATACGGTATGTATGTACCGAACTAAGCAATAATATAAAATAGATAGAATGCGCTGAGGCTATATAGTGAAGCGAAGTTATTGGATCTGGAGTAACTACATTATATATATATATATATATGTGTAATAAAACGAAATTGATCGTTAAACGAAAACCTGATGCAAATACTAAGTTATATTTTAAGCTTAACAAAACCTTTACGGAAGCGTTTCAATTAACGAATCAAATTAATGGTGATGATTGTTTTCCCCGTCGCCGAGTGCAAGACCCGTACACGTAACTTTAAATTAGTTGGAAAAAAGTTAATGCTGAATATCATGCAGTGACATGGATACATGGTTTTTATATATACCGACCATACCGGAAAACATTATTTCATGACGGCTGCACCAAAATAAAAAACCCAAGAGGTATATTGGGATTATGTGGAATAGCTTTCTTTATGGTACATATTATAGACTGATTAGATATCTGAATTGATAAAAAATATAAAAATATGGGGCTTGAAGTGAGAGAAATATTTTTTTGATTATTTGCTTTTGTAGCTGATAAAGAGGATACTCATATTGCATTTTAAGCTATATGTGATTTTTCAAAAAATTTTATATAAAAGAGGTACTCAAAATCTTTTTGAGGTTAATTTCACGTTAATCTCCTACTTATACTTTTTAGGCGGATATCGCACAATATGAAATAATTTCTAAAGTATATTAAATTTATAATTGGTTTAGTATAAATAAATTTTCGACTCCAAGGCTGTCATGTTGTTTTGGCAGAGAGCATTATATAGTCTTTATAATTTCCGACACTTTTTCATAACAATATTAATAAAGTGATAAACTCAACATATCACCGATTTTTAACATAATCTATTATTATAATATTATTATATTAATTATTATTATATTAATAATATTATTATTATAATCCTATCCCGCCACTAGCGATGACTAACGTATCCCAGTGAACCAGAAAATAGCATATATGATTTTCATAATTATATGGGTGTATTCTCTGAAAACTCTTCAAAGTGCCATGGTGCATCCGCATGAATGACATGCTAAGAGACCTTAGAATAGATCCGGTCAAAAAACACATAAGGGACAAAATCCTAATGTTATATCCAAAAACTGAGTAATCACAAACCGGACGGTGCGGTAGGCAGATCTTAGATCAGTCATTAAATAATCACGAAGCTTATGAGAAATACACAAATTAGTCAGTGAGATGGGTGGGACTCTGCAGAAACCCCCCAGCTATCAAAGAGTAAAAGTGCCCAGAAGCACTAACTCGAAAAAGGCTCAAGATTGGACTCGAGTGCATAATGAGTACATTAAGTATATGAGTATAATTACACTCGAGTGCATAATGTCTTTAAATTTGTATTTAGAAATAGATTGTTTGGCACTTTTTTAAATATTTTTATGATAATTATTCCTTATTGCCCGTTTTATCTTCTTCATGTATTTCAGTTCTTTGCTTTCAATTTTGATATTTTTTTGCAAAATCTGTTAATAAAAAATTGTGTTCGAATAGAAGTGCTAAGAGCATAATGGTCTCTACCATGCCAATATCTGATAATAAATTGCTTACTGAACTATAATTGTAATTAAATTGGTTCAGTTTCATTGCTGCTGTGTATGCATGGAGAACAACATGGAATCGTATTAAAAGCTGAGGACCACAGTAGTGAGCAACCTCCTGAACATACGATGGAAATTGAAGATGAAATTTTGATTGGATTTGGCATACATACGTCCGTATTTAGAAATGTGTGGAGTAGGAAGTGGAAAGCTAAAACAAGCAAATAAATTACAAACAAAAAAGTACGAAAGTGAATCCATTTGTGGATTTTGAGCTTCGAGTCCATCATGCAAAATGGTATAATTACGTGTCCGGAAAATGTAAGAGAAAGCAACTGCAAAATCAAATTATTATAATTTCTGCCTTCTGTGGAATGATTGCTTAATTAAGTAAATTCTAATGGATGAGTTAAAGGAAATGATATTAACGAAGAAAATTGTATATATGGTAAAGCATTGAAATTTTTAAGGTATATACAAAATTTACTAACTTGATTTGGACTTCATACTTTAAACTACTTCACAATTTAATGTGAGTTTTTTCATGAACATCTCTAATATTTTAGATGAGAATATTTTTCAAATACACATACCAGCAAAATTTTGGCACCTTTACAAAAATGTTAGCAAATTTTCCATAATTCCATACTTTCTTTTCATATATGCTATCCATTTTCATTCACATCTAATGAAACCTCATACGTTTCTGGACAGTCTGTTCTGTTACTCACAGTATATTATTTGACTCATGTGCGTGCTGTGTATGTACATAAATTAATTACATAAGTTATACACATTCATTAACTTTCTGGCACATATTCCAGATTCCATGCTTCACTTCACCCCTTACATCATTTAACGAGTGCTGTTTGACAATCTCACCCAATGCGAAAACCTCTCTCCACTTGCGCAACTCGTGTACTCGTAAGCTGTAGGCAAAATACTTATAAAATCTTTGTATGCGCCCAGCATTAATATGACCATCATGGGGATATCTGGTATTTGATATTCCTAAATAAAATTCTTTGTTCAGTTTTCCTCTAATTTAAGTATGAAATATGTCTTAAATATCGCACATACAAACACACATACATGTATGTGCGAAGGTATCCGTGTACTGTCCTCTATCTTCAATTCTCCAACCTATTTGTCTATTTGGCTGTCGCTCTCTTTAAGGCAACATGTAACATAAATTTTATTTGTTTGGAGATGACATGAAAAACTAATTAATGTCTTGACATATTTTTGTTAATAGGCTATTAAAGTGTGCTCATTTGTATGTTTTCCAGCATACGCCACTTGATGGCACTACCACTAAGCCGTGTAGCTGCTCGAACTACAGATTTAATGGGTATGTTAAGTTTCAATGAAAGTATTATTATGAAGTCTCAAATTTTCTCGTACTTTACTTACGACTTATGATAGATATACAACGTGATTTCCAGTTAAATGATATAAATTCAGAAAATAATACTTTGGTCTAGAACAAAAAAAAATCGTTTGTAGTAAGGAGGGTCTTTATTGGCATGCACCGAAATATAGGACGTAAAACGCTCAATGAAGAAATCTCTAATCTTTTAGAATAAGTTTTTTTTCAAATAGTTTAAGTCCAGGTTTAGTCCACTTTTCCGTATTTGAAATTGTTTAGAAAACGTAGTGGTTCCAATTTATTTAGTTTGTAAATAAATTAGTTACATATATATTTATAGAATCTTTTTATATTATTTTTTATTAATATTTTAATGTTTTTAACATTTTTATCATTTATTTATACATATTATTTTTTTATTAAATCTGATTATTACGTCAATTATTTTACTTAATAGAAACTATTGTATTTAATAAAGCGGTTTCGAACAGTTTCAGGTTGCTTTCGAATTAATTGTTTAATTTATTAAAAGTAAATAAAATATTTGTTGTTGCAATTCAGTGCTGTTCGAAACCCCTCCATTATTTTTATTTTTATTTTTTAAGTAATTTAGTTTTCATTTTTTATATATTAATACTTTACTATCTTATAAGCACTTTTTGCGCAAGAATATTTTAATTCTAATTAAATTAATTATATAATTAATTATAATTAATAATTATAATTAAATTAATTATTTGATTTATTATAATTAATAATTATAATTAACTTTCTTTCAATGGAAAACAGTACTTACAGATTTTTTTTCAGTGTTATGAGTAAGGGTTTACTATAGCAAAATTATGAGTTTACTAAGGTTCACTTAGAGTGTGACAGAAAACTGATAAGAATTTTTGCAGGAGTCTAGTAAGAGCTTTTTAAGTATTTGATCGGTGCGATGTTATTTAATAATTGCGACGAGCTGAGTTGAACATAGAAAAATATGAAGCAAGTGACTGTTATAAGAGTTACTATATTTAAATACAATATAATAGTTCGCAATATAACTACCAGAAAAATAAATCAACAAATCGTTGACAATTTGAAAATATTTTAATAGTGTTTAGCTATATCACTTGATTTATTTTGATGTAATCATATGTGCCATCCTTTTTTAATCAGCAAGTTTCCTCTTAATATTACCACAATTTCAGTATACGAATTTGTTAAATTTCAGTGGATATACTCACTATTGTTGGTGGCTAATTGTATTAAGCACTTAACATGTACTACACTTAATTTATTATTCTTACTTTCGTAAATCAATTTAATTTTTTTGGAATCCAGTTGTCTATATTGACGGCTTGTAGCGCACTTTCTACAAAAATGGCGCCTATCTTTCCCTTATGTTCCGACATATTGGCCAGCTCGTATGCTTAATTGCAATTTTTCTTTTAGTTTCCGTTCTTTAACTTTAGCTCAAATTTTCTATTATTTCTTTAACGAGTTTATTTGTTCACTTTCATTTGTTGTTCTTTTCCTTTTAAGGTCAACATTTCACTACATAATTCGGGAATAAGTCAGTAATTAAGCGCCTAGGCTTCGTATTTAATTACGTATTTTAATGAAGGAATTTTATTGGTCTCGGCTATTTTGTTTGTTGTTATTACGATTATTATTACACTTGTTGTTATTTTATTATGATTACTGTTGTTATTGTTGTTGTTTTGAGCAAGTCATTGGTGGTAATTGTTGGGCTTCAGTCAACATAATCAATTTGAGGTTTCCTTTAATTAAAGAACTCCTACTTTTGTTTATGGTTAATCCATAAAAAATGAGTATTTTACTTGTCGGAACTGCGTGTCCTTTATTCAACAGCGGTGCATCAGGGAATTCGAATTTCTATTAAGTGGTCCTTAACATTTTTCACTTAAAATTATCACTAGAATTAAAAAATCCTAAATATTTTTAATTGTTAGTATTGAAATGTCAATTAATTAACATCATTAAATAATTATTAACATCAGCATAAAAAGTCAAATTGATATAGCCAAAGCGGTGGACGAAGACAAAGCATATATCTTTGTCAAACTACAGGATAGCATTTAACTGTTTAATTTATCTACATATCGGGATGTCTCTCAATTGGCATTTTATTATCTAAATCAGAACTGTCCAGACCAGATACATTCGTGGGCCAATACAAATCACTGAATAGGTCGGAGAGACGCAGAAATAAATATATACGTTCATAATTTCTCCGGAGGATAATAAAATTACGGCGATAATGTTAAATTAAGTTTTTTTTTTGCAGTAGGTGGGAAGCATCGAAAGCCACAGTGTGAGACTTGAACCCACTAAAACCATTCATTCTTAGAAATTAATGGAGAAGATTTCCTCAGTATTGAGGAAACTTCATTCCAATAATCAGACTAGACTTTTATCAAAATTATTTATTTTTAAGTCCTTCTAAGTCTTGACAAAAGGTAGTGTTATATTAAAAAATTTATATTACTTGTTATGGTTCGTATTACTGCTGTATAAATGGTCCATATATCGAGTAGGCGATTTTTTTAAATAAAACTGTAAATGTTATTTCGGAGCAAATGTCCTATTCCTTTTTCGTTTCAACCATGTTCTATTCCTTAGATAAAGTCCAAGTCAGTTTGGTTAACTAATTATAGGACGTTTCTATTAAGTGCAAAATCTTCAAATATAACATTGAAATTTTTTTTTTACAATAATTTATACTAAAATCTTAATAAGTATATAAAATCTCTATATGTAAAGCCTCGAGGTAGTAGGTCGATTAATTATATTATAAACTAAAATATATTATATTCTCTATTACTATTTATTAATATTTACAATAAAATATATTATAAAATAAAGAGAAAAATGAGAGAGAGGATATTTGAATTAAGATTAAATTGAATGGAGAGCTTTCGAATAGTAGTAAACTACAACAACAAAAATTTTAATATTTTAATTATTTGAAATTTTGGCTAACCATACAGTTGTTTCGAATATTGCCAAATATCCATCATCAGTGGTCTTGGAGTTAATTCTTATATTTTATAATTCGTAAATAATTTTTTGAGTTTGCAAGTAGCAAGGGTTCATCTTGTACCCTGCTAAAATTGAAGCTAAGAGTAAGTGTTCATTCGCTTACTTATCCAAAGCCATATTTGACTTTAATTTCCGTTAATTTAGTTGCTGTGTTAGACTAGAACAAAATCATAAACCAGCTATAGTATAATTGAAGTAATTTAATTGTTAATTGTTAAATGATTTTAAATTATTCTATCTTGTGCATAAAACCTAAACTAGGAACATAATACGGAGAAAGTCATACTAATGTATTTCATACAATAGACAGAAGTTTAAGTAATCAAATATTCGAAATAAAAGTCAAGAAAAAATTTTGAGTTATGGAATTTGAACTATTTAATTTATTGGCAGTGATTGAAGTTATGTCAAAACTAAAGAGATTGAAGTGTATAACAGTAAAATTTAGATAAACCACAAAATAAATTACTAGAATTTAGGACTTCAGAAATGTTATCATCAAAATGTATTCATTCCAAATATTCTCACAGTTTCGAAGAGGTAATCGAATTTCCGAATTTTGAAGTAAAATGAGCTTGCCACCGAACTTGCTTTAGTGTTTAGTTCTCTTCTTAACGGATGAGAATTTTTGACCACTGAGTCTCTGGCTACGTTTAATTGAATGCTTTTTCTGTTTCCTTTTTTGAGTCTGCTGAACTCTAGCACTATAATCTGCAGGGTTTTGAGGATCACGCCGTGAAGCTCTATTACGTCGGACCTACAAACAAAAATTTTTTTTGCAATTAAAATTTAAATCTTAATTTACATACCGCGCCTGCAGTATTCCAACGACGTTTGTTGTATCCATAAACTTCATCCATTAAATTCTCGCATGATTCCCAAAATTGTCCGCGTAGTAAATAGAATTTATTCATTCGATACTTCCATGTAAGGAATGCAAGGTATCCAATAGCTATGGCCAAAAGATACTTCATATAAATACGTTTCCTCTGGTCGAAGGAATATGCGTTGTTGTTATAGACCGAATGAAATTCCAAAACCATAGCAAAACTGTAGATACCCCAAATCAACGGAAATAAAACCATGCCAATTATGATGAAAGTCAATTTTGCGAGACGGAGGCAAGCGAGCAACAATCGTAAGCGATTCATTTTTAAACTTAAAATTTAAGCTTTTTGCTGCTCATTGCCAAAAATTTTAAGTTTTTCCAAAAGAAATTTTTTAAACTTAACAAGACTAAAAAATATTTTATATGTTTTAAAAAAAATTTATATTTATCAAGTATTTCAACAACTCAAATTTAGGCTTATAAATATTGACATAAATTCTTTGATTAAAAATTTGTATTAAGTAAAACAAGTGCTTTGGAGACAAAGATCTAAATAATTGAATTACTTTATGAAATCTATTTGACCTGGGTGCACATCCATCGTAACTCAAGAATTGGAGAGAAGCGAAAACAAATTTGGTGTTATATATTTCTACTAACTATAGTATACTTAGTAGTATAGTAATTGGTTACTAGTACAGTAATTGGACTTGTTCTTTTTTCAAAATACTCCCATTTCGATTCTTCTTTTCTTTTCCTTAACAGAATCACCGAACAAAAATCTTTACTTTTTATAGAAAATATATAAATATGTACATTATATATATATAAATAAATAAATAAATAAATGAATAATTGTTATATATAAATAAATATTATAAATAAATAAATAAATATCATAAATAAAAAAATAAATGTTATAAATAAATATTATAAATAAATAAATAGATATCATAAAAAAATGTTATAAATATTATAAATAAATATCATTATTTATTATTATTAAATGAGAAAATAAATATTATAAATAAGTAAATTAATATTATCATTATTATTATAATATTATTATAAATGAATGTTATAAATAAATATTATAAATAAATATCATTATTTATTATTATTAAATGAGAAAATAAATATTATAAATAAATAAATTAATATTATAAATAAATAAGTAAATATTATAAATAAATAAATAAATATTATAAATAAATAAATAAATATTATGTATAAATATTAAAATAAATAAATATAAATAAAAAAATAAATATTTTAAATAAATAAATAATTGTTATAATCAAATAAGTTAATAAATAAATATTACAAATAAATGAATTAGTAAATAAATAGATATTACAAATAAATATATAAATATATTAAATAAATGTTGAAAATAAATAAATAAATATTATAAAGAATTAATTAATTATTATAAATAAATATGGTAAATATTAAAAATGAAAGAATAAATATTTATAATTCTAAATATTTATTAATTTTAAAGTTAACTAAGAATAAGGAACTGGAGTACTTGGTCTTTCGCCATTGAAATGATTTTAATAATTGTTTTGGCCAGAAAAGGATTAAAATTCGTTATAAGAATATATTTTTTATATAACAGTTTATAGTAAAACTCTATTTTATAGTTATAGTACGAATATTTTGCAATTTTTTTCAGCTGTGCATAATAAAAATAGCAATCAAAAGATAATGTTTTCAGTTATAGTTGAGATAAAGATGAAACTATATAGTGAGCTTAAGCGCAAAAGTTGGGACAAAAGCGTCCCAACAGTACATTTTAGACAGGAGATTACTGCCACAAAACAGCATAATGTCTATGGTAGACAATTGATCAACTATGAATTACTTGTCTTTACTTTACATGAACATATACATAAAAGAAAAAAAATATTTTAAAACAAGTTAAAGTATCTTATTCATTAATTTTTGTAATTTTTCATAGTAATATAATGTGCAGATATTGTTTTTTCTAAGCAAATTAAAAGTTTTGATTTATTTTTAATATTTTTCATTTTTAATTGTTTTATTAATAGCAATTTTATAGAAATTTTCCAACTTTATTTATAATCTACAAATTTATAGTTTAACTACTTATCTCTTTCCTAATCATATCTTAGGTTATAACCATGTAAATAATGTAATCACCGAATAATTTATTTAATGAACACCAATTATTTGCACTGACACAAATCATTTTATTGCTTTCTCTCATGACTTACCCATTCAAAACTACGAGTATATAGTAAAAATGTATCTTCTAAATACGAAAAGAAAAAACATCAAACAATTTCTGTTGAAATGCTTTGTTTCAGTATCTGATTTAAGCTTCTGAAAATTCATTTCCCATAATAAAATTATACTGAATTACTTAAAAATTCTATTCATTCCGAAGTCATAATATTAATATGCATGTAGTATCTGTTTGTTTTTAGGTAAGAACATGAAGACCAGCTCTAGGCGAAATAGACTTTTTATCTGTAAACATGAAAGCGGAAATGGAATATTTATAAGTTCGGTGTTTTTAAGCAGTAAAACAAAGAAAATCTTTTTAAAATTGCTGAAAAATATTACTTATACGCTATGTTGTTCATTAGCTTTGAGCAATTATAATTTTAATTAAAAACTGCCATAAAGTCAACATTAAAAACAGTTTTTAGTTTTTAGTTTTTAATATCTACGTTATCTGCATTTGGTTTGAAAGTTCTATGCTATACGACTGAGATCTGTGAAATTTTTCTAGTCAACCATGAGGTGTGAAATTTATGCGTAAATATTTTATGTATCTGTTAAAATGTAAAATTATACGAGACTGGTTTCTTATACGCGGTACTAAAGTGGTTCGTAATTACAATAGATATTCCAATTCTTTCAAGAAACTTGTTATTCTATTCTCATTCATATATCTTCAGTCTTGGTGTTAGTGTTTATTGATTAGAGTCATGCAAAAAAGCATATTGTTAAATTACTAATTGGGGTGAAACATTAAACTTGACTAATAGTACCAATAATATCTTTAATAATATATCTTTCAATATTTAATAACTATTTAAGAATTCTTATTAAATATTTTACATTTGCGATAAAGTAATCATGTAAGAGAATATAGCGATTTTATTATATAGCATAGAATAAAGCGATTCCTTTAAGTTCTTTAAGAACATGGGATTTTGAAAAATACTATATTTCTACTGTTTACTAAGTAAGTTACTTAATTAGGTTTAGAGTTTTGTTGTTTCCATTGACATAAGTTATTTATTACTTGTGAAATGGCTTTTATGTGTTTAAAAGTTCTTTGAAAGTTTTAAGAGAGCTTTTGTTTCTTTAAAAAAATTTTACTTAATAACATATCAGATAAAAAATTAAGTAAATAATTGATATATTAAATCATGTATATATTTATATTTTATAAATCTATTACATATTCAATAAATAAAAACAAAGATTTTATTAAATACTTACTTTTTTATTACGTTTGTTTGCTGCACAGCTGTTGTTTGTTTACATTTTACATACAAAACATATGACAAATATTTTGGTTATTTCCCTTGTGGGAAATTTATTTTTAAAATTTGCATTCAACACTTTTGATTTAATTTTCCTTACTTTATTTTTAAGTAAGTTAGAAAGTACGTATTTCATTGACGTATGGTCAATGAAATTTGCTTAGTGAGTTGAAATTACTAAGTAAACAGTGGAAACATACTATAAGCCACTAAAAAGTGTGGATCTTATATTTTGGCATTTCGTTTCATGAGTTCTCCGATTTTTTGTCTGTATATATTGGCATTACATCATTTTAGTTAATTTCTTCTGTTGTTGCTCTTTGGATTTTAGTGAGGACCAGAACCTTCATATTCCGTCCTTAGCTATGACTATTTATTCACCATTTCGTTTTTTTTGATAATTATATATTTTCTCTACCTTAAATACATTAATCTTAAGTTTATATTCAATAAAATTTAAGTCGCCAATAAAAAAGGAAAGGAACTTATTCTGCTATATATTCTGAAGAACTTTAAATCGTGTAATAATTTTGTTTTTGGTACTACCTATATAGCTAAGCAAAATAAAAAAATTTAGAAAAGAAAATTTTTTTGTTTATTTATCGTAAACTATTCTCTTTTTTGTGCTTTTTTTAAGTACTTTTTTTTAAATTAACGGAAAAGTCTCATTTCTGTTTTGGATCTAATAAATTACATATAAATGATTGAGTTACACATATATTTGTACCGACTGTAAAATACCGTGAAAAAATCTGTTTGCATCAATGTACTTCAATATTAAAAGATCTTCTATTCTATCAACGACCGTATCTGAACAGAATAATTGAAAGGCAAAATGTTTTTCGTTAAGAAATTTCTAGTTTGTGACGGGGACAGGGCTTCCACCTTGGCATCCTCCTTCTAGTCCAAGTTAGACCATAGAGGACTATAAATAGTTAAATGAGCAAAAGTTTCAATATAGTGTTTACTATCAATTGTATGTGTTATGGAAATTTTTAAAATTATAATTGCACCGACTTCTTTTGTGCCTAGGATGCGCCAGACATAAAATAAGATCAGTGCGATCTAGCCAGTCATGTAAGAATTCTCATTTTTCTGCCTTTACTTAGGATTTCAAAGATTTCTCTAGTCCAAAGTAGATACATGGTTTGATAAAGACTAATCTAAAATTGATCTAAGAAGTTCTTATTATAATATTATTTATTACTATTAAAAAATATAATAAAAAGAAAGTTATCAACATTATTAAATTTTTTTTTTTTCTGTTAATTGTTGTTAAAACATTAAGAGTTGTAAAATATTTTATATCAATATTGCTAGAGAGACCTCTTATTTCTTGCAATTTTTTTCTGTAATTTCTTAAAAAATCTACAAATTCATGTAATCACATTGAAGTAAGACCACAACATAGAAACTGATTTGGACTGCCATATTGAATGCCTGTCGTTTGTTTATGCGAAACATTCCGAATAATTTGAAGGACAGTTTTCGGCAAGAAAGTTCCAAAGCAAAGGACTCACACTAAAAGTACAAATAAAAGAAAATATTACTCACATATTCCCGGAGAAACTTCATTACTTACCATTCTTAGAAAGTCGGGATTCTCACAGGTATTAACTTCATCAATCTGACCTAAAAGTTCAGCAAACGTGTTACAAGCATCGATGGTGTACTCGCACATAGTTTGTAATACATAAGCATCAACAAATAGGATTAACATAAACATAGCAAGTAAATCGGATTTTACAACAATAGCCGATACTTTACCGGAATAAAACAGTACAAAAACATGTATTGATGCAATGAATGAGGAAAAATATATCGCCATTGTGAAAAACATTTCAACGTCGTGAAGTTTTATGAGATGTTGTAGCTCCTTAAATAATTGACTGTGATCAGCAAATAAGAGCTCAACCTCTTTGGATAGTTGTTTAGTGGAAATGTGGTGATTTCCAACCACTTTATTTATTATCTCTTGCAGACGAGTATTAATGGCGTCAAAATGTATTAATATATTCCACAGTGCCAAAGTGAAGGTGTATAAAGAGGCATCAATATTATTAACAACATTTATAATTAAGAATAATCGAAATGCAGCACCAAACTCATATATGCTAATCGTTCTCCATGTGTAAAACAATCCTAAACTTGTGAATACGATGAGGGATAAAAATTTTATCCAAAAAAGTTTGATTATAAATTGAAGGCTTGAAGGTGTTGGAGAAAAGATAAGCTTGGAGTCACCTCTCAATTTAACTAAACCGTTAAATATCTTAACTGCACCGCGTTCTCGATATCCTCTTCGAATTATTACACATATTAAGAAAATTAAACGCACTACACCAGAAAAAGAAGAAGATATTAATAAAACGTTCGTTGATTTAAATGATACAACTATTGTCGATATCGCTGTTAACATATATGCAATGGCGGATATAACTACGGTATTATAGACGAGGGCGTATATTTTAAAAAATTTGGAATATTTGATTTCTTGGTTTTCAATGTCAACACAAATTGTGCCCAAACCAGTTAATAAATAAATGTACGTCCTGTAAACGACTAGTCCGTTTAGTTTTAATTTAGACATTTCTCCAACGAAATCAGAAAAGAACTGTCGTTACCGTGTAAGGTGTTAATATAAATTTTTAAAATTTTTAACTATTGCAACAACAAATATAATCCATTAAGATTGTAAATCAGTTAACCCTTTGAAGGCAATAGTAACCGAAATAGTAATCCATTTTATTAATATATAATTTTCAAATTTATTTTCTATTTTTTTGTATTCGAGGTTTTGTGGCACTTTGCCAGAAAGTAGAGAAATACAATGCTTCACCGAAAAGAAAAGCCAATAACAGGTTGCTAGCTTATCCTTAGTCTATAACTATATAGCTGATACTTTGACTGCAGATTATTTTAAATATAAGCAAATAAAAATTGACTTATATTATTAATTGATAAAGAGAAAAAGTTTACTTAGAATCTGAGTTTTAAAAATTAAATAAAGAAAAGTAAAATAAAGTATAAGTTAAAGATGAAGAAATATTTAGTCAGTTTTAGTCAGCGGGTTTGGAAGATATAGTATCTCTTTGGTTTAATAAATTACTTTAAAATTTTTTAAAAATATGATAGAGAAGAATTTATCTGAGTTAAAATTCGAAAGGCTAAAATCTCTCTTTGTAAAGTATATATATGTTGATCCTTTTTTCGAGTCAGCGCAACTGGGCACTTTTATTCTTTGATAACTGGGGGTACTGCAGGGTCCCACCCATCTCAATGACTAATTTATGTATTGCCTATAAGCTTCATGATTATTCAGTGATTGATCTAAGATCTGCGTACCTCCCCGTGCGGAGAGTGATTACTCTAAGATTAGATAGTGGTAAGTAGTAAAGTGATTGCAATAAAATTTTAGATTTAAATGAAAAGTCTTATGTAAATCTTTATCATGCCTTTTTGCTACGAAAATAGTTTTCTATGTATAACTTGACATGTTTTGAGCTCTACCGGTAGGCTTTACTTTTGAGTGGACAATTTTTCTACACCTCAACTTTTTTATCTTGTCATCTTCTCTGTTTTTGTCCGGATACTTCCATTTCATGAAACGACTCTTCGGTCATAAAAGTTTTTATTGCAAGAAATATATTAATATAAAGCTGAAATTTTATCTACATTGTGAATGGAATTGTTTTTTAATGATATAAATTTCATTTACACATATTTAAAATGGCTACAGAAAATTAAAACATCTGATGCTCAAACCCAACAATATAGAATTATGAGATATGTAATATTTTATACACAGAACTACCAGATAGGCAATAATGGGTTAACATCATTTTCTTAAATTATTAACTACAAGGAAATGTCAATAGCAAAATATTGAGATGGCATAGAGTACAAACAATGAGACTGGGAGCTTATTTTAATTACGTAAATAAAAATTTATTTTAATTTTATCAGCAGAACTTAATTTGGAACATTTTAATTACTTAAAAACATTTAACAAAGGTGGATAGTTTCAAACATTCCTTAAACAGAATTGCCAGCTTATGTTGGACATGGTAGGAGTATGACTTAACTATTGACACGATTATACTATATTTCCTCGTTATTATTTGTACCAAATATCAATTAAAAGCTATTACTTTTAATTTTAAAAATAAGTATTTCCGTTTCTTTTTTTTTTGTTTTTTGATAATAAAATAGTGGTATATTGGAAATTTGAATTAAACTCTCCCTTTTAATATATTACCCAAAAATTTTTACAACCATATATGAGACTATATAGTAAATATCCATGAAATGAGTTCTCACTCTTTTAATACGAAGTATGCTAAAATATAAACAGAGGTTTTTAAAAACCATTTTTATGATTTTTATTTTATCCTCTTTACAGTAGTCTCCCTCTAATATTATGCACTCTTGCCAGTAGAGTCTCCAGTTTAAAAACTAAAGTTAATCCATATTATTGTAGAATCTTTTTTGGAAATGGCCTGTAAGTTAAGAAATGGCCTGTAAGTAAGTTAATTAATATATAATTGAATGTGTAATATAACTTTGTACTTAAACGGGAAAATCTTGTATATCTCATAATATTTGTGATACATTATAAGGTATTATATCTCTACTACATCTAATTGGTATTAATGGGTAGGGAATTCTTACTGCGCTGAAACATTAAGTATTTAAAATAACAAGGATTAACGGTGGAGTATCGATAATCCCCGCATTAAAGTTTCAGTGACGTTAAGGTTAATACTTTAGAAATGAAATGGGTGACAATTTAGTCATTATAAATAGCTCATATGATTGACAAATAATATATATAAAATGCATTTCATTAATGTAATTGCAGTTTAAAATTTATTTATTTCAGTAAATTTTTATTGCACTTTTCAAAGCATTTTCAGTACATTTTCAAGTTTCTTGAAGAAATGTTTAAGTTACGAATAAATTGGGTAGATTTTGGAATAGTTTACTATTACTTGATAAGTGGACTTGGCACAATATGTGTTGACTTCGAAAAGCGAAAAATATTTAAGTCTAAATTATTCACATTATATGCTATCATACACAACGTGGGAATTATAATTATGATTGCTTATTACATGAATAATGCATTAGCTATTATATATACAACCACAAAACTATTGGAATTATATTTCACCGCATCACGTCTAATACGCATCACATTTATAATCTTGTCTATATTTCGGCGATTTTATAGAGAACGTGGCCTTATTAAAGTATTTAATGCATTATTCAAATTAAAAAGACACACGAAGATTGCAGAGTATCCTAGAACACCACGTCTAAAATTAATGAGCAGACTTTTCAATGTTAAACTCGTACTTGTGATCTTTTACACACTCTCTATAGTTTTAAGACTATTGCAAATATTTATCAATAATGGATATCTAAACCTTATTCAAGTATACACTATACTAAATTATATTAACTTACTCAATGCTTCGCTCTTCAATTTTGGTTTGGCACTGTGGTATATGCTGACACTCTTTGAAACCATTAATGTTCGTTTTCAAGAAATATTAACTCAGGCCATGCAGTGCAAATTTAAGAAGTTCAAACAACTAACGGAAAAAATTCATATCCTATCGATTGAACACAATGAACTCTTCAATATTGTTCAATTTCTCTTACAACTTCACAATTTGGAAATCTTGTTTTCTGTAGTCACGTTAATATCTGAGTTCCTTGGAGTCTCACATGTATTTGTTCTGACTTACACTGGTAAAAACACACTTAGCTTTGAAGCGCGATATATCATCTCCTTATCTCTATTATCATATGTTTTTGACGCAAATTTATTACAAATTTTACTCCAGTATACCATGGATACTTACAACATGCCCACTCAAGTTTTCGGTCTTGTCACAGAGCTACAAAATCGCTTAGATCCTGGCTTTTATAAATCGGTGAGAAGCTAAATATATAAACTTCCAATCATATGTTACATATTACAGTGTTTTATGTTTCCTTAATACTTAATTAATTCTTTTTTAGAATGTTTCGAATAGAAATTAAAAGATAACAACAAAAACTTTGTTTCAAGTTCAGCTTGGTATGGTCAGCCAAATTTCAAAAAATTAACTAAAAATTTTTGTTGTTGCCTTTTCATTTCTATTCGAGCGCATCTTACTTTTGTCACTTTTAACAAAAAGAAATTAATATTATATTCTTTTTTAATTGTAGTGTGAATCTTTTGCTTTGCAACTTTCATGTCGAAAATTATCTATAAAGATTTTTGGTATGTTTCACTTAAGCAGAGAGCAAGTATTCAGTATAATGGTACAGATCTGTATCTACATTGTGGTTATGATTCAAAGTGACTACATGAATCTATAAGTCTCTTCGTAAACATATTTATCGTAAAAATTAAAATATGTTTTTAAGAAGTTATATATAACATTTTATTATTAATAAAAATATATATGAGAAATGTGTTTCAATAATTCCAAATGTATGAAATGTTTATATTTTATTTATTAAATTGTGTTTTATTGTATATTGTATTAAAAATAAATTTAAAATATATTACTTTCATCTACAAGAAAGCTCTTTCATTTATTTCAGTATGTGTATACTAAAATCATCCTTAAATATAAATAAAAATATGATGTTTTAATAATCTAAATATTGTACGAATTCTTTATATTTTTTTGTCAAAATTTTTAATGTTTCTTGATTAATGGTGTTTACTTCTTTATATGGAAAAAATTAAAAATTTAATAAAAAGTAATCATTTTCGAAAATTTGAGATCGGTCAAATTATTCTCAGACTTATTAAATAGTTCCATTTTTGATATAGTATAACCAAACGTAGTTATGGGTTTATGTAGATGTTATAATATAAATTGTTCATTCTCTTGCAAGCGGAATTGTTTTTTACCTCAGCACCTTTAATTTGGTTTAACATTTTTTTAGGAGCGTAAATACGCGTATTTCTGGAAAAAAAAACAAAAATTTTTTTTTCTAAGTGATATGGATCCATGTGGTTTTAAGAATTTGTGTTTTAGAACAATTTTGAAATGGCTATATCTCAGGCGTAGTAAACAATAGAGACCTGTGATTTGTTGCATTGCTAAGTTCATATATTTAACTTTTTGTAAGCAATAAGAATAATTAAAATTATTCATATTTAGTTACTAACTTTAAGCGTTAATTTAAAAAAAGTTATTTTTTTAAGATTTATTAATAATTCTATTTTTTATTTTTGATTGAGATTTTACATAAAATTTCAATAATGAACTGAAATTTTTACGATTGCATTATTTTTAAAAATATGTTAGTAGAGAGGTTTCGAAGAGTAGTTAACTACAAGAACAAAAATTCTTTTTTATATCTTGTTAATTGAATTATTGGCTGATTATATAGCTGTTTCGATGATTTTGTTCTAATATAACACAGCAAGTGAATTTGTTATTTAACTTTTATAGCAAATTAATCAAACTCCAAGTTCGAACATATAAGTCAAGTACGGCTTTGGGTCAGTTGACTAATCAACACTTACTATGAGCTTCCAATTTGGCAGGGCACGAGTTCGATTCCTGATACTTGCGGTCTCAAAAATGAAAATTATTCACGAATAATTAAATACAAGTATTAGACCACTGATAATGGATATTTGGCAATATTCGAAGCAACTGTATGGTTAGTTTACTATTTTTCGAAACCACTCTATCAAATGCACTAGTTTCCATTAAATAAAATAATCACTTCCGTCATAACTAACGTTGAATACAACTAATAAAATTATTTAAAAAAATTTATTTATGCTAAACTTAATGTTTTGGGTATACGCACTTAATTTCAGTCAAATAAAATTTTGAAAAATATATCTCAAAATATTGAGTTTTTAAAAATTAGAATTTTTTGAATATTCCGATATCAACGAATAATTCGAACTATTTTAATTATTCGATGGAAATTCAAATAATCGTATTCGCTGAAAAATTCGAATATCAAGTTATTCGAGTAAAGTAAACAGCTTTAGTATGTGGGCCTTTTTTAATATTTGCTCTTGAGATAATACTGATAACCGAGTTCCTCTTTTTAAAAAATCTTGTGTAATTTTTTAAAGACGAAAATGTTTATACTAAAATGTGAAGTTATAAGAGAAACAGTCAAAAAATATAAAAATTTTTTATTACTGTTTTTTTTAATTTTTTTTTTTTTTTGATCAGTTTTCTTTTCTATTGTTTTTGCATTCATTCTGATATTTCTGTTTTATTCTTGAAAAAAAAATTGAAAAATTTTTTGTTTAAATATAAATAGCAAATTTGTTACAAATTTTGTTTAGTATGTACTTCATTAATTGTTTACAACAAAATTTACAAACTTAGCTTTGCATGTTTTACAATTTAGTTATTTACTTACATGCTATATTTTTGTTATTGTTTTTGTATTTCTGTATTTGCTGTAAAAATTTTTATATCGCATGATACTTTCAATGCCAACGCAATTATTATTGATGCTTTATTTTTTTACAGGGTTAACTTTTCAGCTTAGCAAGTACAAGATCGACGACAACGACAACGACAACGACAAAGACAAATATAACAAAAACAACAATCACACGAACTACAACCACATTAACAACAGCGACAACAACAAGTAGATAGTCAAAGCAAATATAACAAACAAAATTAGTACCAACAACAAAAATAGCAAAAACAATATTCATGTGTACATATGTATGTATGTAATATACACACTAACTTAAGCGTGCACATACATAAATTATTAAAAGAAAAATTGTATAACAAGCAAGTAAATGCTTTCATGCTTTCCAACAGAAATAGAAAATGTAATTATAGCAATAATAATAATAATAACAACAATAACAACAACAACAACAACAACAACAAGTATGTGTGTTAGCAACAACATTCAATATATCAACCATTTTTAGCTTATCTGCAAGCGGCGTCGGCATCGGCATCGGCATCGACATAGCGCTTCTAATAAAGATGATGTGTGAATTTATATTGTATATGCAAAACTAACAAACTTAACGAACTAGCGCACCAGCACAACGTCTTCACCCCTACCAACCAACCAACCAACCAACCAACCCTACATCACAATTATTATTTATATAATATGCATAACAACAAATAAAATGATTTGACTTGTGTAGTATACCGCAACCTTGAAAATTGTATGCAGTTTTCTTATACAATTTTCTACTCGTAAAGTTTTGCGTTTTTGTGCTTTTGTTTTTATTATTGTTTTTGTATTTTTGGTTTAGTACATTTTACTGAAAACTGCTGATATCGTTCTTATATTTATTTACTATACTTGCTGCCTCTTCTTGTTGTTGTTCTATATAAGTTGTTGTAATTATTGTAACTGATGCAGTGCTTCATTATTATTATCAATGTTGTTGTTGTTGTTTTTGTTGTTGCTGTTAGTATTGATGTTGATGCACAGAGTTATTTGCTAGAAAATAAAGCCTTCTGTTATGTATTTTCTCCACAAAGTTTGTTGTGATTTTATGTGCGTTTTCGTTGGTTTTGTGAGTTTGTTGTTGTTTTTTTCTCTACATGAGAGGGGCTGCTGCAATTACATATAATGTATTTGCAATATTCAAGGTTTTTTTGTTAGTATTTAGTTGAATTTTTTCAGTCTCTCATTAGATTATATGTGATTAGTTTACATTTTGTTGTTAAAATGCAATTTATTGTTCAAAAGAAAAAAAAAAATGCAGGAAATTTCTTTGCAGTGTAATTTGCTATTTTACACTTGACTGACATTTTGATTGACAATTACTTTGCGTTTTTCTTTCAAACAATTAAAAATAAAGTTAATTTTTTTAAGAACATTTCACACACATGTATATATCTGTAGTAGTGTGAAAGGGGTGTATTAAAATTGAATACGTTGGAGAATATGCATTATGTATGCATTATATCATGCTCATGATCATATAACTAAAGAAGCGATGTCCATCTGTCGGTTTGTGTACCAGAGAACTGCAATCAGTACTCAACACTTGAATCATACTCGAATCATTGGCTGTGTGTCATTTATATGCATTCTGATGGTCTTTCTAGTATATTTGATTCCACTTTATACTCTTCTCATATCAGAGTCATAAACACCGATATTTGACACAATAATGATGCACTGAAAGTGCAAAGGAGTCACTGATAGTAAGTTCCAGACTAAACCCCTTCATGAGAGCGTTAAGACTAACCTGCATACCCATGCTATCACATAGATGCAGAGCAATGAGAGATCCTGCTCTTCCCTACCGGAGCTTAACGGGAACGTTGTTTCAGAACAGAAATGGGAAGTGTTTAATGGGTGATGGGTGGAGAAAGAAGATTTATCCACCAAGTAATGCATGATCTCGTTGTAACAATATCGCCGCTCTATAAACGAGCTGTTAGAGCCAAAGAAAAAATGTCAGAGCTAGCAATAGAGGTATTCAGATTATTCAGTTACAGCTAGTGCCAAGAAATAGTTCAGATTATGATTACTATGAATTCTCTTAATTTAAATCGGCACATTTTAGCTCTTTCCTTCTCGACATATTTAGTTACCAATTGTTACAGGATTTTCAATAAACATATCATCAAAGCATATATTTTTAAAGAATAAATTTTATTACGATAATGTATAATAGTATTTCAATTTGATAGCCAGTGTTCCTTTCACTTATAATCGCTTTGAATCAATATCACTCCATATAAAATGATCTGTACTACAATCTTTAATATTTGCTGTCTGTTAATGTTAAATATACCAAAAATTTTAATGGACGGATTTTGACAAGCGAGTTGCAATATGAATGACTCACACTAAAAAAAACAGATCGTTAAAATAAATACTTAATCAGTTAACAAAAAAAATTCATATTCACCGTTAATAAAAATCCTGTATCGGAATTTCTGCCAAACTCTATACTTTCGCTGAGGATATCCATCGTTTCCTTGCATATGTCTGTGATGAACTGACACATATTGTTTAGAATGCATACATCAATAAAATGTTGCATAAGCAGAAGATTTACAAAGTATGTCCTTAAAGAAGTGCTTTCCATTCTACCCCCAGAAAACAAATAAATGAAATATATTTGCGATGCAAAAGTATAAAAAAATAAAGTTGATAAAGTCAATATTTCGAATCTATAGAGATAAATAATACGTTGAAGTAAAACGTAGAGTTTGGAGTGAGCTAAGGACAAGTCATGTAATTCCGTCGCAAACTTAGTGCAGTCGTCTAAATTCTTCCTGAAGACGTTCTCTATTATCAGTTTTAGGCGATAATTTATGATGTCGTAATTAATTAAAATGTACCATAGTGCTTGACAGAGATCATACGTCGATGCGTTACATATGTTAATGAAATTCAAGTGAGCAATTAAACTTATTATTTTCATATATTCACCGTCTGGTGTTAGTTTCCAAAAATTCAATAGAACTGAAACTGCATGTATACACACAAGTGCAAATTTTAGATACAAAAGCCGACATATCATTTCACCACGGTAGGACCTTAGTTCCAATATGCGAAGAAAGCGAAAATTTAATGTAAATAATTCTTTAAAGATTGCAGTTATGGAACGGTTGCGATGGAACTGACGTAAAATAGTTAGAATTGCAAATATTGTTATTAGAATTATAAACACTGCATGTGATAATTCAGCTATTTCAGTTGAATGAAATTGTTTCGAATAAGATTTGTCGCACAAAATGCAATACGTCATCAAAGCTATATACAATGTATTGTGTATTAATCCATAGATTTTGCATGGTTTATATTGGTGAATAATTTGCTCCTTAGTATCAATATTGAGAGTGCACAAACCAGTCAGAAGCAGGTAATAAATTCTTCCGATATTGAGTAAACTCATTTTGTCCATGTCGGAATGCATTGCAAAATGGAACTATTCCACAAATCTTGCAAAACATTTTAATGTAGTTGAAAAAGATTTTCAATTGATTTATATTGATTTTACCTATTCAATGCCAATATTATTTAGATTAATGTACTTTTCGATTCATCTACGATATTAACTGTAGTGAAAAGTGTTATGGAAAAGGAAGTTCCACGTGTCAATTATTATAAACAAAATAATAGAGAAAACGTCAAGTACTGCCCCTTTATATTCATATATACGTTCAATTTAAATTATAAGAAGTTCTTATCCAATAATCGGATAATATCATCAAGTAATGCGCACAGTATCTCTTTAATGCAATTGAATTGATTCTTGACAGTAAATATCGTAAATTAAAATGTATATTGATATACAATAATAGGAAATACATAAATACTTTCATATATTAATATGTTAACATTTTCTTATTGTATTTTCCTATTTTGCTTCATACAATAGTACCATTGAATTGCTTAATCTTGAAATTATTTAGAAAGCTGAAATCTATAATAAACACGACGTCAACTTAAACCAAGCACTACAACCTTAAAAGAGCAGTTTAATGCATTTTATGTTTACTTCTAATAAAAATATTATGTCTAGAGAGATAAGTTATAAATCTAAATATTAGCTTCAGTTGAAACCGGAGAAGTTCCTTAGAACACCGTTATGGTTACCGTTAAAAAGTTAAAATACTATGGATTCTTTTCTTTCCATTATCCCTCTTTACCGGAATGTACTGGAATTATTACACTTCGGATACTAACGGTGTAATTGTTCATTTCCAAAAATCAGTTTTAGTAAGCTAGAGTATCAAACGGTGTTTGGTGATACTTTCTAGTAACTGAAAAATTAACAATATTATAGTCTTCATACCCTGCTTATAGAATTCAGTTGTACTTATTTTCTTACTATTGTATATAGATTGTAAATGATCAAGTGCTTTTTTAATTTGCAATATCCAATGCGAAAACTTGACATCATTCCCAATCAATTTTTAAAGACTGCTATAGAGCTACCCATAGCATTCATGTTTTATACTCGAAATGAAAGTTCTTAATTATTCAAGACTTGGTTTATTACAGGGTACACTTTCTGTGTTTTAAAGATATGCTATATCATAAGATATATCTTTAGATACGTTACTTCTCTTTCACATTAAGTACGTTTGTATAATTCTCAGAAACTTGCAGAATCAAGTACCAAGTTTATCATTCACTGTTGTTATTGCTTATCTGTCATTTTATAGTAGTGAACTCCAATATATCCTCTACATCCACAATATAAATTTTTTATTATTGGTGTTTAGTTTATTTAAAGCAATAAGGATCTCTTTAGTTAATTTACCAATTATAGGCATAAGGTCTTTCCGGTTTAATTAAGAGATGGCGCCAGCGAATAGCGAATAGCGTATTTATTGAACATAGTTGAGTCCGCCAAAAACTAACAACTGTGTTTTATCTTTCAGAGATCATGTCAAATTTTGTGCATAGACGAGCTTAGTTTTCTTATGCAAAAACACAACAAAGCAATTGAATTGCTTCGTTAAGAACAGAATGATTTGTGCCTGGTAGCACCTTGAACAGTCGATTAAAGAATCTTCCTTGAAGATATCTTGAAAATGCCATTGCCAACAAATGATTAATTGAAATCACGCATTGATCAAAAGATGGGCGGAATGGGTCAGAAAACATGGGAAAGTGATTTTGTTATATGACAAGGCGCCGTCTTACATAGCAAAACCAGTGAAAGACACATTGAAATTGTTGAGTTGGAATAGCGAACATTCTTCCGCATACTTTATACTCCACAGACCTGGCAAGCGCTTGCAGAGCAGCACTTAAGTAATTTTGACGAAGTTGGAAATGGCTTGTCGTATGGCTTGTCGTAGAAGATAAGCAGGTTTTCTGGCATGGTACTCATGAATTACCAGAGAGATGGGCGAAATGTGTATAAGCCCATGGCTAATGTCGTGAAAAAATAAAAAATTAAGTTTTGTTAAAAATTACGTGTTTTCTATAAAAAAAAATTGGAATAATTTATACATACACACCTGGAGATGCAACTATTTCTTAACCTGCTGTAATTTCAAATTTTTTTAGATAAGATTTAGATTTTATTGCAAATATATGGTAGGTAATTATTAGAAATCGTTTAAATTATTTTAGAATATTCGATTGATTATAAAAATACAGTTTTTAGAGAATATGATGATACATTATTAAATTTGTTGTCAATTCTCGAAAATTCATAGACCATACGAGACCATATTTTGGTTTTTAAAAAAAGTAGTTTAAATCAAATGCAAATAGTTTTATGATGTACACTTCACATACATTTTAAATATTTATTTTTTATTGTATATTAAGATCTGACAATATAAACTTAAACATACTCGGCCTGTATTAATATAATGATGCATAAAATTATTTGTGTTACGGTTTTGAATAGCTGTTGCTTGTTAATTTTGAATATACCAAAGGTTTTTATCGACGGATCCCGACATACTAGTTCAAGGATGAATGTCTCACACTGGAAAGAAATCACATTATAAAAGTTGAAAGATTATATTTAATTAAATGCATAATTCGCACTCACCGATAGTGAAAATTCAGCACCAATGTTTCCACGGAACTCAATAGATTTACTAATGATTTCCTTGGTTTCATTACAGGCATCTGTGATGAACTGGCACAAGTTATTCAAAATATATAAATCGATCAAATGTAAAATAAGCAGCAGACCTATCTTGAAGTACAAATAAAACTCTATTTCCCATTTACCAGTAAAGCTCATGTAGAATGCATTTAAATTTACCACAAAAGAAAGATAGCATAATATTAATAAAGCTGATATCTCAAACCTATGCAAATGAATTACACGTTGCAACAAATTGTAGAGTTTTTTGTGTGCTATGGATAGGCCATTAAGTTTGGTAGATAGTTTAGTAAAGTCACTTCCAGGATTTCTTGAAATTGTACCCATTATGAACTTGAGACGAAGATTGATCGCCTCGAAATTAGTCAAAATATACCAGAGCGCATGACTGTGTTGATATAAGGATGCATTAAGAATATTAAAGAAATTTAAATAGCAAAGTTTAATTAGTATCCACATACGATGACCACTTGCTGCTAATTGCCAACAGTCTATAAATATAAATACAAGATATATGCACATAAGTACGAACTTAATGTATAAAAGTCGGCTTAAAAGTTCACGACGGGCTGATTTTAGATTTAATATGGGAAAAAAATGTTCATTCAATGTAAATAATTCTTCAAAGATTTTGATTGTGGATCGATCCCGATAGAAACGACGTAGAAATGTTAATACAGTGCCTATGGTCAGAAAAGTTATGAAAAAGGCGCCCATTACACCGGCCATATCAGGTTTACTACTAATTCTAATGAAATTCTCATTACATATCAAACAGTAGGATATAAAGCTGATGTGTGCTATGTTGTTGATCAATCCATAAGTTACAGAAATCTGAGAATTTGTAATGGTTTCTCCCTGGATGTCAATTTTAGCTGTACATAAACCGGTCAACAATATATAATAAACTCTTCCGATCTTCAATAAATTTAAATTCAGGTTATACATGTTCTGAAGAAGTTTCAAATAGTACTATTTCAAAGGCATTGCTCGATATTAGGATTAGGATTGCTGGAATGCAATTTAATGTTTACTTAAATCAATGGAATTTCAATTTAATTAAAATTTTTTTATCTAAGATGGTAACTTATGTTAACGAGTACATTTACTTAATATCTTAAAGTGTTCTTTCATCACTTTTAACGTTCAGTAATAGTGTAAAAAAGTTATTTATTAGTATATTGGTTCAAATAATAGATTGAAGCATTAAAAGTATGCATACAAAAATATACTTAATCATTTTTTTAATAAAACAAACGAATGTTGAAGTAAATTTTTTCCAGAATTACTTCAGGATAACTGGTTTTACATATATTGATTGACATATAGTTTTAGCAAACACAGTTCACAAAGTATCTGAACACATTTTATTATTTATCTTTTTCTACTTCTTTCCCTTTGTATTTGATTACGTTACTTACTCTTTACTACTTTAAGTGCTACCAATTGTTCCCGAACTTTCTCCACTCATTGTTATTGTATTCGCTATTCTTGTTGGATTAAACAACAACAATAAGATGGTTTTGTTGTTAAAGAACGAAATAAATACTTCTCGAACAATTCTTTGGTAAGGGACCAAAAAATTGATAGCAATGTATTGCCCATATACACGTCTTTTACCATTTCGGGAATTTTTACTCTATAAAGTATAAACTATAAGTATAAACTATAAACTTCTATAAAGTGACATTATGTGATAAGTCAAACTACACAGTTAAAGGTCACACGAATTTATTTAGACTGCTTAAATTAAGCAGTCATAGATGTCGCTGCGTTAAAAATTTTTTGTAGAAGTAAACTCGTTGGATCTGGACGCAGACAGCGTATATAATTTTGTACAACTTAATTAATAAATATATATGTATATATATATAATAAATAAAAAAATATTAATTTTGTTTTTTAATTTTAATAAAATTCTTTTATTCAGAATAATTTTTGTAATTCCGAAACAAATAAAAGGTTCTCATTGCTAACATTAATATTAAATCTTTTTTTATTTTTCCATTAAAAAATTTACAATAAACAAGAATTCTTTTTTAATATTTTTGAATTTCAATTTGAATTTAATTTTATATTTTTTCTTTCTCCTCCTCCCAACGTCCATGGAATTCCCTTGTTCGATGCAACCAAAAAAAGCAAGCCCACTAAATTATCACACATCACTTGCTGTCCCCACTTCGCTTTATCAATTTTCTAATTCAATGAATTTATTTTGTTTTGTTTGCTTTTATTTTCTATTTTGATTACAAATTTGCTAATTTTTTGTACTTGAGTTCACGGAAATATTAAAACAAAACAATTTTATTTATTTATTTATTTATTTTTTATTTATTTTTCCGCATTGTTGTTGTTTGATGATACTACTTTTGGGAAGAAAAGAATATATGAATAAAAAATTTTATAACTGGAACTAGTTAAAATGAGTTACTATCTCTAAAGTATATTGCAACATGTAATGCTAAATACATTGTTTGATATATCTTTGTGTGAACCAGACATTTTAAGCCAAACCAATACAACAAATAAAATTTTGGTGTGACTATACACAGGTACATATAATTTATGCATGTGCTCATAATAAAATTAATGTATCACCACGCAAAATACAATGACGAATTACCCAACCTACACGCTGACATCTCTACCCACAGCACCATATCCGCAGACTTCATCCAAGCCTAGAGCTCTAAACTCCCTCACTATCTCTCCCTTTATTACGATGAGCGGAACTCTGATATCTCCATAACCGTCTTTTTAACCGCGGCTCTCGTGGCCCTGGTCATAGAAACTACCGCTAGTCTCACCGGTTTATCTTCTTTACGCCTTTTATCTTCTTTATGTTTTCTGGCTTAGATAAACCTAGCCTGCTAGGTATTAAACCTCTTGCTCTGATCTCTCTTCCTTGATTACTGAAATTAAGTTTCCACATTGTTTTAGTGGGTTCTAGGTGCTGTTGTTGTTGTAGCCCGCCAGAATCTGAAAAACAGTAGCAAAAGACAGATATTAAATGTAATAAAAATTTAAACATGTAAGTAACTATCTTTAATATTAGAATAGAGTGGTTGAAGTCCTGGTATTTTAATTGCGTAAAAATGTGAGTATTTATTAAGTAATCACTACTTATTCTTTATTCCGCAGCCATTGTATGTTACTAATACCTTAAGATCATTTAGTATTTATTTAAGGTATTATTTAATTATGTATGTACACAAAACAACCTTCATAAAAATTTGCATCTTATATATAAATAAATAAAAATAATTCTTGTATAAATCAAATAAAAGTAAATATTTCAAATTAGTTATGTTATCTTAAAGATTCTTAATCGATAATTCTTACCGATTATGCTGGTTTATACAGAATAGAATATTCGCTGATTAATAATCTCTAAGTAAAACTCCAATGCCTTTCATCCGCTAATCAACTGACTAATTAAGTTAACAACTCATCTCTTCAATTAAATTTACATGTCTCTGGTGTCTGATGCGGAACCTAATTTGTTTTTTAAGCTTTTTGTTGTTACGATATATCTGTTTTTTTTTTTCCTAAAATCTTTGTAGTAACTTTTTAATTAAAATCCACTCACGTTCTAAGATGGAATTGGAATTAATTGTTGGAAAAATCCGCGCTTACAAATGAGCATACATGATCGTTGCAGAAAATACGTTGAAAGCATCTAAGAGATATTATGCAAAAAATAAATATTGTACATAAATAAGCACAAAGAGGAAAAAGATAACAATTAAATAAACAAAAAAACTGATAAGCATTCTACCATACATAATCGTGAGGTAGCGAGATCACTTAGGCTTAGATGGATCGATCGATCGATCGTATGTAAGCACTTACAGTCTAGCCATGATCGCTCATACCAGACATGGCTCGATCCATTCACGTTGGCATAAATACTAGCGAGCTATGCAATTGTGCATTGGGCACTAAACAACAGATTATGCCATCCAATAGATATGAGCTTACCATTCAATCTAAATAATTTATATGCCAATGCGACAATCGCCTCCACACCCAAAACAAAAACCTGCGGCAATTGCAATTGCACATTCTTAATTTCTTATTGGAAGCAGAAATGAATTTAATTCTTTTTTCTTTTTAATTGTTGCGAGCTTGGAATTTTTATGTGTGCCCTGTATCGCTTAACTTGTCCATGCAAACTGGTAGCTCGAGTAAGTAGCCCAGCCGAAGTGATCTCAAGGCAACGACTCATCCGTATTAGTCAGCAGTCAGCAGTCAGCCGTAAGTAGTCGGTTTGAGATTTGTTGTATGCAAATTTTGCGACCCGCAGCTAAAGCGGGAAATCAATACTCATCCATTTGCCAGTCGGTTCAACATTGCAGCCATCCAATCATCCATCATATTAGACAACAGTTGGTGAGCCAACCGCCCTCCGCAGCTGTGGTACGTGGTATGCGAACAAAACGCCGATATGGCCGATTGAACGCATTCGTTACAATTATGAGCGCGTGCGCACAATCAATGCGCTCGATCGTATCGCGATCGTTTGTGTTTGGTGTGCGTAAATCAGCGGAACGCTGCCTAAATAGCAGCAGTTGGCAGCAATTGTGGCGGTTATGGTTTTATGGATCTTGTGCGCCGTCAAAAACTGATGATTTGTGTTTCTGTTGTGGATATAGTGAAATGTGGGGTACAGGGATTGTGCTGTGCTGGTTTTGAGATGGTGGCGTTGCTTGGCGAATTCAATTTCCATATTGCAATAATCGCATAGAACGCAAAAGAATGCATAAAATTCATATGCAAGACGCGTGACATGTGCCTTCAGTCGTTTCTTTCTTTCTTTGCCTCCAACGGACAGACTGAAATGGATTGAAAGCAATTAATGTGACTAGAGTTGATGCAATTGCTGATGTTGGTACATCAAACCATACTCGTACTACGTTTCAAACAAAAAGCGAAATCTACATTGCATGCAAATGCAATTGTGATATAAATTAATACAAAAAATTAATAAATTATTTTCGCAAAATGATGCAAAGATTTATTATTCATCGGTCTACGGAATGGGAACATTCAAATAATTAAGTCTTAAAATAAGAATTGACATTAGATTTACTATTTTCTGTGATGAGCGTTTTAATTAAAGTAGAAAATATTTGAAATGAATAAATAAACCCAATTCTTCATTTAAGAAGCTAAGCTTAGTTTATATAAACTTTAAAAGTAATAACTTTCAAAACCATTGCTTTAAAAACTTACAAAACTATTTTTAAGAAGGATCTTAGTAACACTAACAATTTCCTGATACCTTGGATGAATTATAAAAAAACAAAAATTGTTCATCTATACTTCAGACTTCATATCCTTGTTCTCTTCTCATACTCAATTTTCCATTTTACGGTGGAGAGTTTTTTATTTGAGGAATGTAAGTACTTATGTTATGCCGTTTTCGATTGGAAAATCTGGGTTAACCTTTTTAATCTAAATTCACTCTTAATGCAATTTTAATTATCGATCCGTAATTCTCGAGCGAAATTTACAACACTCGATATCAATAACACTCCAGATATTTTGCCAAAATAGTAAGATTACTCTGCAATTAACAGGTGTTTTATATGATGTGTGTGATAGAGTGTGATTTGATTCGACATAAAACGACAGATCGAGATTAAATCTAGATTAAATCCGGATTTGCCATTCGAAAACTCTATTAGTTGGCAATTTAACTTCAATAGTATGGTAACGTTCTTGATTCATACAAATACCAAATAATAGAAAGTTAATACATAATACATTACGAATATTTCTCTCTTATAGCAGATAAGCAATACACCATTTACATAAGAATATTGCATAACAATAAAGATAAACCTAGCATTTCCCATTTTCTTTTTAAGTAAGTAGACTCATATGTTTCGATGTTTCGAACTAAATATTTAATTTATTATTATTAGTTTTTTAAAAACCGAGAGATTTGTTATTAAAAATATAGCACAAATATTTATTTATATTCTATAAACATTTTTGCTGTTCCTTAAACACTGCAATTAAATTAAAAATATTTTTCAAAAATATGACTGAGACCATCTTTTAAGAATGATTTGTAGAAAAATAAACAGCACTTAGGCCGTAAAGGTCCATTATGCTGTCAATCCAATTCTGAAATTTCAAAAAAATGTTCAGTTCCTTTTGAGGTGCGGAGAACTTATGGAAATGAAAGGAGTTGAATTTAAATCTACGTAAAATATCGGACTTGAGAATTTTAAGTGTGAATCTTTAAAGAGCAAGATAAAGTACAGAAAACTCACTATATCCACAAAATGTTGTAATTCTCAAAATAAAGTAGATATAAGCTACTATTAGCAAGACCAATAGGAAAAAACCAAGTGGTACAGTCTTGTCGACATAAAGTCGCAAGAATATCTTTGCACTGTTCTCATGCTTGTTTATTTATTGTTTGATTCAGAGATATTATCCAACCTTACTAGAAGTATTTAATTAAGTTGGTCTAGATTGTTAAATCTAAACTAAAAATATAATTTAAGGTTGATAACGGGTTTCATTACAGGTCATTATGGTCTGAAATATCACCTTCATAAACTACAATTATCTGCTAAGTCGGAATGCAGACTATGCCTCGAAGAAAAGGAAACGACCATGCACATTCTTTGTGACTGTCCAGCTTTAATAACGCACAGAAGAAACCTGTTTCATAAAGAATTCCTGTCACCAGAGCAGATTAAGAACTCTTCTCTAGATTTAGTTCTAGACTTTATTCACAAAGCTTTAAGGCGCTTTGTTTAATAAATAGTGAAACTGGTACAATAGGACTCTTTTGGCCGCAGTACCGGCTGTTGGGCAAGTTTCACGCCTACTCTTTAATAATAATAGATCTAAACTAACAACTGATATTAGTTTCAAAAAAAATTTAGGTCAATCAAGAGATGGTAGAGGTACTATAATGTAACTGATACATGCGAGTTTGTTCGTTATTTCGTTTCCTGATATGCCGAAATTGTCAAAGAGCTAATGTAAGATAAAGTCATTGTATTTGATGGAATAGTTCAAGCCATATTTGCATTTATGGAGTAGTTTCGGCGATGTTGTGGGATTGTGCACAGCTTTAGGCATAGCTTGTCTGTAACTTTGAATCGCTGTTATTTAGTGTCAAACATGACTAAAAGAGATTATTACACAATTTTGAATAAAGGAAAGATTAAAGAAAGAAAAAGAGAATTGCAAGAGAACAATTGCAGTTTATTAGTGATTTTCAAAAAGAAGTTTAAGAGCTAAGAGTATGAAAAATCTTTTCCTATCCAACCTACCTTTTTCTGACAACTAAATAAAATTGGTTTGTTTTTTAAGTCCTGATTTGTAATTACACAAGGTGGCTTCGATAAAATATTGAGTGAATACACCGTAAAACGACGAACGTTGCGTTGCTCTCTGGTAATGTTCTACAACATGATTAATATCACTAGATTGGTATATTATATTATGTACATAGAGTGTTGACCAAGGTTCAAAACAATGGATCAACGAAAAAATAATGGGAAACCATTTTCTTCAAAGCACGGTAGAATTGGTGCTTGGATGATGCATTTTGCTATCACCAGAACCAGGAACTAGTGCTAAATAGCAGCTATCATGTTTGCCAACATCTAAATTAGAAGCAACAAAAGACTAGACAATCATGAGTGATTTACATACAACCTATTTGCAATGAACACTCTATATCCAATACAATATGTGTTTCAAGCGAAGAAAGACGATAAAATTTATTATAGCAGCGGATTTTCTTATATAATTTCTTATATAAAGCTAATTGGTCTAATAATAACTTATCTTAAGAAAATTTTTTTTCTTTAATAATTTAATACAAAATACTTGAAAGTACAATTGTACCTAAGACGTTTTTACTGATAGTGAAAACAATTCAGCTTCATATCTTAGTAAGTTGTCCAGATATTTTTCTAAAATTTTTTTAAATATCATCTATAGCAAAGTGTAGAGAACTTCTAAAATTTCAGACCGCTGTGGTATGAGAAAATAAAGTTATTGCAATTGGAAAGTAACAATTGTACCTTTCCCATCTGAGGGTTAAATACTGTATTCCCAACTTTAGTCTGAATGTCTCTGTTTATTTCTTTTGAAACTTAAACGAGGTCGAGTCAGTTCACTTTCCATAAAATATGTTCTTAGCGCTGTATACCGATAAAAAATATAAACAAAGTACTTTGAAAGAAACGAAACGAGGGTAGAATGAATCGAATGCAATAAACTTATAAGTGCTCGCCAATGTCTGGTCTTGCATATGTAATTCGGGAAGCAAAACAAAGAAAGAACTGTGAGCAGATGAAATCGGCACGAATTGTCCATCCATGATTGGAGTATACATACCTGTGCATTTATAAATCAAATGGGCATGCGCACCATCACCTTTTTCGTTTTTGGCGAAGAGCAATAATAACTATAATAATTTTGATGGAACGCATGAGAATGACTTATGAGAATGTTGGTGGCGTTGATGGCAATGGCGTTGACGATGATGTTGTCATCTGTCAAATTTTGTGCATAATTTTATTTTCATTGAAAATAAATAAAATAAAAAAAAATGTAAATAAATTATAAAAGTGAATAAGAATGATAAGAATAAGAATAAGAATAATTTGAGGTCTGCTTTGGGCAAAAATTTTATATGCAAAAATTGTGGTGCTGTTGAGAATGCGATGAATCCACGACACCCGATTCGTATCTTTTTTGTGTTGTTGATTTGCGATACTGGCGTACTTCACTTAAATGGTCGGGATTGTGCGATATTTTATTTTAGAGTAAAACATAAGCTTTACGTTAAGTTTATTAATGAGCAAAATTGCAAATTGCAAATCAGAAATTCGCTTAACCGTCGTACCGTCTTCTGCCATTCGATTCAGATACTTTGAATAATGGATTTTGAGCTTTGTCTTTATTGTCTTATTTAATTTTAATTTTGATTTTAATTTTTTTCTTTCGTCAGAATATCATTTAGAAGTTTCGATTTAAGAATTTGTACTTTAATAAATTTGTATTTGAAGTTTTTGATTTAAAAAGATATTTCTTAATTCTCGTTTTGTCAATATTTTGTTTAAGTTCTGTTGAATTCTTCATTCGAACGGCGCCAAATGATGTTGTACATGACACAGAGCCACTGCATTTGAATGATTGCCAAACAATGAAATTTAATTGCGGGGAATTCGTTTTATTATGTATATCTTCAAAATTTAAACAAATAAAATATTTTCGAATATACATACATATATGTATAAATTTGTACTTAATTTCATATTCCATTATTAATTCCAAAAATTTATTTTTGCCACGACTTAAATAAATGCAATGCGATGATTTAAGGTATTACACATGAAATATCTCTGCACAAATTAAAAGTTTGAAGAATTTATTATTTATATACATATATATATATACATACATATAAAATTCTTTGAAATTATTTATTTATTATGATAAGACTTTCAAAGACATATGTAGAATATAACTTTGATTTGCTTGAAATTTGCTTATCTGTTTCCTTTGGCGGCGAAATTGTATTGACATATCGGCATTATTGCGCGCTATCGATAAATCTGAATAATTTGGTTAAAAATATTGTCACGATTTTGTCAACGAATTTCGACAATGGATCTGACATGTAAAGCAATTAACTTGAATTATTTGATTCGAACTTATAAGGTATTGGGGTGACGAATATTATAAATTCGAGTTAAAATCTACGAAAAAGGACATGAGAAATGAGTAAATTTTGTTGAAAATAAATAAATTAAGTATTATTTAGTCATTCCTTTAAATAATAAAAATATACATAATATCAGAGGAATTGAAATAAGTTATATGCACTATATATTTTTATAGTAAGAATGTCACCATATTCCTAATTGCTAAAAAGTATCTAATAGTCTAAAGTGAGCCATAATCTTCGTTATGCTAATAGAATCCAACAAACTTCAAGTTCTGCAATATTCGTGGTTTGCAAAAAAAGTATCCAATTTAATGATTGCCTAAAACAGTTCAAAAAAGATTCAATAGACATAATACATTCATTCATGTATTGTTTTAAATATTACCGCATAGGTAGGTAAGCAAACCGCTCTATTCACATTCAACAAAATTCTCTTTTACAAGCAAATGCTTTAGCCAATGTAAACTTATGTAGCCTAACCATAGGCTTGTTAAAGTTTAGGGAATACTATGAAGGTCCAAAAATTTCAATATTTCCTAAGACAACTGTTGATAAGTACTTGACAACACTTCGATTAATACAATTCCAATCAATGTGTGCCAAAACGCTTTAAGCATTGTATTGACATTAGAATATCACTGAATGACCAAACGATGGATCAAAAAAATAAAATAATCAGTTTTTATTAATAAGTCCAATACAAATACTACAACCCATTTCTTTGGGATTTGTTTCTAATTTTCGAAATTAACTCATTTAGTAATAATATTTTAATAAATCGAAATAAACATGCTTTCGGAATTAAACACTTAATCTATATATTATATTTATTACACATATTTACATTTGATTAGTTAAATTAAACACAGTAAGCTATACTTTAATTTAAAAAAAAAATTATAAGTGATGAAATTTGTTTCAGAAATATAAATAATAGATTAAGATAAATTAGAGAAATCAAAATATATTTTTAAAAAAGTTTTGTATCAAAATTATACTAAATTTTTTTGGTGTTATAATGATTGAATTACGTAACTTTAACAACGGACGATATGGTCCACCAGATTACATGAGCGTCATCAGGACAAAAATGTGTGAAAAATATGTACAAACTCCTATTAGCAATCCAGTTGCTCTGCAAAACTTGCAAGGTAGAGTCCTCAAGCAAAATCAAATGGTATTATTACCCATAAATGTTCCATTTGGGGGATTCATCTACTCAGGTCAACCACGCCGTCTTTGGAAGGTAAAACTAAGACAGTAGAGAAATGAGAAATATTTTCACTAGCAATCAAGGTTTGGTTTGGTTTAGTTGGAGTTGTGCTTTGAAGAGGAATTGGAGACGTAAGTAATGATGATAAAAAGTGTGCTGGATTTAAAATATGGAGTGGGGAGAAAATGAGCGAAATGGACAGTTGCCACTATTTCTCAATTCCAGAAAGTTTTATGATTGCTAGAGAAGAAAAGGACGTAAGGATACATGGAGTTATTGTATATAAATTTATTATTAGTGTTTGAGGATGAGTATCTTAAAATGAAATGTTTTACTAAAACGAACTTATGTACTTAATATATTTTGAAAATAAAATTTAGCATTAGGGGTTTTTTATCTACAACAATATTTATGTTTTATATCTTCATGTTTTTTTAATAACATATACATACGACTGGTTCTTGAAAATTGTAAATCTACCTGTCTCAGTCGTCGTCTGCAGTTATGATTTTTTAAGAAGTCTTGACAATCCAAACAAATAAAATGTTGACTGATTTATTCAGATGAACTATTTGGTATTTAAAGTTCACATAATCGTAATATTTTCATGAGACCCATTTCGACTTGGTGGATATGAACAAACAAAATTTATGCATTTGAGTATGGCTGAGGCATTCATATTGTACAGTAAATAATGTATTTCCCACAGAAATATTAACTACATATTGTAACAACAACTTCTTAAAGTCGTTCATATAGTAATTATTATATTAAATTTATCACAGTTTGAACGCCCTAGTTTTTGGGTCTTTATATTTTTAGTAAAGTCAACTTACTGAGAATTAAAATCCGAAGTAACATATATGTTTTTTTTTACCAAACAAAATTTGTATATTATTATATGTAAAAAAAGTTTTCTTTAGATTTTATGTGTAAAAAACCTTTATTTTGTATTTGTCATGTGATGAACATACAAAGTCTATATTTCCATTTCACAAATGCTCTCAGAACAGCTGCAATTACGAATCTGATTTAGATATGTGAATGTTGATATGCAAGTTGAGGAATTGTGTCTGCCTGTTGGTACTTTGGCGCTCTCAGAAACCGCTTGTGGTATAGTGGCTAGCCCTATTAGTTGTGTCTGGTACAAGTTAATAGTTCTCTCATAATACTACTACAACACACATTTTTGACTGAAAATGAAAGAGGATTGTTCTATTTTTCTTGCACCAGATGGTTGTAAGACAATTAGAAAACAACTAACACATATACAACAGCATTAATTTAAGAGGGTCAAACAGCTAATGAATATTAACTCAAGTGGAGTAAAGTTAGAATAAGTTATGAATATCTTCAAATATTGTAAGAAATTTCAATACGGATTTTCACCTTGTTTCTACAGAAATGAAATTTGATATCCATATTCTTAACCCCAATAAATTTTCTGAGGCCTTGTTGTAATATAAAAATAGAAGTCCGAAGTAAATTGTTTTAATATCATTCATTTATACATCAATGTAAGTTGTTGGTAAGTGTTGGTCTCAAAGATGGTACAAGAGAAATCTAATTTAATTAGATGTGCAAAGTAATACAAAATTAATTTCTCTTTCAGAAAGAGAATTGTTTCATACCATTTAGTAAAGTGGTTTCATGTCTCTTCAATCCAAGCAAGAAAAACTTGTCAATTTTAATCATCAAAATGAAAAAAAAAATTATTCCATAAAATTTCAATTCACACTTTAAGTTCAAAGATGGAACAGAAAGCTCTTCTGTGTAGAAGTAAACAGGATACCAGCTCCCACGACCATAGCTGATCTTTTGTGTTCTTTTGTGTAACAGCTTTTTAAAAATAGTGGTACTTACCTCTTTGATCAAAAAATTTAAGAACTTATTTCCAATATTAAAAAGACATGTATATTTATAAAATAGAATTTTGCCATCATTTAATCCAATTCTAAAATTATTTTCTATGATCGTATATATATATATAGCCATCTGAACGATTTTAATTTTTCTTTTCTTATTTCTCTTCGACTATTAAAAGGGGTTCCTCAGACTGGTTACTCTATTGTTCGAACAAAAGGAAGTTATAGGGATCCCAAACAAGCGAATCTGTTGGCTGTCCCATTAAAGTGTGTGAAGCTGCATTATAATTTTAATAGAGCCGTATTCCATCAGAAACATAGACTATTTACATAGAACGCCAGGTATTTCTGTTGAATGCTAGATATCTTAACTCAGCAAATGATTTGTTAGTGTCATACTGGATGGTTCTTCTCCAAGCGGTCCGCGGCCTGCTTGGTCTTCGATTGCCTTGTGGGTTTCATTGTATGGCAGCAGAACAGACCTCTTAGTAGGGTGTTCTTAATGTGTGCCCGAGTCAGTTGTATTTTAAATAGGAGCAGCGTTTCATTGTCCAATATATTTCGCAGACATCTATTGGTAAAAGACTGCAGCCTGCGGCTAGTTTTAGTGCTTACCACCCATGTTTCATAGAAAGCTTCATTATCATCTTGAAAAATCTATGAATTTGAACATTTGTTTTTTTTTTTTGGCTAATTGATTGACTTGAATGTCTTGTAATGCGTAAATAATAGTTTTTATTGACTGTCTGATTTTTTGGTAAGAATTTAGTGTGCACAATATCGTCGCAATCCATGAAAATTGTAAGCATCATCCTTTTCCTCTAAAAACAATATGGTATTTCTGGTCTTGCCTGTGTCGGTAAAATCCATTCACCAACCTAACGCTTGGATTACGTGTCGTTTCGGTCTTGCCTCATTCAGTAAAATCTATTTACTAACTTGATGCCTTCATTGCGTGTCTCTGTACTCTCTACGCAATATTTATATGAAAGGTCATTAGTCCTTCTTCACACACCACTCCAAACAGTGATACTGCATTGTTGAATTGGGATAATGTGAAAAATTTTAAGATTTTGGAATATTTTTGTAAAGATAAATAGCTAAAATATATTGTAGTTAAATACTTGAGTGTAAAAACTTCAATTAAAATAATTTTAATCTTTTTTCAATACTTATGTAAAAATTTAATAGTCCATCTATCCATCTAAAATTTTGTTTTATTGAATTGGGGAAATGTGTAGAATTTTGAAATAGCTTATATATTGAATATTTACTTAATAGGTATATGAGTAAAATATGATGTACTTAAGTTATTGATTGTAAAAATTTAAATTAATATTTTCACTTATTAGTTTAAATTCATATATTGAACTACAAGGTTTGAACTGACCTCTTTCAACTTGCATTACTGCTCTTATTTAATTAATATAATTTAGTTATAACATGTTAATGACTTAATTGTAATGTAATTTCTGTTCGTGTTTGATTTTTTAAGTGCTGGTTAAATTATAAATAATTTTTAATCGTCGACAAATTGTTCTGTAAAGAAATTCCCCTCAAACGATAAATTTTTCTTGACTTCGCACTTCTCCAGTGTCTAGTTTAGAACATAATTTTGTTATGAAAACTAATTTTTAAAATTTTTAAATATATTTATTAGTTGCATTTAATTGATAATAAAAGTGAAGCGAAAACAAAATAATTATTTTTATCCCACAAAATAACAAATAATATGAAAACTGATACGAGCAAAATAACAATCAGTTGACGTATTAAAATCCCCCGCGTTGAGTAGTTTTTTTTCGGGGTTTTTTTCCATAGGTTTTAGAATAAACCAAAATCTTGTGTTGACTTCGGTGAAGAAATGCTAACAAAAACACTTGAAGAATTAAACGAATTCTGTTTAAAGATTACAAATAAACAAGAGCTTCATTCCTATGCAAGCCATGAAAACGTAATTAAGCGTTTCACAGAAATCGAATTCAAATGGCCAAGAAAAAAACATGGGAAAAAAGAACATAAAAACTCTATAAAAATACGATGTATAATAAAATCAAAATATTTATCAACGGGAATCAGCGTCAGCAGAACCAACAAAACACCATTAAATAATTAGAATAAAATTAACGTAAATTTCCTACTGACCACAAAAACCTATTAGCGTCTAGCGAATCAATTCGACCGATACTCAAAGCGTCAGAGAACAATCGACGAAGAAGCGAACCAGTGGCACAATTCAGGCTTTAGAAGTAGAAACATTTCTCTCTCATAGAACAATTCTATATTAAAAATAGACGAAATTGGCGGCACTTTCGATTTTCATAATAATTTCATTTTCGTTCAATTTCGATTGTGTGTCGGCGGAAACCGAATTTAAATTCACTGAAAACGAAATTGATATCGAAAAACTAACGAAAAATAGACGATAAAAGCAAAATGTTTGTTTATACTAAAGAAGATGAGTAGTAAAAGAATTAATAAAAGGAAAAAACAGCACTCTTAATTTGAAAATAAAATAAATAAAAAAATTAACAAATTGAATGTTGTCATTTTAAGTGCTTCACTGGCCCCTGCTTGCGTGCCAAATACGCACTTTAGTGCCTATTAACTATTTACTACCTCAGATACTTCCATTTTCAACTTCGACTTCTTCCATGCACGGTACACCACAACAAATAAGGTACTATCAACCACGCAGTGTTGTTGGGTGTTAGTTACCTACTAACACTTATATGAAACTAAGAGTTTAATACTTTATTTATACTTTGCAATTAGTGCATGTATATTAGCGATAATTGCACAATTAAGTGTTTAGACTATTGGAACCAAAGGGTAACGAAAAGTATTTGCGCAAAAAAAAAAAAATTGAATATATACTTTAATATACAACCAATCATATCTCTCAAAAACAATGCCTTCTAAATAGGTTATTTGTATCATAGTGGTCTCACAAGTTTTGAAGATTATCCACAAAAATAACATCCAAAATTTATATCAACAGCTGAAATTGGGATACCGAAAAAGGGTTTGAAGAACTTTTAATTACTTAACAAAGACTTCCTAGAAACTTTATGTAGTGTAGAGTCGTGAACTTATTCTATTTCAACTTTGATTCCAATAATTATTTTTATTTTTATTTCAATATAAATACTACAATCCATTTATTCAGAATTAATTATTAATTCACATTTTACGAAATTAACTCAGTTACTAATAATATTTAAATAAATCGAAATAAACATGCTTTCGGAATTAAACACTTAATCTATATATTACTTTTATTAAACATATTTACATTTAATTAGTTATATCAAACACAGTAAGCTATACTTTAATTTAAAAAAAAAAATTTAAATAATGAAATTTTTTTCAGAAATATAAATTTTAGATTGAGATATATTACAGAAATCAAAATATATTTTTAAAAAAGTTTTGTATCAAAATTGTACTAAATTTTTTTGGTGTTACAATGATTGAATTGCGTAACTTTAACAACGGACGATATGGTCCACCAGATTACATGAGCGTCATCAGGACAAAAATGTGTGAAAAATATGTACAAACTCCTATTAGCAATCCAGTTGCCCTGCAAAACTTGCAAGGTAGAGTCCTCAAGCAAAATCAAATGGTATTGTTACCCATAAATGTTCCATTTGGGGGATTCATCTACTCAGGCCAACCACGCCGTCTTTGGAAGGTGAAACTAAAACAGTAGCGAAATGAGAAATATTTTCACTAGCAATCAAGGTTTGGTTTGGTTTAGTTTGGTTGGAGTTGTGCTTTGAAGAGGAACTGGAGACGTAAGTAATGATGATGAAGTGTGTGGTGGACTTAAAACTTGGAGCGGGGAGAAAATGAGCCAAATGGAGAGTTGCAAAAATTTCTCAATTATGGAACGTTTCAGGATTGCTAGAGAAATAGAAAAGGACGTGGCAATTATATACAAATTAATTATTAGTGTTGGAGGATGAGTATATTAAAATGAAATGTTTTACTTAAACGAACTTATGAACTTAATATATTTTGAAAATAAAATTTAGCATTAGAGATTTTTTATCTACAATAATATTTGTTTTATATCTTCATGTGTTTTTAATAGCATATACATACGACTGGTTCTTGAAAATTGTAAATCTACCTCTCAGTCGTCGTCTGCAATTACGATTTCCTAAGATTTTTTGACAAAACAAATAAAATGTTGATTGATTTATTCATATGAACTATTTGATATTTGAAGTTCACATAATCCAAGTATTTTCATGAGACCCATTTCGACTTGGTGTATATGTCAACAAACAAAATTTTTGCATTCAAAATACTTAAGATACACATTAAAATTGGTGAATTTTAGTTCATTTTCTTTAAGTCATTAAACAGTTTTATTAGCCGCAATATCTGTGGTCCAGTATGGATCAGGCATTCACGTTTTACAGCAAATAATATAAAATTTCCCCATAGAAATATTTAATACAAATGGAAAGAGCAATCATGGAAAAACCGTTTATATAGTAGACATTATATTAAATTTATCATAATTTTAACAACACTTTTATTGTGTCTTTATATTTTTAGTAAAGTCAACTTAATGAGAATTAAAATCCGAAGTATATGCTTTTTTTTGCACAAAACAGTATTTGAATATTATTATATGTAAAAAAAATTTTTCTATATGTAAAAAAACCTTTATTCTGTATTTGTGATGTGATGAACATACAAAGTCTATATTTCAATTTTACATATGCTCTCAGAACAGCTGCAATTACGAATTTGATTTAAATATGTGAGTGTTGGAGGCAAGTAGAGGAATTGTGTCTGCCTGTTGGTACTTTAGCGCTCTCAGAATACGTTCATGACACGGAGACTAATCCTTTTTTTAACTGGATTAGGTCTATTTGAGAATTAAAACTAAAGTATGTATCAGATGTGTTATTTTCAATTTCCGGCTTTGTTGCTTTAGGGTTTTGTCTACCCAATATCGGTCTAGAGATATTCTTGTTATTAGCCTATCCATGTAGCTCGCAACTGTCAGCAAATGTTTTATAAGCCTTTCTAATTATATGAGTAAGTCGAAACTTAGTAATAATAATCAAAAATTTACTTAGCAAATAACCTAAGAAAGTGTCATATATATGAAAATATTTAAAAGTACACAACTAATTTCAATAGTTTTGATGAATCTAAGTAGTACAATTAACACTGGTTACGTCATGTTTGGCTTAATAGGCTTGATTCGAATTAATATGAAACGTCCGTCTATATTTCTGTCTATCGAGTCAACACTACATCGATCTCAAATTCCGACATTAGTACACCTTAAGTTTTACTTGCTTCAAGTATGGATGTCTGAAACCTCGGAAACCAATTAAACCCTTTTCCAAAGTGAGTCTTTTACCTTAAAATGACCTGTGCGGATACACGTCCTTTGTAGCCAGTTTATCACTTTGATATAATCCACTCAAAAATTCCTCCTTCAGTCGCACTTGATATTCTTTTGGAAATCGTACATGCTCAACTTGCCTGGTGGTACTTTGGCGCTCTAAGAAGCCGCTCATAGCACTGTAGCTAGCCCTATTGGTTGTGTCTGACACTAGTTACACACACTAATATTATGACTACAACGCACATTTTTGACTGAAAACTTAAGAGAATTGTTCTTGTTTTCTAGCGTCAGGAGATTGTAAGAAGTTTTGAATTTCAATACAAATTTGGTTTACAAATAACTAATAAATCAGATTCTTTGTATTTGGAACAGCATTCGTAGTTCCCAAAGCAATATTTTTTTCATATTTCTATAGAAATTTATATTATATATCTGTATTGCTTGACAAACTGACATACTAGAAAAAGATACACCGTTATCCAGTGCATAGAATTTTAGTTTATATGTACACACATATATATATATATATATATATATATAGAATACAGTTTTTATAAGTGTTTAATGCTGAAATAAAAATTTTAATATCTGGTCTTAAGTTAAAAATATTAATTATTAATTTTATTAATTAATTATGAACTATTACTTTTGTAAATAATCAATGAGTTAGTTTGTTTTTACAATTATTTTTGTAATGCTTTTAGCAATATGTGTAGGGTGTTTAACAGCTGTTATTATTAGCATAACGATTTCTTCCTCAGTTTTAATTTTAATTTTTTGTTTTGTGATTTTAAATTCGATTTAAGTATTTCTAATTTTTGTTTGTTTTATTAATTAACATTGAGAAGACAAGAGGCACGTCCATTTTTTCCCTTTCCTTCAACGTGGTCAAATATTTTTGTTTGGCTTTTTGTGCGTGGCTTGAAATCGAAAAATACGCGTACCATCGGCAACTGCTAATTACGTAGGCAGCAAAATCACTGCTAATAACAGCAACAGCAGCAGCAACAGCCAAAGCAATAACAGCAACAGCAACAGCAATAACAACAACATATGTTTCGACGCTTTTAAATATTTTGTGCGTTACGCATTTTTATATACAAAATAAAAATAAATTTAAAAAAAAATCATTTTTATATGTATATTTATTTAGAGTTTTTCTACTGGTACTAAGTAAAATAAAAATATATAAAAAATTTAAAAAAAAAAAAAATGTGCAATATAAAATATAATATTAGGAAAAAAAAAATTTTTGCTTTATGGCTTTGTGGCACACATTAACATTTACAACAACTATGAACAATTACTACAAAGATAAATAATATTGAACATGACTGGTTGTAGGTGAAGGTCAGAATGTGACTTAAATGCTAATTTGTTAAACTATTTGCATTTGTATTTGTATCTATTTGACTAAGAATATTGCTAATAAAACAAACAAACAAAAATAAATAAAATTGTATATAAAAAAAAAAAATAAGCACGGTGAAAAAGCACAACAGCTCCGACACCGACACCGACACCAGCAATAATGAATAGCTTAAAGAACGCGGCAAGAAGCATTAACAGACAAAGCAACAACAACGTCAGCATCAGAATAAATTTATGAAAATCTACGAGAAACTTAGATTCTTCTGCTGTTACTGCTTCTTCTTCTCATTTGAAATATGATTTCGACTTTTTTTTCATTTCTTTTTATTTCTTTTTGCCTTATCACGCATACGTCATGCTTTGTTCTCTGTTACTGTAGTTGTCGCTGTTAGTGATGTCTGTTACTGCTGTTACGCTGTTATTGCTTAAATTAAATTTATTTCAGCTTTAATTTTTTTGGGCTGTATGACTTGTAGATAAATATTAAAATTAGTTTATTAGATGATATTAATTAATTTTAAATTTTTATTTGAAATAATTCAAGCTGAAACATTTTAAAAATAAACTCCAATCAAATATATTTTTATTAAGAATGTGATTTAACAAATTTTTATGTAGTACTAGTAATGTTCTTCAAATTTATAAAATTTGGCAAAATTTTAATCTATCCAGAGGAACTAGTACTGTAATTAATAATCCAGGTTGGACCTCACTTAAGTGTGTGATCAGTTTTTATATTGTCACAGAGTGTCGATATATTAATGGAGACATTAAAATTAAATTTTTAATAAATTTTATATACAAAAATTAAATACAAGAATTATTTCCAAGACCACTGGTGATGGGTATTTGGCAATACTCGAAACAGCCGTATGGTCAGCCAAAAATTCAATTAATTAAAATAATATAAAATGAATGTTTGTTGTTGTTGTTCACTACTGTTCGAAAAAACCTCTTTAATTAATTTAAATTAAATTTCTTTTGAATTTATATTGAGCCTAATAAGTTTACCGAAACCCATCCAAAATTGAGGTTTAAACAAGGTCAACTTTTCCATTTTTTTCAATGTCTCAAGAACCATTATTAAAAAAAAATCAAATTTGGTGTGCTAAATACTTGTGCTATATCCCTAAGATTCAGAAAGTTTGATGTTATTGCACCACTGCAACACTCACTCCACCATACACTCATTCCACCATACACTCCTCCGCCCTTTATGTTTTATATGTATTTTAGGTCCCAGAAGTCATTGAAGAGTTACGAAACATGTGACCTATATTTTAACAACAAATCCAATTAGTTATAACAATATAAGAGCATTTATTATCTAATAAATGTTTAATTTGTTTATATTTCAAATTTCTAGAAAATCGGTTAAAAAACAACTAAGTAATCACACATTATGTTCAGACGCACGCCCTGCAGATTGATTAAAAGCTTCACGTTCTGATAAAGAAATCAAAAATTTTCGAAACATTAGAAACTTTATATAATTGCAACTAAAACCAATAAAATAAAACCCATATAAACAGTTTTAAAAACCTTAGAATGATAAATAAATAATTAAAAATAAGTAAACTCTAATTAAATAAAGCAGTGAAATGTTTTTCGTTTAATAAGGTATCTAATATGCATCCATATATTTACAGTACATATGTATACTAACTTATCATATTCACCCTATCTATACTTTTACAGTATAGATGCATACTAACTAATGCTATTTACTCTATCTATACTTTTACAGTATAGTTGCATACTAACTCATCCTATTCTTATTTTCATCCTTAATATTTTTACAGTATAGGTAGATGTATATTACTATATAGGTAATGTAGGTATAACCTTTAACCAGAAATTATAAAAAAACTAAAGAAGAAGAGAAAAGAAAAACGAGTCAACATTTGCATTACAAATATTTAGGCCTGACAAAACTAAGAAAGTCTATGAGGTCTAAATCAAGCGGACATTTCAAATTTAGAACTGGTGTAGATAAACCTAGTCCGTTAGGTATTAAGCCTAGCTGCTTACATCTCTCTCTTCAATAATTATTAGAATGAAGTTTCTACATTGCTGTGGAGATCTTCTCCATTTATTACTAAGAGGTGGTTCATTTCCTACTGGACAAAAAAAGAATAAATGTAGAACTTCAAATTTGGATTAAAAACTCAGAATCTTAATAGAATCTCAGAAAATATCATTATTATTATTATTATTATTATTAAAAGCCAGAAAGCATTGCGACCTTAGTAGATCTATTGTGCATATAATCATTCACGAATACCAAATCTTTATTGGGTGTAGACTAGTTTATCATAAAAACTACTACTTCTCAAACTGGATTTTGTTTTTAAAGATTTAAATTTTTATTTCCAACGTTGTATTTTATATATCTCTATACGTTTTTCGGCAAATTCGCTTTTAACTTTATCAGAAGAGTTCCTAATATTTCTAATAATTACTAATAATATAATATACTACTTCTCATATCTTTCATATGCTATAAGAGATATTTTATATTAATTTAAAATAATAACTCATTTGAAATTTGTCAGTATAAACTGAATGAAATCTTTATATGTCTGTCTAAGCTAACTCGTATGTGTACTTAAGTCACTAATTGTTTACATAATTACAACAATTATTTTAATATATATTGTATAGTTTCCGTTGAAGAGGCCTGAATGGTTTCTTTACTTTATACGCAATTTAATTCACATTTAATTTGACACTTTGACATGGCCCGGGCATGTGCCTAATGACATTTTGCACATTATTTCGATATTATTATCACAATTACTTTTTAAGTTCTTTTTTAACCTATGAGTATTGCCGAGATTACATCCATATATGTATTTTTTTATTTTTGGACTTCCAACACAACTCGTTCGAACACTGTTTTTGGTGTTCGGTCTTAGCTTCTTCCGTAACTACTTTTTGTGGCCAAATTAACTGAGCTCATTACTCAGTTAACAACATAATTTTAGCGTTTTTAACTATTTGATAACTTTTTTTATTATATGTTGTGTTTATTAACTACTACCATATATGCTAGACTATTATAATAAATATATGCACATGGGTATATACTCATGTACATATATACAAACACATATATTTAATTTAATAACAACATTTCTGCAAGTATTTTTTGTGGCTTTTCTTTGGGTTGCGTTTGCGCCACGGGCAGAAGAAAAAAAGGCTCTAGTCTCTTTAATAATTTTCCGGTCCAGTGAATGAAAATGAAAAATTATAGGTTTTTTATATATAATTTTTCACTGTTTTTTTCTCACTAATATTTAATGAAATTTTTTTCTTTTAAAAATTCTATTTGCTTCATTCAAGGTCGAACAGTTTAGCATGTGGGTCACCGTTTCTAACAAATGGTTTCTCGTCTCATATTCTGTTCCGACTTTTGCTGGTTGGAACAATTTCAGCCAAACCATAAAAGCTTTGCGAAGTCTAACAAAGCAGCAGTAATTATGTATATCTATATGTATATATATGTATATAAATAATACTGAAATCACATATTTATATTAATGCTAAAAACTTTTGCTATTGAAGACTCTCATGTGAGGTAACTTGGAGTTGGTTTGATTAGAATGGCAATTAACAAGTTAGCGGCTCATCACGGCGTATGAGTTTACATAGTCGAAGAATTCTAATTTCATTAGAATTGTAAATATTGAAATGAAAATAAATACGAAAGAACTAGAATTTCAGATAGATAGATTTTGTTTACAGGAAGTAGTTACACATATTTATTCAAGGTCTGTCGATACCAATTAAGAGAAATAATTAATAAAGGGAAATTTTAAATAAATATAATTAGCAATTGACATTTTGTAAGAAAAATCGTTCTGCAGAGATAAACATATTAAATATTAAAATTATATTTAAAATGTATATAAATATATCAAATAACATATTAAAGTTTATATATATAATACATATAGTTTCATGATTTATTCGTAATATAGGATGTGTCTTAAGCTGCATGAGAACTAGGTTCGGTTAGTTAGGTTACTGGGGTTACCGAAGACGCACTTAGACCATGAGATCCGTTGTGATGCCCTTAAGAATATGACACCTGTTAGTATAACCATTTAGTACTGGCCACAAAGCCATTGATACGAGCTAGGGAAATAGAATTTAGCTCTCTTAATTAATTGAAAAAGTGCGAAAGTGTGACCTTAAGTAGTAGAGTCTATATCTTGCGAATTCAGGATACAGTAACCGAAGGTGTATTGATGATTCGTATTCGTCATCCTCCATGCAATGTCTACAGTGCAAGGAGCGCTTGATATTGAACCTCACGGCATATCCTCCCAATTGGCAGTGTCCCGTAATAATTTCCACTGTCTTAGACAAGTTCCCAAAAAAATTCTTGATCCGTGACCTTTTCTTATGGAAGAAGCTGCTGTTATGGTGACTGACGAGCGTTATTGAGCCATTCTGACTGAATTTTTGTCAGCAATATCTAAAAATTAATCAGTTAAACATCGATTGCATTTAATTCCAACAAGGCAGCACAACTTGATATACAGCGGACTTAACAAACGATTTAACGATCCTGTTAACTATCCTGTCCCCCCGTACGTGCGATTTAATTTAATGCCTCTTGATTAATTTTAATGGGATTTTGTCAAGTCATTGTTTAATGCTGCCAACCGACAAAGCAACTTGATAACTTAACGTATACATTTGAAGGTTTGGGTTTCATAGTTTTTACAAAACTCTAAATAAGTCATGTTCCACTTCTACAATATAAGCTTTTCCTACATTGCATTGTTATTGAGCATTACTCCGTTGACTAAATTCTAGTTTATTTTTGACTAAGCTCTATTCTTATGTACATTACACATTACGTTTCATTTTCTTTATAAGCACGAAATCTCTTCATTTGTGTTTCCACGAAACCATGGTTTATATATTTCGAATTTTGAAATAGATTTTACAGACATCTATCTAATGGAATCTAATGTTTAATGGAGTATATTTCTTGCTTAGACTTCCCGACCCTGGCACATGGGTTTTTTTTATTATGCATATTTTAATAAAAATTTATATATACTTTATAAAATATATAATATGCATACTCGAATATGATAACAGACTCTAAGTCATTATCTTCAATCATTTACATTTTGCTAAACAAAAAGACGAAGTTTAAATTAAAAAAATTTATAAAATATATACCAGGGAAAAAACAAAAAAAAAAAAATTGCACAAATGTTGTCATACGATTATGTAATTAAGTCTTGTTTATATAATAACAGCAATTAAAAGTGTGCAGACACGTAAATGTCGAGTGAAGCACGTAACAAATTAAAGAATTTAAGAACATAAAAAAAAACTATGGAAAAAAACTTTCCACAAAAAGTACGACTAATTCTCAAAGAATTCTAAAAATTGCTACCTAAACGTATTTCCATATATAGCCAAGCCAGTCACATTCTTAGCAAATCCAACTCAGCTCATCACTTCCAGCCGAAATGCTTGGAACTCATAAGAAGTAACAAAGATCTATGGTAAGCATTCTAGCGATAGTGAAATCCGAACAAACTTAGCCAAGCTATAATCTATTTAGAATGAAAATCCTACTAGATGAAGTCGAGGTAAATATTACAAAATTCATGGCAGTACTGACAGGTTTATAGTCAGTGGGTATACATATCGAAAGGATGGGTATCCTTTTAACTAGATATGCAGAAACTATACGGAAAATAAGGAATGATATATAACTGAACACTTTCTTTGGAAATGTTAAGGCCAGACAAGGTTAAGACACTCTACTATGAAAGTCTACGAACTAATGAGTCCGGTGGACATCCAAATGGTAGATCTATATAATAAGAAATTTCCTTTATTAATTGTGCAAGTTGGTGTCAAAACAAGATTTTTGGAACTAAGTTTGGGGTAACAAACTAGTGGTTCTACAGACATTATAATCAACCAGAATATAGTTATCTCATCAGCGAATGGGGTAGGTAAAAGAGTTCCATAAACTCTTTGGTAAGTCAAAAGTGCGTTTTTTTTTTGTAGAGCTTCTATACCGATAAAAAAGATTTTTGGAGTATTTATCTTAACATTTCGTAAGTAATGGTCTATCAGATAGATGAGAATTAAGTGTTAAATTAAAAGCAGCAGGAACTTAACTTAAAGAAAATCATTTTCTAAACTAACGCCCCACAGTGTGTCAAAATTCAGTATTTTCTGAACCAGTGGAGATATTATGATGAAATTTTCATTGAATATTGGTTTTGAAACTGAAGATCATATTTTGCATATTTTTTCAGTGATTTCTGAAAATGATAATTTTGTGTGACGGGTGAGTGGTGCAGTAGGCGGAAGAGTTTTTAAACTTAAATGATATAGTACAAGTATTTTGAAAGTAGGTAACTTTCAAACTTCTACTACTACTTTCTGTTCTATTTGTCATAGTTTTTGAAGTATTTCAAAGTTGACTATGTTTGTGTTCGAATTTGGAGAGGGTCTGATAGGTTAATTGGACTCAAAATACATCCCTACCTGCTTGGGCATTTATTTAGATATCTCTACTGATTCATAAAATACTGATTTTTGACAGTCTAATTTTTATTCTGTAAAATAAAAATCGCCCGTGCCAATCATGGAGTAACATTAGCATGACTTCCTCATTATTACGTTCCTAGATTAGGTTCGTATAGAACCTATATAAAAAAGAATATAAGAAAGAAAGAATATATAAGAAATATAAGAATATATAAAAAAGAATATGTAAATCACGAAGTAAATAATGCCTCTACAAACAGAATAGTTATGAAATTTAACAATTAAAATATAATTAATTATATCAATTATTCTAAAGTTGATTTATGATTTCGTTCTTATATAAACGCAGTAAGTGAATTTGTTAATAAAACTTTCACATCAAATTAACAAAACTCCTGAAAAATGTGCGAACATAAAAGTCAAGTACGGCTTTGGGTCAGTTGGTTAAGGAGCGCTGACTCTAAGCTTTAAATTTGGCAGGGTATGAGTTCGACTCCTGGTACTTGCAGTCTCAAAAAACAAAAATTATTCACGAATAATTAATTACGAAAAATATTTGCAAGACCACTGATGGTGGGTATTTGGCAATACTTGAAAGAGCTGTATGATCACCCAAAATTTGAATTAATTAAAATTATATAAAAAAAAAGAATTTTTGTTGTTGTAGTTCATTACTTTACGAAAATCTCTATATATACTTTATATACTCTATATACTTTTTTAATTTAAATTAGAAATTTTTTTAAAATAAAATTAATTAATTAGTTGCTTAATACCTTAGTTCCTTAGTTTATGGTATTGTTGTCCATGCTGATAATATATTATTTACCTAACAATTTATTTTGGAATGAAATATAAATATTCACTAAATATTAAACAGATTAGTAGAAATGTTGAATGCGTGAACTTAAATATTTTGAACAAATTTTCAAGCTCTATTTAATATCGGGAAACTAAATATGATAAACATAAAATTTCTTTAAATACTATTATACTACGTTGTATTATCTCAGTACATATCTGCAAATTTGATATGAAAATATTTACAAAATACTAGTTTACCTACTCGCAGCTGTGTAATATTCATCAATACAAGTCGGAGTAGATATGTAAGTCGGTCTGGCCAAAGATTGTCAATCATTATATGTCTTAGGCACAAAGCCAAGCTGAAACCAAGGTTTCGGTTGTAGGCAATTGTCAATGTCAATAACTTTATATGCCTAAATTCATTCGCACATCAAACAGCAAACAGCAATCAAACAAACAGAAAAACTCAGTGAAACACAAAGAAGCGAACATAGATACTTTATATTACAAACTGAATTAAATGTATAGTATATACCATACATCTATAAATAAATAAATAAACATTTAACTCGTATCAATTGGAATAGTGTAAATACAAGCGTCGAACACCTACAACAATCGAAAATGTTTTATCATAATTTCTTGGTCTTGACGTCGAACGCTGGAAAATTACGAAATATTTTCATTCTTTAATTGAAATATTTTACTTACGAATTAACTCTTTGGTAGGTGAACAGATAGATGTACCTATTTGCCCAATGTTAAAACATTTATCGATTACATGAACTTGAAGTTAATATTTTAAGATAAACTTTTGACAGATTATGATTGCACAAAGTCATGTAATGACTGAGCTTTGTATATTACTGGGATTATTTAAAAAAAGAAAAGTAGTCACCTGGTTTTGAACCAATAAGCTTCACTCAAATTTTATAACCGACTACCCCGGTCCATACTTAATCAAATATGTTATCTTAACCATATTTTATTCTCGATAATACTTCGCATGTTGCTTAGCTGTTAGTTTTGTATGAAATTCTTATATTTTGTGGATCCGAAAAATGGTAGTACCATTAATATTGTACTTTAGTTAAAAGTAATTAAAAATTTCTTCTTATTGTGCAAACTATATGTGGGTTCTTTCTGGTAAAAATCTCTTTATGGAGAAGAATTGTCTCTTCTTAAAAGGATGATTTTTCTTGCCTAAAACTCTTTATGGAGAAAGAATTTTCTTTCCTTTAAAAGGATGGTTTTGATACAAGTACTCTTTGAACAAATTTATGTGTTAGCTTATAGTCAACTTTTTTCAGCGCATCTATACAGATATATTTTGAAATCCTTTCCTTGCTCTCCAAAATGACACAGATGGAATAATCCATCGGATTTGGATCTGGCAAATTCAAAAGCCATTGTGTGGACGAAATGAAATGTGGAATATGATTTTTTGAAACATTCTTGGTTAGAAGCATTCGAGAGAAAAATTCTTCTGAATATCTATGGTTCCTTACACATTGGCGACTAGTATCGAATTAAATGGAACGATGAGCTGTATGAGCTATATCGCGACATTAATATAATTAAAAGCATAAAAATTCAGCGGCTTCGCTTGCTTGGTCATGTTGTGCGAATGGAAGAAACTGCTCCGGGTAGAAAGGTGTTTGATTCGATACCGCTAGTAGAAAATGTCCTCGTCTTTAGTGGAAAGATAAGATGACCAACGATTTGGGAACGCTCGGTACTACCAACTGGTGACAGAAAGCCACTATTCGGGTTAGCTGGTGGAGACTACTCAACGCGGGTAAGGATGACACACATCTGTAATGGTCAACTAAGTAAGTAAGTAAGTAACTAAGCTCGTTAATGGGTATCGTTAAGTTAATATCACTAATGTCATTTACTAATTAACATATAAACAAGCGTTTCAATGTTATAATTTTAACTTTTTAAAAAATTAATTAAAAAATTTGCTACAAAACTTTTTAATTGCGGATAAGTTCGCAAAACTCTCGCTGGAGTTCATGTGTAATTAAATCGAATAAAATCAGAAAATACTCGCAAATGTTTTGTAGAGTTTAAAAACTTCTGAAATATTTTAACTACATTATTTCGGGTAGAGTTTGGTTTGTTTAGCATGATTCGTAGCCATAGAAATCTGAATAGCAGTAAAACATGAAATAGAAAATCACAAAAACAAATCGCTTAGTATTGCATTAAAATCAGTCGAGCGTTTAAACGGAAGTAAGTAACCCACAAAACATACCGGATATATGCAATTGCACTGGATTTGCCGGATGCATGAGAAGTAGAAAATGAAATGCTCATAAAAAACTAACAAAAACTATACATAAAAAATCTCTTAAAAATCTCAAATTCACAGTTTTTAGTTTTCATTTTTCATATCCGCCAACGGAAAATCGTACCGCGGCATGCCGTGCCGTTTGGTGGCTCAACGAAATGTGGAAAATCTGTGCAGTATTTTTTTTCCTTCGTATCCTTTTAGCGAAAAATGTTACACATTAAAAATTTTGAATATTTTCCCTTTTATTATCTTTTTTTTTTTTTTGTAATTTATTACAAATATTTTTTGCTTTTGTTTCCGTGAAATTTAGATACATACTTCTCTTGCTGTCGCTTAGTCTCCGGTTTCGGTGAGCTACTTCATTATAAATTCGCTGGATTTGCTTTGTTTGTTTTGGAAAAGTGGATATTTATTTAGCTAAGAGGAATATGTTATGGAAATATAGAGAATATTAAAATTATATAAATCGAAAAATTAAAGAAAAATAGCTTTCTCATTAATGTAAACATAATGTATTCCAATTCCTTGTTGATTGTGAAAGTCACTCTAAGTAGAACTAAACGACTTCATGTATTTAATACGCAATCTCATGGCATATGGACTCTGTTTTAGTTTAATACATAAATATTTAAATCATTTAAATACGTAAGATAACAAGTTAGAAAGTAATTGTAGATTATGAGATATTAACTATTATATAGTCTTGTCAGGAGACAACATGAGTAGAAATACTATTGAAATAACATGTCTAAATTAAGTATATACAGATACCTATTAAAAGCATTGTGGATATATTGGTGGAAAACCTGATGAAGCAGCAGTCAATTACAAAGAAGTAAATGACCCTGTTGCTCCCTGTCAATATCTTCAGTATGCCATGAGACAGGTCCAACAAAAATATGGTACTTAGCACAAAAACACATTTAAGTCAATGATGTACTTCATTCACCTACTAGGTCAAATCAAATATTTAATATAAAATTAAAAAAATTGGTGTTAAGTTGAAGAGTGAAAATTTAATAAAACTATGGTCATAGTATCAAGGCTTTCTATACCTCGTTATGTTCAAAACCATGAGCACACAAATTAATGTTAGGATTTGCGCCTTTAAGAATTTAAATTATATATATTAATAAATCCATAAAACAATATAACTAAAACGAAATTGACAATTAAGATTTGACTCTCTACATAATAAAACGGACGTGACCATTCATTATATGACTACCTGCCATTATACAGCACCTGGTTGTTAAAAATCCTTTATGAAGAAGAAGACTCCAAAAAACTCAAAAAAATCTCTGAAACGATCGCTGTGTGTGCGAGAATCATCCAAAAAGAAACTTTATACTTCCCGCAGCAACAATCTGTTTGGTCATGAAATACTAAGTATTGAACTACATTATCACGCGGATTGCTTTACCAACATCTTATATAAGTACAACACAAGATTTTCCTACACTTTTCAAATACTGTCAAAGTACTAAAGTCATATACTCGTATAATAGTTTGTAGATTCTATTTTAGTTGTAGTTACAAAAGCCCTTTCCTCGAAGTAGTAGCTAGTAAGACTTCTATTATATTAGGCGTTAATACTCTTAATCAGTCATTTTCGTTAGTAAAGAAAATCCGTCGACTAAAGTGGGTGTATTTTCGGAAATCAATCATACGTGTATTTCATTGAAGAATCATTAAGATATAAAAAAAAATATTATTGTTTGGAGAAAATATATTCTCAAACACATCAATATCTCCAAATTTGCTCAAAAGTAATATCGTTTTATACACCATAGAGAAGCTTCTGCAATATATTTGAATAATATATGTATGAATCCGACAGCCATACTGAACCCAGTATTACATCTAATAAGTTTTACTTATAGAAGTTAGACCAACTCTCTTGACGCTCTTAAGTTATTGCTGTTATATATATGTTTGTTGTTTTCAAGCTCTCTAACATCCTTCTGACATAAGAAAACAAAAACATAACTCTCACATTTTCGATTAAAAATGTGTGTGTTGTACTCGTATTGTTAGATATTTATTGATCAACTTCTTTTATTTGCCTTTCAACATTCCCGTAAATTATTAAGTTCCTAATTGCTGTTGCTCTGAGAGCATAGGTACAGACTTTGTATGTTCTTCACAACACTAACATAAAATAAAATAAAATCTGAAACAAATTTTTTTATATGTATTAATATCCAAATTTTGTTTGGTGAAAAAAAAAACATATATGTCACTTCGGATTTTAATTCTCATTAAGTTGACTTAACTTGAACATAAAGATACAAAAACTATAGCGTTCAAATTGTGATAAATTTAATATAATAATTACTGTATAAATGGCTTTAAGAAGCTGTTGTTAAAATTTACAGTTTATATTCCTGTGGGAAATACATTATTTACTGTAAAATATGAATGCCACAGCCATACTGGACCGCGGCTAATAAAACTGTTTAATGACTTGAAGAAAATGTGATAAAATTCCCCTATTTTAATGTTAGAAAGCTGTAGAATTAAGGCTACGTGTCATTCCTTAGTTGATGAGGAAACTCGTACATTCATTAGTATATGAAGTATCATAACGTCATATATTCGGAGAAAGTATTAGTACATTGATATTGAGTCATATTGATAATGGGATTACAAAAATAACTGTACAATAAATTTTTCATGTATTCCTCACACCAAATATCAGCAAAAGAATTTCAATTGTTTAGATAAAAGTACTAAAAAGAATAGAAATATCAGCCACAAATCAGACTTTGCCATTTTTAATAAAAGGATGAGCAAAGTACACATCGAAGCCCACCGTACATTAACTTTTTATGACTTTTCTATTCACTTCTGTATATTAACTATTTTGAATGCAAAAATTTTGTTGACATATCCCCATGAAAATATTTCGATTATGTGAACTTCAAATATCAAATAGTTCATCTGAATAAATCAGTCAACATTTTATTTGTTTTGTTTGTCAAGACTTCTAAAAAAATCATAATTGCAGACGACGAGACGACGACTGAGACAGGTAGATTTACGATTTTCAAGAACCAGTCGTATGTATATGTTATTAAAAAAACATGAAGATATAAAACATAAATATTATTGTAGATGAAAAATCTTTAATGCTCAATTTTATTTTCAAAATATATTAAGTACATGAGTTCGTTTTAGTAAAACATTTCATTTTAAGATACTCATCCTCAAACACTAATAATAAATTTATATACAATAACTCCATGTATCCTTACGTCCTTTTCTTCTCTAGCAATCATAAAACTTTCTGGAATTGAGAAATAGTGGCAACTGTCCATTTCGCTCATTTTTTTCCCCACTCCATATTTTAAATCCAGCACACTCTTTATCATCATTACTTACGTCTCCAGTTCCTCTTCAAAGCACAACTCCAACTAAACTAAACCAAACCAAACCTTGATTGCTAGTGAAAATATTTCTCATTTCTCTACTGTTTTAGTTTCACCTTCCAAAGACGGCGTGGTTGACCTGAGTAGATGAATCCCCCAAATGGAACATTTATGGGTAACAATACCATTTGATTTTGCTTGAGGACTCTGCCTTGCAAGTTTTGCAAGGCAACTGGATTGCTAATAGGAGTTTGTACATATTTTGCACACATCTTTGTCCTGATGACGCTCATGTAATCTGGTGGACCATATCGTCCGTTGTTAAAGTTACGCAATTCAATCATTATAACACCAAAAAAATTTAGTACAATTTTGAGACAAAACTTTTTTAAAAATATATTTTGATTTCTGTAATATATCTCAATCTATAATTTATATTTCTGAAACAAATTTCATCACTTATAATTTTTTTTTTAAATTAAAGTATAGCTTACTGTGTTTAATATAACTAATTAAATGTAAATATGTGTAATAAAAATAATATATAGATTAGCTTTTAATAACGAATATATTGCATGCGAGTTTTGTTTTGGTTGTTCGTACGAACAAATCAAATGTAAGTAATCCTATCTGAGTGGTTACAGTTGCTGAGAATTGTTCGCACGACTTTTTTTCTTTCTCATGCGAATATTTGATTAAACTAAATATTTTGTTTGAAATACATGAGCGTAAGCGAGATTCTAGTGTTAAGACTACTAACCGCTGGACCAACTCCTTCTTTGATTTTTGAACCGTCGGTGTACCACGGAATCACGTTTTCTCTTATAAGTATATGCGCTCAAAAGTGAGTGTTGGTAAGTTGTTAACTCAAAAACTAAGGTTTTTAAAACTTAGATTCACTATACATTAAGAGATATGTTTCTTTATTCCATTAGGAATGTCTTAAGTTTATCGATCTATGCATAAGCATTTTCTGTGATGAGAAGAAAACACTTAATAGATTCTCTTCCTATATTTTTATGTGATATTTCTAAAAGTTTTGTTATTTATTTCAATAATAATATTAGATAAATACAAAATGTACGTAGTTGCAATTGTGAAAAACTTCCATCCATTCCTTCAATAGTTAATCTCCAATTTTCTTTACGAACTCTGTTAAGTGAAATCTAAAATCCCCGCCAATGGCAAAAAGTACTTGAACGTGACTTTTGCTCAAATTGAATTTCAATGCCTGTAAGTCTTTTTGGGTTAGAAAATTAAGAGGAAAATAAAAACGAATTTAATGCAGTGGAAAAATATATTTTTCAAAATTTATGCTTGCGTTTCTGAAAAAATATTGCATTTTATTTGCAGTTTTTTTTAAATTTTTTTTTTGTAATCTTATGTTTTCTGAATAGGAAAAGCAAAATTTCAAAATTGCGAAAAAAAGAAATATATAAAAAAATTGCATGTTTTTAATTTTATTTAATTTTTAAGCGTTGGCACACCTCAACATTAAAATCTGTAATATTTTACGTTGCGACGCATAGATTCGGGCTCATTAGAAAACTTATTTATTTTTACGGCCCAACCTGTTCATTTCTCTATTATCTTGGCAAATTGTTTTTAAATATATTTTTTTTTATTTTTTTTTTATAAATCTCATTTCAAATAAATGCCAATTTTTATTTCATTCATTTTGTTTTTAATTAATTTGGTGGAACACACTGTGGAGAAAAACTACCTAAGATTGCCGCAATAAATCTAAGTATCTATATGAACTAATATAGGAATGACAAAACATTTTGCTAATATCGAAATAAGTTAAATATTTATATATTTAAATTTAACTCAATTAAAATTACCAACCATTTTCACTATTAAATAACTGCATTTTTAGCAACATGATTTCAGCAACATTGCTCTTAGCAACAATGTTGCAGAATCTAGCTATCCTCAAGACGGTCGCTAGCACGATTTGAATCTAAGCTATTAGTTCAATGCATAACAAAAAGGTATTATAAATTGACTCTAGTCTTATCTTTGCTTTCAGCTTTCTGGCAAGAAATTTTGTTTTTAAATTAAATAAAAAACTACGTAAACATCTTAGAAGATATGAAAGTCAATGACAACGTTATCGTTCTATGATTCATAGAGTATGAGTATTCATATATTTTTTTTTTGAATATTTTCTAATTTGTCTAAACATAGACATAACATATCAATGCGAATTGTATATAAATTTTTGGAAGAAAGTGGTAGCTTTGACATGTGTCAAAATTTCTTGATATCTCACAATCATTCAACATTAAGGCAAAGCTTTTTAATTGATGCTGCATTTGATAGTTCCAAATCAATTATTTCGTATAGTAATTGAATATAGCTTGTTGATAAAAGAATAAATATTCAACAAAAGTGGAAGCGTTTAACCGTACTACTTTGTCGAAAAAACTGTCCACTAGGTTTAAACATAGACGGACGGGCTGTATGCTCTACATATTCGAATTTAAGGATTTTTAATGATCAATGAAAAACCACTTTGTGCTTATAGTTTTTTTTTTAATAGAAAAGACTTTGTAAGCCCTGAAATGACATGTTAAGTACAACAATAGGATAACTCTACTTTATCCAAATATACTACTTGTTGGAAGATCATTGTGTCAGCGTTGATACTGAATGCTCTACACACTGAAACTTGAGAGTTACTTATTTATAATGAAAATCCATTTCAAATACTTTTTCAACTCTATTTAAGTCTTATCTATGCTATATCAATCTGTATGATCTTATCTAGGCAATTTTTATTTTTTCGAACAGATAAAAATACATGTTTAAGTATATTTTCTTGACTTCGAGACAATGGTTTCTTAGATCCTGCCTTATATATCTATGCATAACAAAAAAGTAACTTACCAATTGACTATCGCAATAGGTATTTCATTTAAATTTATTCAATACTATTTAATGTAATTTTGGGACATTTTTATTAGTGGCACTATTCATGAGTCCTACAGTATAGTATAGTAAGCTACTACTAGCTACGCTGGTATGAAGACTTCGGAAACCAGTTACGTACTTTAGTGTTATATATTAATATTATGTTTTATGTATGAAAACTGAATCTCAGTCTGATATTTTTTGCTTATTTCATGAAAATGTTAACCTCTATTCTCGTATACACAAAAGTCGGTCGATGAAAAAAATTATTAAAAATAATATGGAAATTGTGTTTCGAAACACTGTTTTTAAAGTTGAAAGAATACTTTATGTTCTTAGTCAAAACTTTTCGCAAAATATCTTTTGTTGAGGAAAACTTGTATTTCTGACAAATCAATAATTAATTGCAATATCGTCTGGAATTTACTAAACTTTAATTAATTAGAGCAAAGGTAACACGTGTCGATCGGAATCAAATAATTAAAAGTTTCCAATAAACTTAAAGTGACATATATTTAGACAATAACCTTAATGTATTTACATTCCAGTCACTGATAAAAAAGTCATTGCTGAAAATTTCTGATTGACTAACAATCGTGATGAGAAATATTTTTCTAATGGGTTTACTGTAATGAATGAAAGCATATTACTCTAAAATTTTATTATTTAACCAAGCAAAGCAGTTTTTTTGCGATTTTCTAAAAGAAATGTTGAAATTTAAGCCAAGTTTGCTGTTCATTTCCAGGTCCTATTACTATTTAATAACTGGACTAGGTACAATTTATATCGACATTGAGAAGAAAGAAGTAAGACAATCCAAATTCTTCAAAGTATATGCATTTATCTTAAACACAGCACTTCTGACCACAATATTATATATGATTAAAACCATGCCGACAGCTATTAAATCTTTTAATGCATCGCCGATATTAGCACTATTTTTGGGCGCATCTGGATTAATGCGTATTGTGTTCATGGCATATACAATATTTCATCGATATCATCGTGAACGCGGTGTAATTAAAATATTCAAGGAACTATTTAAATTAAGAACTGGCTCCAAGTTGGTGTTTTCTACCACAACACCACGTCAAGGACACATAAATAAACTATTCTGTACAAAAATTGCTTTTCTGGTCACATTCATTATTTCAGGAATTATACATTTAGTCAAACTGATCATCAAACAGGACTTTGAAGCAGTAGTACGGATAAGCACAGTTATAAACCTTGCTAATACTATTGATGCTTCTCTATTCAATTTTTATTTGTCGCTTTGGTACATAATAATGCACTTTGACGCTATCAATGTTCGTTTAAGGCAAATAATGAAAGAAAGTATACTTAATCAATCTAATGATCATAAACGCTTGTCGAAAGATATTGAAGATTTATCTATTGATCACAGTCAATTGTTTAAAGCTTTGCATCGTGTCACAAAACTTCACAATGTCGAAATAATTTTTACAATGGCCATTTATTGCTCCGGATTTGTTGGATCTGCATACCAAGGTGTGAAAATGTATACTGGTAAAATAGCGCCCAGTCCTTTAGGTATCTACACACTTTCCTTGCATCTTATAACATATTTATTAGACAGCTCTCTATTGCAAATTATGTGCCAGTACACCACCGACGCTTGCAATATGTCTGCTCATATTCTGGAACAAATGACAGAAGTTCGAAGTTTGATGGATACCAATTTTCTCAAATCGGTTTGTAATTTAATGTTTTCAATGATATTATTTCGTAAAAACATATGCTTATATTTTCAGTGTGAGGCTTTTGCAATGCAACTTTCTCGCCAACAACTATCCATCGAAATGTTAGGAATGTTCCACATAAATAAGAAGCAGGCTTTTAATATGGCAGTGCAAATCAGTTTCTTTGTTGTGGTTTTAGTCCAAAGCAATTACATGAATCTATAAACCTGCATATGATATTCACTTTGTGCTTTAAAATTTTGAAATTATAAATATAAAATTAAAGATTTAATATCTGATGAAGTGATAAACAATAATCTAGTCAAGGTATAGAAAGGGGTTTTGAAGAAACCTCGAGTTAAAAAAGAGTATACGTGCTTAAGTGCACTAGCTCAAAACGGCTTCAACATAAATATCTAATTTAATTATTTCCCAATTCTTAGCATTTAGAGTATTAAACTTACACCGACAAAAGTTATATACACTGTTTTGTTCTTAAAACTCAAGTGATTCTAAATATCTGTCTTTTTGAAAATGCGATCCATTTAGTTGATATGATATCTTGTGTTATCTTCTTAGGTATCTGTCTAACAACATTTTATTCAAAAATATTTAATTGTAAATTCAAGTAGTTTTACCGGAGATCACTGAGGTCAGTTTGAAGGTGATATCTTAATATAAATATATTATATTTACTTTAAAGTGAATTATAGTTTATATAGTTTATTATAGTTGAGAGCATAGCAGGAACATTATAGGTATAGAATACATATATGCAATGCTTACAGAATCCTCTTCATAATTATACAAATTTGTTGCAATATGAAGAAACAACATTGAAAATAAATTTGTCTTTATAAAATTTGACTATGATAAAGATGACCGAGGACGTAGGTTTTATATATGGCAGCATATAACCTATTTTGAACCATAAGAAATGGCAAAAATAAATAAATATGTTACTTATTAAAAATTCTTTTATCAAGAACTAGTTTAAAAAATAATACTGAGCGAATATATAAAAATTAATATCATACAAAAGCAATGGCGATTAGTAAAAAGGTTTTCAACATTTTAAAAATGGTTATTGAATAAAATCCTTAAAGATCTTGTAGGTCTGGTCAATAGTTTGGATCATGGAAAACGATCCAGAGTAACGCTCCGAACAGAACAATATGGACTAGTTTTGTTTTTAATCTATACTTTTACCAAAAACGGTGACATATGTGAGATGTTTTGTGATGTTATTAAAGAAACACTAATCAGCAAGAGTGCGATATTTTGGTCTAAGTCTAATCTTAATGCAATATCAAAGGAACTATTATAAAGATAATATGTTAGTCATGATAAAAAATATCTAAGTCATGATAATATTATACTTAAATTACCATTTCAAGTGAATAATAATTTGTTGTAACATCATCTAAGGTATTGCGACTATTTGTACAAAATAAATAAGAAAAAACTTTTTGAAGTATAGATTAATCCGGAAATGCTCATAGCTATAAAAACTAGGGAAACATGTAATTACCACTGTCATGATTATACTATTTTAGTACAGATTTTTGAATCTGTAAAATGAACCTTAATCATCAACCTTAGTCATCAGTTATTTGTACATCGAAGTTTGGAAAAGTCATTAAATTATATAATTGTCTTCCAGTGTCCCAACAATATGCTAAGCAGTCTACCTGAATATTGAAATTAAAAATAGTCAGAACTTTGTTTGCTTATTGTAATGTCCAGTACTCAATGAACAAATACGAACTATATTAGGTATCCTTTTACTTTGTCTGAAACGAGTCAGTGCACATCAAATAATAGAAATTAAGTACTATATCAAGTATAGCATCAAGGATAGCTCCATATTGTGACTGCAACAAGATATATAATTTGCTTAAAACAACTTTAGAAATAACTTTAATGTAATTGCTAACAACAACCGATGAAACAGTTATTCAGTTATTCAAAAAAATACTTATGATTGACATACGGGTATAATCTCAATAAATATTCTTGACGTATTTCCAATTATAAATAAATGCAAATTATTTTGATACTTCATTGAGTCATTAAGCATGTCATCCACAGTTCTATTTTCATTTCATTGGAGAAATGTTGTTACAAAAATTTAATTGGTTGATCACTTTTAGGACTTATTATTATATGATGACTGGACTCGGCACAATATATGTGGATATTGAGAAGCAAGAAATACGACAATCCAAATTCTTCAAAATATATGCACTTATCCATAATATCGGACTTCTTATTGCATTGGGATACATGTTGAAGAGAAGTCCTGCGTCACTTGCAACATTTACAACAACTAAAATACTAGCTGTATTTACAACGATAATGAGTTCAATGCGTATAAGTTTCATAATGTGTGCAATACTTCGTCGATATCATCGTGAACGTGGGGTTATACAAATATTCAAAACTTTATTCAAACTAAGAATTGGCTCCAATCTTAAGTTCTCTTGCACCACTTCACATCTACAAACAATACACCGACTTTTTGGTATGAAATTTGTGCTGGTGGTTATATATACAATTTCAGGAATCATTCATATAATAAAGAAGATCAGCGAAAAAGACATTGTGAACACATTTAAGGCAAGCATTGTTGTAATTCTTGCTAATAATATTGATGCCTCTCTATTTAACTTCACTCAGGCGCTTTACTATATACTAATACATTTTGAATCCATTAATGTTCGCTTAAGGGATATTTTAAATAAAGCCATTAGTGGTCATCATAACGATTATAAACAACTATCCGAAGAGATTGAATATCTATCCACTGATCACAGTCAACTGTTTAATGCATTGCACTGTTTGACAAAACTTTACAATGTTGAAATATTTTTTACAGTGGCTGTATATTGTTCTGGATTTGTTGGATGTATGCATATTATAGTGCTTATTTATACCGGAAAATTACCACTTGATAATGAAAGATTGTACTTGATTAGTTTCTTTCCAATAATATATTTCTTGGTTGCTTATTTATTGCAAACTATATGTCAGTTTACCATTGATTCCTGCAATATGTCTGCAGAAATCCTTAATGGAATCACAGAAGTTGAAAGTTTTGTGGATCCTATTTTTATAAGAACGGTATGTGATCACATTTTTAACAAATAATATTTTATGAAATTATTCACATGAACTTTCAGTGTGAGTCCTTCGCTATGCAGCTTTCGTGCCGAAAATCATCTATTAAAATATTTGGAATTTTCCATATAAACAAGCAGCAGACTTTCAATATTGCAGTACAAATCGGACTCTTTATTGTGGTTGTGCTTCAAAGTGACTATATGAATTTATAAATCTACGGGTTTGCAATTTACAAATAATAAAATTTCGATATTATTAATAAAAAATTTAACACTTCACTTAAGTTTATGTCCTAAAATTTTTCTCTGATATTTTATATTTGATGTGTACCATATATATATATACTCGTATATGGAAACTCAGAAACTGGACTCAAAAGCTGAAGATTGATTTCATGAAATATATGCATAGCTATGGATCATCATCAACGATCAAAACTTATCTGAGTTTGGGTGTCAAAATTTGTGAGTATGCGATCCATGCGATATTTAGTTTATATAACTTAAAATATATCCATATGTAATGCATGTTCATTGCGATCTTCAATTGATATGAGTACTACTGTTGTAGATTTCACGTTCGGTGTTTAGTGCGTTTTTTATGGCGTAAGTATTTTTTTTATGCTTTAGGATTTTAGGTTGTACTCTGTTAGTTAACTTCATTATCAAAATATTTGAAAAAAATTTTTTATAAACTAGATTGAAATGTGTTTAGAAAATAAAGAATCATAAAAAGTTTGAAATCGCACTCAAAATTGCGAATATGAAAAAAAATATTCGGCTATGCACTCTAACAAGGATGGCCAAAAATTTCAATGACTATCAATAATCAGGGAAATTGAGGTTAGAATAGAGAAATGGTTATTTGTAGATAGTCTACACTTTGCAAAAAAGAGATTAATCCAAGCGAAAATATCTGTTGAATGAAATCCTTATGAGCAACTGTGCAGAATATTGGCTCTACGAAATTCTTTTGCTAAATCAGCATGGAATAACCTTAATTTCCTCACAAATATCTCCAAAATGGTGAGATTAGTGAGATAAATTTTGCTTTTATCAATAAAATTTTAGCAAGCGGACGTTGTACAACGGTAAAAGGAAATAATGACGCACAGTTATCAGGAAGGTATCGGAAGTCACATTATATATATATCTATTTTTATATTATTAATGTATTGTACTATTATTATTGTAGTATTGTATTGTGTGATGAAGATAGATAGACAATAATAAAGTGATATCTAAAACTAAAACCGTGTGTTATGTGTTAACAGAAAAGTTACCACAAAAATAATAATCCATTGACGTAGTAAAATGTACCGGGTGTTAGCTGATTAATATATATTGTACGTTTACTTATAAAGTATACGTAAAAATTAACTTACTAAATCTCGACGAAGTGTTTAAAGCATTTGAAAAACTAAAATTTATTAAAAGAAATACAACACCCTTAAGAGAAATTTGTACAACCAGGAAAAGATATAGCTCTAAAGAAATTTTACATCAAGATTACTATCTGAGTAATATTTGTTAATGGTATATTCATAACTTCTATATAAATTTCAATTTAATTAAAAGTATTTCCTATTTAATCTATTTTCTACTACCAAAAGGGGTTGTATAAATGTGTCACATACCATAGTTAGAACAGGTGAAACATTTATAAAATGAAACTGTTGCATGGTGACTCCAATATATTTGCATTCCAGTAACCGACAAACCAGTCATTCGAAAAAATACTTATGATTGACATGCGGATTCGATCTCTATAAATATTCTTGACGTATTTTCAATTATAAAAAATGAAAATTATTTTGATACTTCATTGAGTTACTAAGAATGTCTGTCACAGTTCTATTTTAATTTCATTGGAGAAATGTTGTTACAAAAACTTAATTGGTTGGTCGTTTCCAGGACTTATTATTATATGATGACTGGACTCGGTACAATATATGTGGATATTGAGAAGCAAGAAATACGACAATCCAAATTCTTCAAAGTATATGCAATTATACATAATATTGGACTACTACTTGTTTTAGGGTACATGTTGAAGATAATGCCTGCATCGCTTGCAACAGTCACAACAACAGAAGTCGTAGTGTTATTTTCGACGTCATTGGTTTTAATGCGTGTAATATTTATAATATGTGCAATACTTCATCGATATCATCGAGAACGTGGGGTTATTAAAATATTCAAGAACTTATTTAAATTGAGAATTGGTTCCAATCTTAAGTTCTCTTACACCACTTCACATCTACAAACAATACACAAACTTTTTGGTATGAAATTTGTGATGGTGGTTATATATACAATTACAGGCATTGTGAACATGATAAGGACGATTAGTAGAAATGACATTGTGACAACATTCAGGGGAATCACAGTTGTTAATCTTGCCAATAATATTGATGCTTCTCTATTTAATTTCACTCAAGCGGTCTGGTATATACTTGTACATTTCGAATCTATCAATACTCGCTTGAGGGAGATAATAAAAGCAGCTGTTACTGAACAATATAACGACTATAAGCAACTGTCTAAAGATATAGAGTATCTATCTTCTGATCATAGTCAACTTTTTGTTGCATTGCAACGTCTGACAGAACTTCACAATGTTGAAATATGTACCATAATGGCTGTATTTTTTTTTGGATTCATAGCTTGTGTACATCTTATAGTGTTAATTTATACCGGTAAAACAGTTCTTGGAACTGATAGAATGTTTCTGCTTGGTTTCTTTTTCGTTATACAGTCTATGGATGCATGTTTAATGCAAATAATATGCCAGTTTACAATTGATGCTTGTAATATGTCTAGAGAAATTCTTGATGGGATCACAGATGTTGGAAATCGTGTGGATCCTATTTTTCTAAGAACGGTATGTAATCAAATTTTTAATATATAGTATTTTATGGAATTATTTAAATGAGTTTTCAGGTTGAGGCCTTCGCTATGCAGCTTTCGTGTCGAAAATTCTCTATTAAAATGTTTGGAATGTTCCACATAAATAAGAAGCAGGCTTTCAATATGGCAGTGCAAATCAGTTTATTTATAGTGGTTGCCCTTCAAAGTGACTACATGAATCTATAAATTTAAGTATTATAAAACACTTCGTAAATAATAAAGTTTCAAAATTATGCACACAGTATTTATTGTCTTACTCCGCATTATATGTTTAAGTTTGTCAAATTTTTAAATGTGTACCATGGTAATATAAAGATACTCAACTAAATACTTGTACATAATTTTGACAGAACTTTTGTACACATTTCTGTTCTCAAAGCTTAAAGAGTTTTGGGCATCTATCTTTTTACGCATTTCATATACGCAGTTCATATGGGGTTTTTTTTTATTTTTTTAGTTATATTTCTACAAACATTTCGTTTTAAGATTTTTAATTTTAATTAAAAATTTTGTCGGGCATCACTGTAGGTTAGGTTAGGTTATACTGGCGATCCCAAACAATGTCCTACAGCTTACAGGTCTATTATGTTGCCGTATATTTAAAAACTCAGGGATTAGACCCACTTAGAACGTTTGACAAAGCTTATAATACTATGCAAGGAAGCAAAGGAAGCTCTTGCAGTTCATCAAGATACCGAAAAAAGAAAGCCCCTAATGTAGTAAGCAGCGTCGCGCCTGCTGGATCATTTGTTGCAATTGCATAACAACAACAACAACAAATAGAATGGTTTAGTAGACAGTAACAAATTCAATATGAACTACAGACGGTACAAACGAGTAGTGAAACCAGAAGTCCCGTAAGAAGATTGGAATATAAATATTGGAATATATTGGAATATACTAGAACAAACAAACAATAAAAATATGACCGTACAGAATAGTCAAGAAATGGTGTGACTATCAATTAGGGTCAGACTTGTGTATGCAAGATCTGTTGGTCAAAGACCGTCTCGAAAAATGATTTGTTTAGTATGGTCCTATGTGAACCTGTGTCATCGAAGTTAGGGACAGAAAATGATAATGAATATAAGCTGTATTTTGCGTTAAAAAGATTTTGACAAATCAAAAATGATTGTTGAATGACAAACTTTTGAATCTAATGGACGTGGTCGAACATTTGCAGCTTGATTCGCAGTTGAAAATTCAACGTAAAGCTCGTGATAGGTCAGCATAGAAAAATATTATCTGTGTTTATTAACCTTAACAAATATTATAATATTACTAAGATATTAATAACACAAATTGTACTTTCGTCAGTAAAATAGTAATGTACTGATTAAGAGTGTCGGGATTTTATTAGTTAATATATTGTAGATCTAACAATTAACTGAAAAAATGTTCAAGGCATTTAAAAAGGCAATATATATTAAAAGAATCACAACATAAATATTTAAATATATATAATATCTGTACGACCAGGAAAGAACATAGGTTTCAGGAAATTCTATATTAATATTATTGTCTGAGTAATAATTGTTTATGATGTATTCATAATTTCTATAAAAATTTTTAATTAATTATGTTAATAGCATTTTCTTTAATATTGTTAAAAGGGTAATATTAATGTGACACATAGTTAGAACAGGTAAAGTATTTATAAAGTAAAACTGTGTAGGACTATAAGAACCAATACACTTACATACCAATAACTAATAAACCCGTCATTTGAAAGAATACTTATGATTGACATGCGAGTTCGATCTCTATAAATATTCTTGACGTATTTCCAATTATATTATATATAAATGCAAATTATTTTGATACTTCATTGAGTTGCTAAGAATGTCAGCCACAGTTCTATTCTAATTTCATTGGAGAAATGTTGTTACAAAAACTTAATTGGTTGGTCGTTTCCAGGACTTATTATTATATGATGACTGGACTCGGTACAATATATGTGGATATTGAGAAGCAAGAAATACGACAATCCAAATTCTTCAAAGTATATGCAATTATCCACAATGTTGGATTTCTGATTGCATTGGGATACATGTTGAAGATAAATCCTGCATCACTTACATCATTAACAACAACAGAAGTCCTAGTGTTATTATCGACGTCATTGGGTTTAATGCGTGTAATATTTATAATATGTGTAATACTTCGTCGATATCATCGTGAACGAGGCGTTATTAAAATATTCAAGAACTTATTTAAATTGAGAATTGGTTCCAATCTTAAGTTCTCTTACACCACTTCACATCTACAAACAATACACAAACTTTTTGGTATGAAATTTGTGATGGTGGTTATATATACAATTACAGGAATTGTTCACGTGATAAGGATGATAAGTAGAAATGATACTGTCAACATATTTAGGACAATAACAGTTGTTAATCTTGCCAATAATATTGATGCTTCTCTATTTAATTTCACTCAAGCGGTCTGGTATATACTTGTACATTTCGAATCTATCAATACTCGCTTGAGGGAGATAATAAAAGCAGCTGTTACTGACCAATATAACGACTATAAGCAACTGTCTAAAGATATAGAGTATCTATCTTCTGATCATAGTCAACTTTTTAATGCATTGCAACGTCTGACAGAACTTCACAATGTTGAAATATGTACCTTAATGGCTGTGTTTTTTTCTGGATTCATAGCTTGTGTACATCTTATAGTGCTAATTTATACCGGTAAAATAGTTCTTGGAGCTGAGAGAACATTTTTGCTTGCTTTTTTTCTCATTATACATTTTATGGATGTCTTTTTATTGCAAACAATATGTCAATTTACAATTGATGCTTGTAATATGTCTAGAGAAATTCTTGATGGGATCACAGATGTTGGAAGTTGTGTGGATCGTATATTTCTAAGAACGGTATGTAATCAAATTCTTAAGATAGAAGATAAAAGAGAATCATTTTAATGAGTTTTCAGTGTGAGTCCTTCGCTATGCAGCTTAAATGTCGAAAATTCTCTATTAAGATGTTTGGAATGTTTCACATAAATAAGAAGCAGGCTTTCAATATGGCAGTGCATATCAGTTCATTTATTGTGGTTGCCCTTCAAAGTGACTACATGAATCTATAAATTAAGTATAATAAATTCACTTTATAAATGAAAAAAAGTGAAGTGTAATGATTACTTTATTAAAAACGTTTTTGTAATATTTATTAACGAATACTAAGTATACACAAGTAAGTAATAAGTGTGGTACATATCAGAACTGAAAACGGAAGAAGAAGAGAGGAAGAAGAGATACCAAACCATTTCTAGGAGATATAAGATCTACTTTGTATGCAATACTTTTATGGTATTATTAGGACTATATGTATATGTACCAACTTGGTGCTTGAAACTATATAATTCGAAGCAATTAATACTTTCCCGAAGATAAATACACTCGTTTTGATTGTGAGATCACAACTCCCACGAGAAATGATTCTAATCTACAAAGGCGACAATTGTAACGATGGGCGAAGCCATCAAATTGCGAATAAACTTTATTGCTGGGGATGGTTTATAAACCTATGTTGCTTTTAAATCCAAATTATTTTAGAATCTTTGCTCAACATTGAATTGAATTGAATTTATTTTTCCGTGTAGCAGTTCCCTTTTTAACATATCACTCAATATGTCGTCTGACTAACTAAGAAAAACAAATTTTTCCCGCCCAAATTCGATTTTAATCATTAATATAATCTCCGTCGAGGGCAATACAACTTCTCAATGCCGTGCTTGTAGGATTTGCCTTTTACCTCAAAATAGGCTTCAGTTTCAGAAATTACTTCTTCATTTGAGATGAATTTCTTAGCGGTGAGCATTTTTTTGAAATCAGCGAATAGCTAGTAGTCGCTGGGGGCCAGATCTGGACTATACGGAGAATGAGGAAGCAATTCGAAGTGTAATTCGTGCAATTTTTGGCTTGTGACATGGTGCATTGTCTTGGTGAAACAAAATTTTTTTCTTCGCCATATGCGGTCGTTTATCCACAATTTAATGCTTTAAAATTAAAATGCTTTAAAACGATCCAGTAATGTCGTGTAGTACTTACTTATTGATGGTTTTTCCCTTTTCGAGATAGTCAATGAAGATTATACCATGTGCATCCCAAAATACTGAAGCCCTCCCAGCTAACTGTTATGCTTTTAGACGCTTCGGATGTGGTTCACCGGCTGTAGTCCATTCAGATGATGATCGTTTTGAATCCAGAGTAAAGTGATGGGTCCATGTTTCATCCATTGTCACATATCCACGCAAAAAATCTGATTTATTACGTGTAAACATGGCCAATCACTGCTCTGAATCACCAACACTTGTTGTTTTTAATCGACTGTGAGTAAACGCGACACCCACTTTGAAAAGAACATTCTCGTGGTCAAATGTTCATGCATAATTGTAAACACATTACCTTCTGATATCTTTACGGTCTCAGCTATTTCACGCAATTTCTATTTACGATCAGATATAACCAATTTCTGGACTTTTTTGATATTTTCTGAAGTAACCACCTCAATTGGACGACCAGAACGTTCACCATCATCGGTGTCTTTACGACCACGTTTAAATTCAACAAACCAATAACAAACAGTTATTTTCGATAGAGCAGAGTCCGAATAACACTTTTGAAGTCATTGCTGAACTTGTACAGTATTTTTTTTCATCAAAAAGCAATGATAAATTAACACGAGAAATTGTTTTGAATCCATTGTTTTGAAAATAACAAAAGCAGCTTCACTTTTCTTCTGACTAATCGAAATGTCATGAAATTTTACACATAGTCTTTTGAAGGTTAGTACTTTATAAACATCATATGGATTTGACACTAGCAGCGCCATCTGTATGTCAGTCGTACGACTTATTGAGCGATATAATATAATTATGAGCTGATCTAATTTGTGCACTGAGTGCTTGCATAAAGAAAATAATGCAGTTTGCTTTGAATTTGATATAAATTTTATTTAGTTGAGAAATTCAAATGCAGTCCGGCATATCGGATGAAAAACATTATTGATATTGATTAAAAAATCTATAGTTAAAAAAAATTAAAAATCTGATTCACGTTATTCTTGCTTCATTACTGCAACATAAATATATGTATGAGTATCTAAAATAATATTTCATTCGTTCAGTCAAAGAGATCGGCAGGATGGGAGAAGTCTTCATACCTTTAAAGAAGCAATAAGCTAGCATTTAATTAGCAACTTTCCAAGCAGTTATTAGTAATTTCAAGTGCAAAGCAGCTTGTGCAAAGCAGCTACGGCATCATCTGAGGAACAATATCTTAGATGCTAATCTTTCAACACTTTCAACAAAATTATTGAAGAATTTAAAATGGTATTTTGAAAGAAATAGCTTTTGATTCGGATTTCCAAAACTGAAATTGATATTGGCTTCATCATATTGATCAATAAGTTCATTTAAGTTGACAAAAATTACTTCATCGGCTGTAAATCACTTGACATTATTGGATAGGATAAGTTCCTTGAGATTAACTCTTGAAAAATCTTCTAACCTATAAGGCTATTACTAACTGTCGAATCATCATTGGATATTATACGTAACAAATTTGTTAATTAGTTTTATTGGCAAAGTTATTGAGTTAGCAACGATTCTCCGTGTTGAATATTGAAATACTCTACGCCAATTTGTTATTGCAAAAGCATATAGGATATAAATTAGCTGTTAATTGTAAAATAGTTTGCCACTATAAACAATGTTGCCAGTTTAGAAATCAAACTTCTAACAAATCCTTCTTACTAATTTAATATATATTACATAAATAATACATTACAATAAACATTACATTATAAACATTACAATAACAATAAATGATCTGAAAATATGTGAACCTATATATTAAATATAGTACAACTAAAACTGGACATCCATTAAGTGTTACTAGCTAAGCATTACCCATAGTTTTCCATATTGTTTTGCATTGGTTTTAATAACAGGTACAGATGCAGATTTGTAAAATCGCTTACGTCCCTTATATATTTTTTCAGTGATAGATAATTATTGTACATATTTCAGGAAAATAATTGATTTTTGCATATTTCAACAAAAAGTTTAAATATTCATATATTCACTTTGCACCAAAACCACTGCATATATACTGATTTGCTTTATCATATTTAATGCTTGAGTTCTGTTGATGTGAAGCATTCCAAAAATTTTAATAGACAATCTACGATATGACAGTTGCAAAAGGAAGGACTCACACTAAAAATAAAAGAATTAAATTATGATTTAAATGATTATAAATCGTCAAGTATTCACGGCTTTAAAAAAGTTCGGATCTATGCCTTCAGATCTTGTTCTATTTTGAAGTTCCGTAACAACGCTCAAAATTTGAGTGGGCTTATTATTTGCATCCATGATATATTGGAACAAAGTGTATAACAGATTCATGTCAATTGCATATGATAAAAGTATTAAGCCCATGTAGTAGAATGATTCGATGCCAAGCGTAACTTTGCCAACGTAATGCATCACAATTATATCTGTACTTCCAACGAACCCAAAAAAGCAATTGGTCATAGTGCAAAATATCTCAATTCCATAAAGTTGTAAAAGATGTTGAACTATTTTAAAAAGCTGGTATTGTCTACTTGATATGGATTCAATTTCTTTCCATAGTTTTTTAAAGTTAGAAGTTGATCTCGATGTAGCCAGATTTAGTATTTCCTGAAGACGCGCATTCATGTCTTCAGAGATTGTTAAAATATACCATAAAGCCACGATGAAGTTGAATAGTGAAGCATTAAGTATGTTACAAAAGGCTAGACCAGCAAATATATAATAAATATTTATATATTCATGTCTATATATCTTTCTCCAAATAGTCAAAGCTATTGAAGTTGCATGAAGGATCATTAATATAATTTTAACAACACATAATTTAACTATTAATTCTTGACGTGAAGTTCTTGTATTTAACGTATCCTTTCCAGTATTATTTAATTTAAATAAAGTATAAAATACTTTAATCATACTACGTTCAACATAAAATCGTCGTATCACGGCATATATAAAATAAATAATTCGTAGCACGCCAAAAGAGGTTAAATATAATTCCAATAATCTTGTCGCCTTGAATGAAACCATCAAAATAGATTTAATTTCAAAATTGAACCCAATTAGAAACAGAAGTATCACATTGTAGATCATTGCATATATTTTGAATATCCTTGATTGAAATATTTTTTGATTCTCAAAGTCTATGCACATTGTACCCAGGCCTGTCGTTAAATAGAAAAATATTCTACTGACGACTAACCAATTAACACGTAATTTTAACATTTTTTGCAGGAATTTGAAACCATACTGAGTCAGAACAGTTTAGACCTTTGCTTATGTAGTATAAACAATTTTTAAGAAATTAATTTATCCTTAAAATAAAATATTGAAATTCAATTAAATTACAAAGATGCCCTCTATCAAGATTGAGAGTCAATCATATGTGAAGTTTCTGATGTCTCATGTCTATCAGTGATTAAAAATAAACTTAATGACGTCTTTACTTTGATAAAATAAACTGTATAGAGTAATTTGAAGGAAATAGTGAAAAATAATTTATTCGATATATCAAAAAAATGGATCTGTCACTTTGAATCATTTTAAACCAGATATTTAAGATTTCTTGCGCACTAAAAATGTTAAGTCATACTAAGTAAGATAAAAACATTTACTGGCATATCTAAAATGTCGCTCAGTCTCTCATGTCGTAATGAGAAAAATAGGCTTAGGTGACAAAACCTTCTGGAAATCTGTACTAAAGACATTTTGTGAAATATTTCAAATTTAATTAATCCTTCATGCAACAATTAGAGAAATCGTTAAGGCTATAGTAAAAAAACCTTCTAAAAATTTACACAAATGCATTTTTAGGATTCTAGAATAAATGACAAAAACAGTTGACATTAATATTTGTAAAAGGAAAATGAAACTACTTAAAAAAGCCGACGGTTCAAAAACTAGAAGTGGCGTAGAAAGCAGAATTGAATACATCTTCTTACTATAAACTTCCAGATTACTGCAGTGTTTTTCAGATAGAGATATCGCTGTTAGGAAACCTATGGCTTGACTCGAAGTAAATGCTATACTTAATAGGAATATATACATACTATCGGACAGTCATGCTGCTTTAAAGTTCTTGAGTTCAGTCCAGTTTACATCTTCGGCAGTCTTTAACTACTACATATCTTTAAATAAGATGTCGACGCAGTTTATTATTTCTCTAATATAGACTTCTGGCTTCTGGGATATTTTCGGCTATTACAAAGCAGACGAGCTAACCAGGCGGGATGCTTCAAAAAACCACTCGGATCTGGTATATCGTTAACATCACACAAACTGTTACTGAGTTCTTACTGTGCCGAATTTTTTATTAAAAGATGTGAAGACTTGACGATATGCAGATATATGTATGCAATATAGCCATGCTTCTATAAAAGCTAATCCAACTCTCTCATTGAGATGGTCCGTAGAGATATCGGGCTTAAAATAGTTTTACTTACACGTCACTGCATTTTAGGTAACCATGCTAGAAAATTGAATCTCCCTTTCAATCATTCATGCCACAGTTGTGAAGAGGACAATGAAAGTGTCTCTCATCTATTTTGTTTCTATATAACACATGCGCGGATTTTCTTTTTTGACAGTCTAGGTGAACTGCAAGATCTCCCTTTAAACCGCATTTTAAGCTTTGTCAAAGTTTCTAAGTGGCTCTAATCCTTGAGTTTTTAAATGTACGGTAACACAATGGGTATGTAGGCTGTAGGCTGAAGGCTTGTAATCCTGGAATTATTTCTTATATTTAAATATTCGTAAGTAACTTTTCGCGGCTGTATATATCATGGGTTAAACTCGTGCCCTGCCAAATTTAAAGGTCAGGGTCAGTGCTCATAGCCCAACTAACCTATAGCCGTACTTGACTCGTTTGTTCGAACTTGGAGTTTTGTTAATTTGCTATGAAAGTTTTAGTAACAAATTCACTTGCTATGTTATATTAGATCGAAATCATATACCAGCTGTAGAATAATTGATTGAATTAATTATATTTTTTGTTGGTTGTTAAATTTCAATACTACTTTTTTGCAGAAGCATTATTGATTAAATGCTTTTATATTATTCTTTCTTATATTTACAACCTAATCTAGTAACGTGATACGGAGAAAGGCTTGCTAATGATAATCTACAATTCGCACGGGCGAAACTATATATTAGTTATGCCGAAAGGGACTATTATATTGGAAATCTCTCTATCAAATATGCTGGTTTCTATTAAATTTAATAGTCACTTCTGTCTAACTGACGTTAAATTACAACTTATATTAAAAAATAAATTAAAAAATAATTGTAATAATTTTATATCCGTTTTATGATAAGAAGAGTTGCGGGAGGAAACTTCATTAACATTTTTTCATCCTACTTTTAGTAAAATATAATAATTATAAATGATAAAAACCTTAATGAATGATTAAGACGAGTGCACTCTGTTGATGAGGCAGTCACTGCGCACGTGACTTATGATTGATTCAAAATCTTGATGGAAAACTTTTTCTTAATTTAATTGAATTTTAAAACTTTATCTTGAAAACTCAATCTAGTTCAAATTATTTCTACTTTCTATAACTTTGCTTAGCAGTATATTTTCAAATTCCCGTTAAACATGTTGAAGTTGAAAATAGATTGGTTTCTCTTCATCAGCATATATTACAATATACTATCTGGACTCGGCACAGTTTTCATCAATATCAAAGAGAAAAAAATAGTATATTCCAAATTCTTCAGAAACTATGCTTGCATTCATAACATAGGATTTCTCTTCTCTACAATATACATAATAAAGAATAATTTTGGAGCGCTAGCTGCAATTACGACTACAAAATTGTTGGAAATTTATTTTACTTCATTCGAATTAATTCGCATCATATTCATTATCTATACAATATTTGTACGATGGTATTGGGAACAGAAAGTTGTCAAAATATTTAAATCATTATTTGAATTACATCGTCGGTTGGACCGGTCAGTAAATATTACACCATTACACCAGCAAATCAAAACAAAATTCTTTTATTTTAAACTTGTAGTCCTGATTATATATACTATTCCATTTATTATAAGCATATGGATGGCGATAAGCGATTTAAATTTTATTAAACTTTTTCAACTAATTACATTTTTAAATTTCAATTGCTTTCTCAATGCCTCGTTGTTACACTTCAACCTCGCTCTTTGGTATATACGAACACATTTTGAAGCGATAAATACTCGCCTTGAAGCAATAATAAACCCCATTGTTCAGGATCAAGGTCATGTATTCAAGAAACTGACAAAAGAAATTCAATATTTATCTATTGAACACAGTCATCTCTTTGATATAGTTCAAAACCTCTTTCAACTTTACAGGATTGAGCTATTCTTTAGAATGGTGAATTACTTTTTCGGATTTGTCGGTCAAACACATGCATTAGTAACGGTTTTTACCACTAAAGAATGGGTTTTTATCATGCCAGTTTACTTCTTGTGCTTAACTCTTCTAATGATTTTTATGGATATGAGTTTCTTGCAAATATTGTGCCAGAGCACAATGGATGCATGCAATATAACGATTGAAGTTGTAGGACTATCTACTGAAGCGCAAAGTATATTAGATCCTGTTTTCTATAACACGGTAATTGATGGATATTAAATAAAAACAATTTTAAAAAATTTTATCTGTTTTCAGTGTGAATCCTTCGTTTTGCAACTTTCTTGTCGCAAATTATCTGCAAGGGTGTTTGGCATATTTACTATTAACAGACGACAAGCATTTAGTATGGTGGTCCAAATTATTTACTTTATAGTAGTTATGCTTCAGAGTGATTATATGAACCTGTAGACCTTACAATACATTAACATTAAGAAAATAAAAGAAGCTTTTTAGTATTCTTTGTTTTATCTACTGCATATATCAGTTATAACAAAATTTAAAGAGAATTTTTAAAGTTAATATTATAATTATGTTATTTTTATGTATTGATTGCACTGTACTATCAAGCATGTTATCTATTAGGCAGCTGCAATGTTTAGTAAGTAATTTCTGACCATATAGCCATAACCTGCGGTAATGCTTATAGCTATATATTGTCAACTGAAAACAGAATTGAGTTAAAGAAAGTATTCAAAATTTAAAAGAAGGTCTTTGGGTACTATACTCACGGTTGCCACTTGAAAATTTTTTTCTGTACCAAAATTGGTTTAAAAAGGTACCATTTCTGTAAAAAAAGGTTCAAAAATTGTTTGGACCTTTTTGTTTTTTCGTTCTGTGTTTTTCATAGTGTTATAAATGAACAAAATATAAAATAGTGCAAAGTTGCATTTATAAAAAAAATTAATTGGAAATATCCACAATAAAGTTGGGTCGTCAAAAATGTACAATTTTTTTAACATGAGTACCAAACGAAAAAAAAAGTACCAATTTTGGTACTAAAGTACCATAAGTGGCAACCGTGACTATACTCTCACAATAACGAAATATGAATGTGGCATAGAGTTAGGAATTGACTTTCAAATCTATGCGTGTTAAGTAAATGATATTTAATCTAAAAAAAAATTATAAATACCCGTTAATATCTAACAAGAGTGAATTTAAATAATTTTAGTTAACCCTAGATATGGGCTCGCAAACATTCAAATCATGACTATCCTGCAATAATAATGAACTGGATTTACAAACTTTATATTTTTACTATAATACATATAATATTTAGTTTAACATTAATTTAGGTGCATTTCGTACATCATATATTCCACCTGCAATGCGCGAAAATGTTTCAGTTTCTTAATACAGTCTGACATATGAACTTCATTTATTTAACCAGGTTAAAGTTGGTTCCATAAAAAACCAACCATTCATTTTTCCATATTAAAATCGAATTTGTTTAGAGATAATAAAATTATTCCACTCTAAGCGCAACTATAATATTAAATGTGTGAATTCAACATATATACTTAATGATTATTATGCAAAAACTTATTAATTTTTTATTAACTAATCGGCCATGTGTGCAAAATTTTCCTAAATTCTAAATTCCTTATATGTAACGTATTAAAATGATATTCAAAATAATAAAAATGTAATTTTACTTTACATAAATGGTAAAAATTACAGTAAATGAGAATTATATTTTTTTCACATATTATTTATGTTATCACGTATCATCATCTCATTCGTTAGTTATTTAGAAACTTATAATTTAGAGAAAATTAAAAATTTGGAGCAAACAGTTACAGTTCTGAAATATATAACTGAAGATCTATAGAAGAAGCGTCTTCAGTCTAGAAATATATAATCTAAAATTTACGAAATAATAATAGTTTAATTCAAAAAAAAATCAGAAAGAGATCGAAAGTATTCCGTCATATATTATTTCGACCTGTAAATTATTTTTTAAAATAAAATTTCAAAGCTCTAATGGAAGAATGATTGTAAATAAATAATGAAAAAATTTTCTAAAAAAATTTGGTAATAAATCAAATAACATAAAATAGTTATTGCAAAAATAGTATCTTTAATTTTAGTTAAAAATACGCCGAATGCTTTTTACCCACGCCGGATTTACTGAAAAGATATATTTGTTCACCTTGCTAAGATGTCTGCATAATTAGAAGAAAATTTTCAGATATTATGCGTATCAAATACATTTTTGTAGCACAGAAAGTTGCTAAAATGTTGATATGTATATTTTATGGTAAATATAAATCCGAAAGCAGTGATTTTTAAATACATATACAGTCAAATCGCAATAATTTTTACCCCAATAAATCGAATACCTCAATAATTTGTAACAAACTGCTGATACCTCGTTAATTCATAAAGATTCCATACATTTCGGTCCCTAAATTAGTTCGTATTTTATTTGAAATTCAATCTACATTAAACCTCTTATAATTCGTAATGCTGAAGAAAAAACCTGTCTACAATCTCAAGGTGCTTTAAGAACATTCGCAGCTTTCCAATGCTTTACCGACACAATAAGAAGGTGTAAATGGCAACGGATTTAACGTCTTAGATTCAGATACTGAATGATAGCATGAATACTAAAAATCGAAAGATAATATTATTTATGGACAATTGTACAATGCATAATGGATCCTCTAATCTCAGCCACATAAAAATAAATTTTTTTCTGGAACACCACTTCCACGTCCGTCGATCAGGGTGTTATAAAAAATTTTAAATTATTTTACGGCAAATAAATGTTTATTAATCTAGCTAATAGCATTGCTAAAAAAGAGAGTTCAAATGTCCGCTATTTACGTCAATCCAAATTGCTTATAAAGCGAGGAATAACGTCAACAGATTTTACATTCAAAGATACTTCTGGAATTGCGGTTTTATTAAAGATTTAAATAAAAATTTATGTTAAGTTCAACAATTCAATATAGATTATCTATGGGACCGTATATGTGAGAACTTTGAAAATGTCTCCCTTTTCGATGATTACGTGAACATTGATAATGATGTGGCTGTATCTAGTATGTTAACAGATAACGATATTTCAGATAAATTTTTGGTTATAAATACGGAGAGCGAAGAGGATGATAGCATCGGTGAAGAACAATTTCTAAAGAATAAATAAGCCAAATCGGCCATTGAATAACTACGATATTATGTTAGAAGTTAAGATAGGCCAAAAGAATCTGAAGCAATCAACTATTACGAACCTTTTTTAAAGGTTGTTTTTATTTTCTTATGAATTTAATAGTATGTAGGATATATATGTAAGTAAGTAAGTAAGTATATGTAAGTAGGACTATTTAGCTCTAATAAAGTTGTATATATAAAATATGTCAAAAATCAATTAAAATGTAGAAGCCCCAATAATTCGTATTTTCATCTTTTTAACCTTCGTTCAATCGAAACCCCGATAATTCGAAAACTTCTCTTATTCGTAAAAAATGCTGTTCCCTTGCGATTTCGAATTATCGAATACCGTTAATTCGACTGTATATATATACATTAATGTATTAATTATCTTATTTCTTACCCCTCAAAGTTAACATTTGAACGGGAATTTGTTTTTAATAATAAGATACTATTTTAAATGGAAGTTAAATGGAAGTAGTTTACAGAACTGCAACTTTAATATTTAATTACATAATTAATGTATTAATGTATGATTCATCACCTCTTGATGTCGAACTAAATTATCTTGGCATGCTTGCACTTACTATATCCCATAATTTCCTCATAATAGGCAAAATGGCTGTAATAGCTAAGTCGGTTTAATTTGTGCGGGAGCACGTTCCTTCCAATATTGAATGGCCTGACTTTAGGTAAGTTTTTAATTTATTCGAGTAAAAATAAGTACTAACATAGAGAGTTTCCCTTAAAGTTACGCTTAAAGTGAAAATGCATTTGCAATAAACACGGTTTATGCAATCACAAATTATGTTACGTATACGCCCCGGCGTCCGCACCAACAAATCACACGAAATTTTTCACACTTCATAAAAATCTCAAATATTTGTGCAATTAATTTTTAGGCAATAATATTTTAATGTCTAATTTTTTTTTCTGTTTTTTGTGAATTTTGTTAATTTTAAAAATTTTAAAAATTTTGTTTTCGTTGCCATATTAAAATCAAGTAAGCATGAAATAATCATTTATTACAATTATCTTGTACATCATTTTATAATGAATAATTAGACAAAATTATCACAAGAAATATTTAAAATGCTTTTAAACATAAATAATGAAATGAATATAAAAATAATTAAATTCATTTTTATTATAAGATTTTATTAATAATAAACTATCATTAACATAAATGAATTTCTGAGATATTTAAAAAAAAATTAATAAATTATTATTTAAATAAAAATAAAGATATATAACAATGCTGCATCGCAACACTTAATAGGTCTTCAGTCTGACACATATATGTTAGCACTGCTAACAGACTCATATGACTCATGGAGAGTATCATTCTTTAAGTTATGCACATCAATATTTTGGCGACCACAGTTTTCTAGTTTTCAAAGCAATCGTTTAAAAAGAATTGGTATCTTAGGCTGGAATAGCGGCCTTGTATATCAAAATTCACATGTGTACTACTAATAACTCATAGTGATACTGTCTATATAGACGTTGCTCATGTGCCAGACCAAGAGGATTAAAAAAACAAATATAAAAATCAAAGCTGCCTGCGCATAGATAACGTCGAGAAGTAGAGGCTCGTTTCTTCTATTTAGATAAAAGTGAACCAACCTAAAACTGGGTTACATCCTTGGTTTTTAACGATGATAATACCGCCAGCTCAGTAATTAAAAGCATATGTACTTTCAGACAATATTTTTGGATAAAGAAAATACTTTTGAAGGTGAAATATGCTTCAATAGTATTTTGGAGACTCTGTTCTAGAGAAATCGACTATTGTTGGTTGGTATATTGAATGCCTATGATGTTGAATACTTTAGTTGCTCAAAATGGGTAGGTGTTTTGAAAAATATAAAGTCCATGGAAAAGTTTTGAAATACCGTAGATTACAGTTATGTAAGAAAGCTGACAACTCAGGCGTCAAATTTGATCCCGCGTTTGCTCATAGGGAACCGAAAATAAAAACTAGTCCGGGATTCACAAATCTGCTTGAAACTCTTCAAATTATATAAAAAACCTTTTGTATCAGTGTGTGAAAATCAATAAAATATATAAATACACTACTACATACTTCTATCAAAAGCATTGTGAGTTCAGGCCTAAGTAACTGTTGGTAGTCATCTCTCCAAAAAATCAAAATCGCAAAAGTGAGCGAGTAAGATTATGGCATTGATATTTTAAGACGTGAATGGTAGTTTCAATATCGAATACATTAAAAAAGAACAAATTATAAATAATAATTAATTATTAATTATTAAAATAAAAAAAAAATGACATCACATGTAAAAAAAAAGCACTTCTCACAAGTCAATAGCCAATGTTGTAGGTCATTATCAACGATTACTGGATTTTTGCAGTCAACAAAAATACGGTCCAGGAAAAGAAATTTAGCTCAATAATGGAATAATTCTCAAGAAAGAGACCATTTCGAGAACAAACAAGACATTGTAAAGTTGGAAAATGAATGTATTATTCTGGAAAAAAATTAAGTTCACGAATTAGGTCACGGTTTTAAAAAAATTTGATTTTCTATGCTAATTATATTCTTTTTATAAAAAAATAAAAATTTTATTATTCTTATAATGCACTCATTACATTATTGAATAGAATTTTGAATACATTATTGTGAAATTTGTCACCATTTTAGAAGCAAAATTACAATTTCGACACGTTCAGCGGTTGCTTAACGATAAATATAAGAAAATGGTAAGCCTTAAACGAATTACATTACTTTTATTAAAATTGATTTAAACGTCCGTTATGACGGTAGTAACTATTTTACTTAATAGAAGCTATTGTTTTTTATAGAGAGGTTTAAAATAGTAGTGAATTATAACAACAAAATTTTATTATTATTTTTTTTTTGTTATTTATTTTTAATAAATTGAATCACACACACAGCTGTTTTCTTTTATTTAATTATTCACAAATTATTCGTAAATAATTTTTTGAGACTGCAAGTAACAAGGGTTGATGAGAGTATTAACTCATAATACCCTGCCAAAATTGGAGCTCAGAGTCAGTGCTCAATAGTCAACTAACCCAAAGCCATACTTGAAGTGTATGTTTGCACTGAGAGTTTTTTTGTTAATTTGCTGTGAAAGTTCATTAACAAATTTACTTGCTGCATTATATTAGTACGAAATCATAAACCAGCTGTGAAATAATTGAATTTATTAATTATAGTTATTTTTTAAATATTAAATTTCAATTCTATTCTTTTTTGTAGAGCATTATTTATTTTGTATTATTTTATTTTATATTATTTTATTATTACTGTTTTATATTATTCTTTCTTGTGTATAGAAACTAATCTTTGAACATAATACGGAGAAAGTCATGCTAATGTTACTTTACGATTCGTACAAACGAGACTGGAAATTGAATATATTTTTTATTGATATTTATTTCCATTATAATTCTATATTGACTTTGATCCTAACGTTTATTAATATTTTTACTATTTTACTAAATAGCAGCTACTGTATTTAATAGAGAGGTTTCGAACAGTAGTGAATTATAACAACAAAAAATTTTTTTTTTACTTTTATATCAGTTTTTTTTAAAACATATTATAAAAATAGTACTACTATATTCGGACCACGATATGAATAACCTCACATTAGGAAGATTTACATTAGGAAGTTTTGAGATCATTAATTTATATATATGTATATATATGTATATATAAGTATATATATTATGTATATATATTTTCATAGTAAACGCAATCGTACTTACAGGTGGTTTTTGCTAATAAAATTGTTTCCTACAAGCAAAACTCTTTGGTATAATAAAATTTCATTTGGTTTCAGTTGGTGTATATCTATACACAAACATACGTATCTATATATGGTATTGTCCGTCTGTCCGTCCATAGAATTGCATGTTTAATTGTACTACAAATATAAAAACAAAAACAAAAACAAAAAACAAATTCCCCAAAAAAAATAATAAATAATTGCTTTAATTGTTTATTGCACGCAAATAGATGACAAGCATTTGACACAACTGCCACGCCCAATGTTATTGAAATATCCAGATATGAGTGCATAAATAATAATGTAGAGATTACTGTGGATTTGTAATACAATTGCCAATGAATAGAAAAGATTTTACGTGTGAAGTGATAATGACAAGTGAGCAACTTCCGAATCAAAAGCTACAATAAACTTTTCGTACTTCAAAAATTATATATCTCAAAAACAAAAAAAAAAAAATATATTCAATAAATGCAATAAACAATTGAAAAATATTTTTGCAATTAAAATTTAAATAAAACACTTTTACTGTTTATTGTATCTTTAATTAGTATTTTGTATCTTATTGTACAATTTTTGTATCTGAGCTAACAATGAGTTTCTTTTTTGCGCTGGAACGAAAGATGGTTAATTCAAAGCAAAACCCATTTTAGAGTAAATAAAAAAATATTGACAAAATAATGAAATTACGAGTACGGAGAGACATCAGCACTAGCACCAGTGCCAGAGCCAGAGCCAGTGCCAGATCCAGCAGTAGCAGCAGCACCGCCACCACCACCACCACCACCACCAGCAGAGACGTATTGCAATGGAGTCGAGTACATTCAATTTATGTCTGCTGTCAGTGGCTGGGAGCAGGGGCTTCGAGCGTGTTCTGTCGCGGGGTGCGTGCGTTATGGTTTGTTAGGTTTCTGTGGATTGTTTTGACTTTACATATTGAAAAAATTAAAAAACTTACAAAAAAAATACTTTTTTTTAGGGAGGGGTAATTGCTGGTAATTGTCTGTTGGTTGCTTATTTAAGCTACTTTTGTTATTGCTGCCGCGGCAATTGCTGTGTCTGCTGCTGTTGCTGCTGAAGCGGCTGCTGTTGGTGATGTTGTTTGCGATGACACAGGTGAACCTAATTAGGCCACTTCTGTTTTATTTGTTAACCAACAATTTAAAAAAAATAAATAAATTATATATAAAAAACTTCATTTCAATACGATGCTACTTTTAACATTTAAATGAGCTCATTTTGATGGCATTTTTCAGCATTTCATTGCTTCTTTTGTATATACTTTTTATTGTTTAAAAATTTATTTTTAAATTGTTTATAAATTTATTGAGTTTACACAAAAAAAAGGAACAAATAGTTTAAAACGTATGTAGTTTGTTTGCAATGAAAAGAATTGCCTTTAACGAACCAAGCAAAAAGCAATTTTAATTTCAATGACCCATTTACTGCCAATTACTATGCGGAAGACTGCCGAAACCAACATATGCGATTATATTACTATTCCATTATAAATGACAGCTATCTATCATATTGGAAATAGATCTCGTAGGTATGAAAATTACTACATACACTAATTATATTTAAGCGTTTGGTCAGTAAATTAATTTAAAATCATGATAGAAATACTTATACTCTTTTGAATTAAAAAATTTCGAATAAAAACGGGTAAAAAACAAATTAAGAACGTGCGAGATATCAAGACCACGACTATATACTTTACACAGAAAGTGCAATTACCTCGAAAAAAACAACAGACCATTAATAGAAATCGCTATATAATCCAACTTATACGTTTGAAGGTGGAAATAGTGAAACAATGGTCTTATAGGAAGAAAAAAAGTACTCTTTCATTGAAACAATATGCCGTGTTTCAAATTCTATTTAAAATTGCTCCTCAACCTACCATATTCGTCAGATTCGGTGCCCAATCATCACTATTTGCTCGCAGACGTCAAAAAAGTTCTGCAGAAAAAAAAATTTGACTCCGATGAAAAAGTTATTGCCTAAACTGAGATAATATCTCTTTGGAGATAATATCACCAAAGATGAACCATTCTTCAAGCGAGGTATCGAAATGTGACAGAAGCACTGGAAGCACTAGTATCTGAACGGAGACTTAATTAGTGAATAAGGTTGAATTTTGCTAAAAAGTTGTTGTTTTATTTGTATTTTTATGAAAATATCAGCTAATATTCTAAATTCAACTGGTTTTCATCAAATTATCCGACATAGATCTCTGTATTACTAGGGTTATCCGTTAGACACAAGTTTTATAGAGTCATAGCTCTATTAGAGGTTGCAGGTAGTATCTTTAAAAGAGTTCAATAATTTTGGTATGATTAAGTAATCATATAGCTTTAAAACTTTTAACTGATTAGTAGGAAAATTTTGTTCTCTTTCGAGTTCAAAGATTCAGGGGATTTCTCCTTTGAATATTTATTCCATGACATTATACTAAACTATAGCCATGTCAGAAGCCCGGCTGTTTATATCAAGGCTGTTTATATCAAAATATTTCAACCGTATCTATGACAAGAATCAAAATGATTAAACCCAAGAACATCCGTATTATCTCTTCGAAAATTGATATACCCTCCAATTAAAAAATATAACAATTATATTAATTAATTAAAGAAGATTAAATATTTGGATATAATTCTTGCGTCTACATTAATAAGTTGTTGTTGTGGTTTATGACAAAATACAATTTCATCCAGTTAGACCAAGATCAGCTACATCAGGAATTACCTAAGTATCTCTTTAGTGGTCATGAAAAGACAGTTCGAGTTTAATCACAAACATCCATATCAAGTGGCTGTTTGGATGTATTATTTTCTGATACATCCACTCGTACTGATTAAAATTTGGCTAAGAAAGATAAGAATGGTGGATGTGCTATGAAGAAGAAAGGTGTGCTGTACTAACACATGTACAACAGAAACCTTAATTCATTAACAGATAACTCAAGTTTCCGAAAAAAATGAAAAAAAGTAATATTAATTAAGTAAGTAGGTCGGTCTTAGTTGATGATGGGGACGCAGTGATACTGAAGCTTAAAAAAATTGGCGCTCTTCAGCACTGTTCTTAACCATTTTGTAAAATGGTCGCGGAACAAAATTTCACCATATAGATTGTTATGTTTTCGTTTAAATTATGAAACCACAAACTACGCTAGAATTTACAGGAAACCTAAATATGCAGTAGATCTATTCTGGTCTCTGAGAATAATTACTCTTGTACATATATTTGTATTATAAGTAACTTGTTTTTTCGGTGATTTGAGTTATACCAGTACTTACTCTCTAACTTATTCAATTGATCATAATAACCAGTTACCGGGTATCGACCTGACTACTTTCCATTTTGCTATTCGCATTTCTATTCCAATCCATTACGCACAATTATTTTACCTTTAATTTGATAACTCCACTGGAAAAACAATCCTTCTGTACATCTGCTTCCTCCAATTGTAAATTCAAATGCAATCCACTTTGTATATTATCCTTCAGATATAATCCTCCCTCGACTATGTATCCAAACATTTATATCCACTTTATCATAGTATGGCGAATTTCAGATATACACAAGTCAAAAAAAAGCTGCTGAATATTACATCTCGTCCCTCTCCCGACTACGGGTTCAAACACTTCTTTCCTATAGTATCGTGTTCCATCCTCCATATATAACCAAGTAATCGAAGCCGCTGAATTTAAATTCCCTGTACAATATCAAAATCATGATAAATCTCGTAAAACTTGTTTTGGATGCGATAGTCGTAGTCGTAACTTGTAGAGAACCAAAGATCGTCCAATAAATTTTTCTTTCCAATACTTCTAGTACTACTTCTTATATTTTTATTATCTTATATTTTACGTACGAGGGATATTTAATGAAATGTTAATCATTCGTTTATATTTTTCTGAATAATTTTATTCATTTGTTAATTTCAATATTTATTCTAAAATTAATTTCGTAGTTTTCACACCTGATTGAGTTAATTCTTTTGAATTAAAATATTACTTTTCGTTAACTTTTGAGATGATTTCACCTGCTGCTTGACCTTAAGCCAACCGTTTCAATGCATTTTTATGGCTCTTGTGGTTGCTACTGCACATTTTAGCCATAATTTTTGTAACAAGATTCGCATTTCTTTTCTGATTTATGCTTTTCATAATAAAAGTTTCAATAAAAAGTAAAAACCTGCGAATACAAATTTAAATGAAAAAATTATAGTGAAAACGTGAGTACTGAAGCGACACCCTGAAGTACCTTAAGGCCTCGTAAAAGTGAAAAAATGTTGAGAGAAAAGAATCGCAGCGCATAACTTGGCAGCTTGAAGAATTTCAAGGCATCAAAAAAAAATGGAAAAGAAAAGATTACATAAAAATCTCTGAAGTTTTTGAGATTAAAAACAAAGTGAAGAAAAGTGAAATCTTTTTAAAAATTGTACTGAAGATTTTAAACGGAAATACGTGTTAATGTTTACCTTAATAAATCGTGTTGATTTACTGATGAAGCGCGTGGCACTATAAATTTACGAGGGTTTCTCAACGTGATTATTAGGAATACAAAACCAAACAGTAACTGTTGTGATATGAGATATTTTAATACAAATAACTTTGTGCATTCAATTTAGTAGAAGGATATTCAAGTAGTGTAATTTGAAGAAAAGTGTCCAGTACTAATACCAGAAGGATTGAAAAATAACCGACCTAAGTAATACGAACGCATTTTTTTTTGGAAAATTATATTTCAATATAGTCAATTTTCCATTTCACTTCGTCATTCGATGCAAATCTCTTTCCCTGGAGACATCTTGTCAAGTTGGAAGCTTTTTCATACCCAAATATTTATGTTAAATATTCGACACACGTTCATAGGATATGTTATGACATCTCTGCTATTTCATGCAATTTAATTTTTGGATTATCCAATACAATGTCGTTAATTTTTTCAATGTTTTCTTCAGTTGTGACCTCTTTTGGACGTCCGGATACTCCTCATCAAAAACACTCGTACGACCTTTAAATTCAGCTTTCCAATATTTTATTATTATTAACGATGGTAGAAGATTGCCATAAACAGAATCCATTTCCAATTTGATTGCATCATTCTTCATTCCTTTCAAATGGAGGAATTTGAATTTCTTTTTTTTTTTTATTTTATAAAAAATCACCTGTTTCAATATAGCACAATTAGCGTATTTAACGCAATTTTACAATAAAATTGCATTTAAGTGAAAAGTCAATTTGCACTGCATTTCAATACAGAAAAAAATATACATTTATATTCAAAAATGCATATGTTTGTCTACCAATAATATACTATGTTTAATGATTAACACTTTCTGAATGGTTGAAGAGACACTTAATTCTAAAATCAAACAAGGACAGAAAATAAAAATAATATTATCAGAGTTCACGAACATCATCATATACCGTGGTTCACTACTATAAACTAGTCAATAAACTATTGGAAAATATCAAGCAAATAATAAATAATTTACATCTTTAGAATCCATACACCAAGTTTTATATAGGTAGACAGTGTTTGTCTCAAAGCAAATAAATTGAAAAGTTCTTGAGATAGTTCTTGAGCTTATCATCCATTATCTGAATTTAATTAATCTGTAAGTATGAAGAATAATAATAGTGGTGACAGTGTGGCAACAAATTGTTTCAATGCAGCAAGAAATTTTACTCTACAAGTAGTTGTCAGAAATATTTTGGCAAAAAAATATCGCTATAAATGACACTCATATTAATTGCCCCATTTTCCATTTAGCATCACGAAAGGCAACATTCTTTGCTATTCTTTACTAACTTTTTTTACTTTTTTCTAAACCTATAAAGAAGATGCTATGAATCTCTTTTGATTAAACAGTCTACGCTTCTATTACTCCTGTGTCCTTCATGACCTGTTCAATAGAGTTACCCGTAAGTTGGTTCATCGGAATGAATATATAGCTGCTTCGTAGAGAGGTCAACTTCTCAAGAAATTCTTTAATGCATAAATCTCAAATGTAGTCAACGTTTAAGAAAAGGAAACTATCAGTTGAAAGGCCTATGAGTGGTAGATATTAGCAACAATACATATTACAAGAAGTTACAGTTTATTTATGTAGAATCAGTCAATCGTAATAGCATAGTTCTTTAAAGAACCCTACCTGTTAAGAAATCGTATTTAGAGACGGGTAACTACTTTGTTACCCAAGTAGTAGGACAACGTCTTCTATTTTTATGTTTGCGATAATAGGACAGAAATAAAAACAAGATAAACCCTATAGTTGGTAAAAGTTTCTTACTAGTACTGAGCAGTGAAAGCGTACAAATAACTCACCAAAAATTTAAGTAATTACTAAAAATATGTGCTTGAATATGCAAAAAATTTATCAAAGTCTATCGTTTGTCTCAGGATATGTTATGTAGACTGTCAGTGAAAGTGAGAGAAAAAAACAAATGTCGGTTAAAATTTGGTCGTAAGATCCGACTCTATCTCTGCCTCGTCATTCACTCAAAGCTGACTTGTAGGTACGTATGTGTGTATATATCTTTTCAAATTTAGGCATAACAAAAATGTACAAAAGTATTAATAAAAATTGACAAATTGTTGTGACACTTTGTATAATATACGTTTTCGTCATAGCCCGAAAGAACCCATTTTTATATGCCTGTGTTACCCTACATAACATGGACCTTACTTAAAGTAAGTAAATTAAATTAAATTTAATTTAATTTAATAAATTAAATAAATTGACTTACTTTTATAAATTGAAATCTCCACTAGAAAAATAATGTCTAGAGAAATAAATGTAGGGATCAATTTTTACGTGCCCGTGTCACTCTACACAACATGGACTTCACCGACTTTATCTGAAAAGTAGTTTCCATTCAAGAAATAAAGTTTAGAGAAGTACTTGCAGCGCTATTTCATCTTCCTTCAAGTGATTTACTCTTTAAGTTATTTTATAAAACAGAAATACTTATGAATATCAAAATATTTTGGATTGTCAGCTAAGTCGTTGCTATTTTTTTTGTATACAAATTTTTTTCTTAATATTGACATCATCAACAGCAACAAATCAACAACATCGTCGTCGACGTCGTCATCATCATCGTCGCCATCATCATCCTGTTGCAGACGTTTTTGAGGCCGCACCAATAGGTTGTTCGCTGCATGGAAGTACAAATACTGACAAAAAAAAAAAATATTCCAAGTGTAGGCACTTGAACACTTTGAGGGCAAGAAGTGTATGTGAGGCTTAATTTCTTCTCTTTTAAATTAAATTATTTCGTTTTTATTTCGAGATTTTTTATTTTGACACTACAACGAAGGTCTCATGCCTTAGCGTTAAATGGGTTTTTGGGAGTGGTTTTAAAGACTGAGTTTTTTTTTTATTTTTTTATATTGACCCACAAACCGAAACATAAAAATGATTAAAATGTTTTTTAAATGCAAAGAATTTCAGGAAAATTTTTTGTACAAATTTCGATTGATAATTCAGATTTGTAGAGCCGCCAAAATCAAAAATAATGTTCCAAAACCGAATTGTGTGACAGACAACATGTCATGTTTTATATGCGGGCAGAATGGGCAGATGTGCGGACAGAAGTGGTGCCTTAAATGAGTCCACATTAAAAAACGTATGAGCTCTCCGCCTTTTTACAATGTATTCATTTTTTGCTTTCAATTATGGATAAATGCTTCAGTTGTGTTGATCGGTTTTATCTAAATGTGCATCGTGTGCCACTTTTACTTCTTGTCTTAGTTTTTTTTCTCCAAAAAATTGTTTTGCGTCCAACCAAACATTCAAACACTCAAATATTGAAACAGCCAAACAGCCAAATCGTCAGACAGTCGATTATGCTGTCGACTTGCCGGAGAGCAGTGAAGAAAAAGCATTTTTCGTACATTTTTTTTTTTTGTTTTGAAGATTGAAAGATACACCAAAGACAGCTTCTTTATTGCCGCACGGAATGCCGTTGTTAAATGCCGCACGTGCAACTTGTTTACAAGTTTCTACATACAAAAGCAATACATCACAGCCCCAGAATCCATCAGATACATATCAATTTTTACATTGGTTATGAGATAAGAACTACATGAATACGAGAATACGAGAATGTGAGAATCCGAGTACCCGTCGCAAAACACAAGTCTCGTAAAAATAACATAAAATTTATTCAAATTCATTCTTGCTCTTTGGTTCTTTGGTTCGTTTGAAGTAGCCACCAACTGGGCGGTTCGGTGTTTGCTGGGTGTTACTTGGTAAGATTTTCCCTCCAAAATGATAAAATTGAATTCAGTTTTTTTTTTATGTGAAACACACATAATTAATTGATTTAATATTTTCACCCTTAATATTTTGTTTCCTTGATGAAACACTCGCTATAAAGAATTCTTTAATAATTTAAAAATATATAGTAGTCAGTCATGACTACTATATATACTCAATGTCTAAAGTTTCCGGAATTAATGAATATGGTTATATACACAATAAACTACAGTCAAGCTTCCATAATTCGAAGTATAATTTTGTAAAAAAAGTTCTGCTTATGAGGACTTCGAGTTAAAGAATTGTATGTAACTTACTCTCTAAACCCTGTTGCACTGTACTTAGTTTGAGTTATAGAAAATCTGAGTTACAGAAGTTCAATATGTATCAATAAAAATTTACGTTGCCATCTTTAAAGTGGACTTGCTCATCCATTATTAACCAAATCAATCACCGTACTTATGAGTCACTGGATAAAAAGTAAGAATAATGACTGGTTATGAACTTCAATTAATTAGTCTTGCTCATATCTTATTAACCAATACAATCACCACACTGTTAGAACACTGACCTTAAAGGAATACCTAGTATAGAAGTAGTTTATTATGAACTCCTAATAAAGCAAACTAATATTGTAGCTGTGGTACATAAGAAGAAGAAGCAAACATAAACGCCTATACATGTTTAGCTACTTAAGGTTTTCCCTTATGCAAATAACCTTAGTAACCCTAGACCTCCGCCTAACATATTTCAAGAAGAACGACGACTCCACCGTGCAGCAAGAACTGTCGTAGCTCAATTGATATCAGGATATAGTCATGTGTTTAACAGTTACTTCTCACGCATAAATTCTCAATGTGTGCCGTAACCCCAGCTCTATCACCCATGACTTTGTCCATCTTTTCTCATACTCCACTGCACACAAAAACCTCCGTCCAAACAATTTTTGAACCCACATTTCTCATACTCATCATTGCAAAAGTTGTGGAAACTCGCAGTAAAAATAATTTTTGCATTTTCTCTGTGAATGTCCTGCTTTGGAGTCTAGAAGATATAGGTTTTTAGGAAGTTAATGCTTTAACAGTTTATTAAATTGCTCATCGGTGAACATGGGATACCTATTAAATTACCTCCATTCGACTGGATAAATGTATTGTCTATTATTCTATATTAGTGGGCCTTGCGAGGAATGTGGTAGTAATATCACATTCCGGTGAAATATCGCTAATTGAGGTACATGGAAGTTATCTAATGGCATGCCACTACAACCACTGAATCAAGAGACGTCATAATTACATTACAAATATTTTTTATTTACCTTTTTATAGAAAGGACGATAAATAGTGATGGATAAATAGACAGATAAATATATTATATCTTATATGCTATTATGATCCTTATAGTGATATAAAGTACAAGTATATGATTTTATGGATAAGTTCAAATTTTGCTTTGAAGCTGGTTTGTATTTAATATCTTCGAAAATCTTCTTACTAAATATGACATGTGCAATAAGCAACCTCTGTAATAATGTCTGATATTGAAAAGTATTCCCAATTTTCTGTCACTAGATGGTGTTGGTGCGGTGTTGGTCTGACGACACTAATCCAACTATATTAAACGAGTACGTGCTTAAAAGATGATATTTCAGACTGCATAATTTTTATGATGGTGGTTTTGTAATTCATAAAACTCACTTGCTTTGAGAAGGAGTAAAATATCTGAAGTAAAACGCGGTGGTTATGGTGGTCATGGTTTTATCTTATAGTTATTTCTTATTATACAGATATGTCTCTTTTCTGAAAATTATGTACATAATTTTTAATTAATTCATCTAAAATCTAATCGCAACAGCTAAATACTTTTTACTGAAAGATTTTCCTTATCAATCTCTCCACAGCTTTAACCTCAAAAATTTTTTATTATTACTATAACATTTTTTTTTTGCCATTTAAAGTAACAAGATATTTAAAAATTAATAAACGTGAGACCCTAAAATTTTTAAAATTTTTTTTTTGTGAATTTTACTTTTGTTTTTCAGCTTTTTTAAGATTTGTATCTTTTTATGTTTTAAATATTTTTAAGTAGTTAAAAATTTTTACATAAAATGTCAATTAATTGTGCGTAACTCACGTGCCATAAAAATTCATAAATAAAAAAGTACGTGTATCTTTCTACGGATAAGTAACAAGATTTTACAAAAATGAAAAATAAATTTACCAGCAATTGAGTTAAAAATACCAGAGAGTCATAAAAACCTAATTGAATTTATAGTAAGCGAAAGATTAAAAGGAATTACCCGCAGCACAGCATACTCAATTGAAATTTTATGAATTAAAATGATGTAAGATTATACATTTTTATTAACAAAAATTATAATTATTTTTATTGGAGGCAAGTTCTTAGACTTTTCCTGCCTTAGTCCTTCTTAAATAAATCATTTTCTTATACCAGTTTTTACGACCTAGGGAAGGTACAGTAAATTAGATAAAGTAATATTGGTATTATTTATGCAAGTGCTGCTAGAAGGCAGAATCTGAGTTTATCTACGCGAAATGTATTTTTTATTATTCCAAGTAAATTATTAAATACTAAATCAGTCATTGATTTACATAAAATATTATAAAAAACAAGAGTCTAACATTAACTGCAGTAATAGCATGCAAGAAATTAGAAATTCTATACAGCTAAAATCTAAACAGCTTGATTATTGGTCAAGTACTTCAGTCTAAATGTGGGTATGGACTACATAATTCTTCCAAAGAAAAAATATTTATAATTCTTTGTATCTGCAAAATACATAACAATGAAAAATATACTATATATAGCCCCAAAAACGAAAATAATATGAGGTTATGTTATATAATTAGAATGACTCACATGACAGTCAAAAAATAAACTATATATAGCCCCAAAAGGGAAAGCGCGATGAGGTTACATCGCATAATCTTATTGGTCTACAACATACAGTAGATATCTCACTTTTCACATTTTTTTATTCTATAGAGTTGACTTAACATGTCATTTGAAATGCGAGTTGAGGAATGCGAATGGTCACAAAAGGCCAAATACCACGGTTTATGATTATTTGGTTCAAACGTGGCTCTTCATTGATGTTTTTGAAACAAAGAGTCGACTTCAAAGAAAAGGAGTCCAAAGAGAAAATATTTTAGAAGGGCCTATAAGGGCTTGAGTTACTAAACTCTTTGTTAACAAGTAGTTGACGTTTTAACAATATTCCACACAATAGTACATAGCATCCATAATGACTAAGAGACAACATATCTCACTTCCATTCAACCACATAATGATCTTCTTTGTTCTACCGATCTAACTTCAGAGTGTGTGACATAAGCATTTTGCAAACTCAGAGCAATAACAAAAAATCTTAGTATATTGATGAACTCAAGGATGCTCATCATCATCTATTCTTTGAGTATAGATGAAAATATTGTAGGCTCACATACGTACAGAGTTCGGTTGGTTTGTTGATTGTAAAATCAATTCGGATGCATGGTTCACTTTCATGGCAATTATATTCCAACAAATATAAAATCAGTTTATGAATAATTTAATTATTTTTCAATATTTTTCTTATGATGCAATTATTATTATTATTAAAAAGTTTTGACGTAAAATCGCCCAACAGACGATACTGCGGCCAGAAGAGTCCTATAGAGGAGAGCTGTTATTCTGTTCTGATGACAGAAATGCCATATGAAATAAGTTTCTTCTGTGCATTGTGTTAAAGCTGGACAGTCACAAAGCATGTGCATAGTAGTCTCCTCATCTTCAATCCATAATCTGCATTCCGAATTCGCAGATACTCATTGTTTATAAAGGTAATATTTCAGATCATAATGACCTGTAATGAAACTCGTTAACAACCTTAGATTACATTTTGAGAATTTAATGATGTCTTTGTAGAAGAACGGTGTTATCAGTATTCTGAAAGTAGCAGTTTTTTTATAACCTTAAACATCTATTTTATAAAATCTTAAACATCTATTCTTGATACTACATATTAAGACACTTACTTAATGGGTCAGAATCTTTTCAAATTGAAATTTATTTACTGTTTAAATAAATAATTTTTCATAATGTAAATATTATAAAAATAATTTAATTTATTTATTTATTTAATAATAAATATTTTTAATTTTTTCAATTTCTTTCTTTCTACATAAATCTTTTTAGGTCAAAAGCATTAAGTAGGTTTCTTGATAATCCAATTTTCTAGGAAAAATTACAATAAAAGGATATTCATTGTTGACCTAATTTGCTAATGCAATTCCTCGGCTGCAGTAAATAATCTTACACAGTTGTGCTCTATAGATAATAATTAAAATTCTTTTATATTTTTCGAGGTGTGAGTTTTTTACGAAGTCGAGAGTCGCGATATTTAAATTTATTTTGAAATTTTGCTTTATATTTTCTTGGTGATTTATTTAGTTTTATATACAACGAAGTACGAGTATATCATCATGAATGCTAGCAAGTCTTTTACTGCCTTCGACGTCTTGGCAAAAGACTTTGCATGCATTTAGCATAAATTTTCTAACAAAAATGACATTTTGACTTTTCTTAATATTGTTTTGAATGTAAATTTATGTGACGAAGGTCTTTGGGTCAACTAAACACGGACCATAACAACAGAGAAGCGATCGAAACTTGTGAACATAAAATTAAATTAAAGAAATGCAAGACTAAACAAATAGTTTATAATGTATTCAAAAAAAAATTTAAGAAATTACAAAAATGAATTTATTACCTAACTATTATCAAGAGATAAGGAAAATTAAAAATTTAAAAGAATAGAAAAGTTGGTATCCATCCTAATTACGCCGTATCAGATCTCTCCCTAAGAAGTGATTTAACAGTTTTATACGGAACTATTATAAGTTTAAATAGCCCCAACGACCATACAAATCAATAAGTCATATCTGGTTTGGTGTCAAATAATTTCGACATTGCTTTGAAGACAAAGAGAGAATGAAATATCTATAAGTCAAATTCGTAGGTCAATTCTACATTCCAAAATTGTTAATTCGAATGCGAATACTAATAGATGAATATAGTTTCATTTTAGACACAGTTCCAAATGATATGTATAGCATGGCAACGAATTATCTGAGTCTATAATTAGGTTAGGTTAGGTTATGCCAGCACTTCAAACGACCCACCATGTGTATTTTTCCATTGAGTTACCGTATGAAGCTTAAAAACCGCCTGAACATTTGGGATACCGTAAAATGCATTTAAAAAGAAGGAGCTGGCATTTCTAAGCTAGTTCCAAAAAAATGCTTTCAAAAACTTTTTCGTGAAACTAGCTAAGATCCTCAAAAAAAAAGGAGGCCGACAGAATATAAAAAGGCGCCGCGGTCATCTCCTCCTGCAGAGTCAAAAAATTAATTATTTCGTTCGATAAATCAAATCTACTTAATAAAGGTTCGATTTTTTGGGATGAAGTATTAACGACAACATTTTGTTAATGTTTTTAAACATGGGTAAGATCGGTAAGAATGAAAAATTTGTAAAATTATGGTTATTCCAAGTAATAGATTTAATGTTATTTTTTTTTATCGAAAGTGACACAACTTATTTCGAAAAGAAACTATATAAAAGTAAGAAGGGTTTGAATAGAAATGAAAAGACAACAACAAAAATTTTAGTTAATTTATTTCAGCTTGGCTGACCATACAACGCTGTTTTGAGTACTCATCATCTGTGGTCTTAGGAAATATTTCAATTTTTTTAATTAGTTTATAGGTAGTATATAATTTGTAAGTGCTAGTGCCAGGCTTATGGATTTAGTTTTTGTCTATTTGTATCTTAACGATTCGTGCTAAAAACCTTAGAGGAAAGATATCTGCTAACCTGTCACTGCAAACAAACAATAAATTGAAGTGGATTTTAAAAGAATACTGTTCAACAACCTAGCACAGTAGATCTATCAATGGTCACAGTTCATAAACGTCTTTCAGTTCTATGACTTTCTGAGCTCAAATCAAAAAAATCCAATTTTATCTTGCTTCAGCACTTCACTTCATTTTATAATAGCTTGTATATGCTTTATATACATATGCCTAATTTATGACCCTTCTCTTCAGTATGGTTGACTTTGTCAAACTGTTATCCACATTTAAATGTATTATTTGCATCAAATAAAGTGTCAATTTCGACTTCCCAAGTTTACCCATTTATTTTTCAATTTTCGAGTGGTAATTTTTCGTTTGACTAATATAATATTTCATCCATACGAGTACACCTGCCGGAACGGAGTTTGAACAAAACTTTTAAAATAGCTGAATTTTGCACATATGATGCAATCAATTTGCCTGAATTTTGAAATTTGAAAGCCAGAAACTTTTACCAAAACTTTGCAAAACTTTTCGTCTTTCTGCAATCTGACATTCCGACACTCCGACATCCGACATTTCGACGACTGGATAAACGCATTCAATGCATAAGATTTTCAACGTTATTGTCGTTGCCATTGTAAATTCACATTAGAAATATATATATGTGTGTGCATATATACACATATATATGGTATATACAAGTTTGTATATTAAAAGACATGTATATATGTACAAATGTTATATAGTTGGAATTCACGTACGTTGAAATTCCTCTAACTTTTAATCTATTGGGTGTAAGCACACGTTTAACTGCACTCCAAAAGTATTCGATGCAGACGCACGTTCCTAAACCAAATTTCAGCACAAAATTTGTACTCTGTTGTAAAATAGATTTTTCGGAAATTATACTTTGATGGTAGATGTTACAAGGTGTATCGACGTGAAATGAAAACTAAACCAGTGAAGTGTATTTGTAATGTGTTCGAGTATTAAAACTGCATTTTTAACTGAAAGTTTTTGCAATGGATAAGATTAATAGAGCATTAAACAGAAAAGTGAAATGCTTTAGAGTTTATGTGGGTTTAAGTTCGATTTAGCAAAAGAAGCCAACCGAAAGTGAAAGATATCTTCACAAAAAAAAATTATCTTAAGAGTAAACCAGAATTTAAAAATTTTTAATATTTAATTTTAAGTCTCCTAAGTTTCTTCTTTATTATAAGATTAAATTCAGTTTTGTTACACCAATTGAATTGGATATATTTATGTGAAATTATGCCATATCAAATTATTGTGTTTTCGTAGAGCCAGACATCCAGGTTTCTCCACTATTACAGTCTTGGCCAGGCGATGATTTTCCATTCTTTGGACATGCAGATTCCACTCTTTCCGTCTCCGTCCATTTAATTATGTCCGGTATCTCGCAGATTCGTCTAATGTTGACATAGCGCATTCGGTACCGACGAATGAAGCCAACTATCGAGCGCAGACTGTGCATTTCAATTGCATATTCGGTGATTTTCAGATCGGTTCTTGTCTCAATGGCATAAGTCAATATAGGTCTAATGCACGTTTTATATATTTGCACTTTTTCTCTAACGCTTATATAGTTTTACTCCTAAAGATGTCATCAAAAGTCGATGAAAGTCGTGGAAATGATAAAAAGAGGAAATTTTTATTTATATTTGTATCCCAAGTAAAAGACCAGAGAAACCTAAATAAATATTAACTAAAAAACAAAAAATTTTTAGTCGAATAAAGGATTGTAATTTCCAATTAAGATAGATCATAGCAAAAAAGATCTTCTTTGTGGTACAGAAAGGGTATATTAAAGTTATTGAGACATTTCTAAAGCTATATAGAATCCTTCCGCATAATGTAGTACACATTGCACACATTGCCTGTCTGCTTGCAGATTTTAATATGTAGCAGTTACTAAGTTCTTGAATGAATGAAATCATGATTTGCATACTATATATATATCTAAATAATTCAAACAGATATTTTTTTTTTTGCAATGAATCTTTGTGGTATATTTATTAAGCCGATTAATAGATAAATTTCAGAATTTCTATTAACACACCTCTACTAAATTATTGCGAACTAGAGTGATAAAAGATTAATTTAATGCTGTGTACGTATTCAAACACTATTCCCATATTTAAAAATCAAACCTCTTGATATTATCTCAGGCATGCGTGATGTAACCAAATTTGAAAGAATTCAAATACCTCGCGATGGAAAGAAATCACTTTACAAAGCCAAAACGTGATATGAACTATGATATAGCTTAAAGACTTCAACATATATATAATTTTTTCGATGGTTTTTACTTATGCATATAATTAGAACTTGAAGATCTACATGGTAATAGTTCACATTTAAATACTTAAAACAAGTTGTGGTTCTGATCTCAATCAAATAGAAAATATAATTCGTGAATGTAAGTTATGAGGAGTACCGAATGAGTACACCTATATAAAATACTACTCATACTTGGTAAAATACTACTCATAGACTTGGTACGGAGTACATGATTCTTCCAAAAAAAATTTTTTTTGAATGCTTCATAACTACAAAATACGTCCCAATGTTTTCCTGCAAACGTAATGGAAGGAAGAAGATACCAGCAAAATACTTATCAATAAAAAAAAATTATATATAGTTATAAGTTATATCGCAAAGTAAGACAAAAGCAAGGCACTGATCAAATAAACCATACTCCTACAAAAATATTCTTTAATTCTCAAAAGGTAATTTAAGGTTGATAACTAAAGAGCATTATGATCTAAAATATCACCTTCATAAACTACGAGAATTTGTTAATTCGGAATGCAGATTATGCCTCAAAGATGAGGAAACTACTATGCACATGCTTTGTGACTGTCCAGCTTTAACAACGCATAGAAGGAACTGAATTCAAATGCAATTTCAATTACCAGAACAGATTAAGAACTCTTCTCTTCTTTAGTTTTGGACTTTGTTTAGAAAGCTTTAAATGGCTTTGCGTAAAAATTAAATTAAAATTAAAAGTGAATTTGATACAACGGTACCGGCTGTTTTCGGTCTTTAAAGCGCAAAAAAAAAATACATACATACATCAATGGATCCCCTTTCAAATTTTGAGAAATGAGATCCACTAAAGTATTATATATTGAATTTTTTGGAGCATTTATGGAAAAGTCATATTTTTACAAAAAATATCAAAGAATGTGGAGTTCTTATGGCTTACTTGAGGGTGAACTCACCATTAAGTAGAAACATAAACTTAAATACTCACCAAAGGGTATAAAAAAAAAGTATCTGGAATACGAGGTTTCAACAAACTTATTTCATATATGGGTGTTAAGCCTTGAAGTACATATATCTGACATTTGTCCGTTATCACGAACGTAACGTAACTACTTAAAGTTAATGGTATTAAGTTCCAAAAACGAGAATGCATTCCGCAAAATTATACATGTTATATGATAACTGAAAATTTGATATGAAATTTGTTTTTTTTATCACCACTCGTGCACTTCTGCCACTTGAAATCCAGCAATCATCAATATTCCAGACACGTATTCACATCATCAGGAACACAAATTTGTATGTAAATTTTTCGCGCACATGCAATTGTACAAGAATTGCATTGCAAAAACAAAAACAGCATAAAATGTGAATAACAACATAAAATATTCACAAAAATAATTTTTGCAGTGAAATTTTAACAGTTGCTACGCCACTGTAATTGTAAAATGGAATCCATGTGCTGTTGATTACAGACAGCATTAACATGAATATTTTTCACTCGCAATTAAAAATTGGAATATTATTCATTTCATTCTGTGACAATTAAAAATTCTTATTATATATATAATAAATTTATGAATTAAAAATTATTATTTATTTTTAAAACAACTGGTAAGAAAAATGATTAATATTAAAATAATTCTGTTTAATACTTTTGGTTGAATATAATATTAAATTTAACACCAACGCCAACAACAGTAACAATTGTAATTGGAATAACAGCAACGCACAGTGTGGCAGAATTAAAACTAGAGGATCAAAATTTGTTATACATATTATATTATATGTATATATATATGAAATTTTCCTTAAATAAAGTTTATAAGATGAGCTTTCTTTTGAATGTACTTTGGCATGTGCATATTACAGGACGTGTTTCTGTATATAATGTGTGCTCATTACATTGTTTTTCAAACGATATATTTGAATTTGGAAATATATGCAAAAATAAATCAAAAGTTTATAAAACAATAAGTATTGATATAGTATAACTTATTATAACTTATAACAATTAGGCTGTTTAAAAACAAAATTATTAATAATAATACTTGGTCAATAAATTACAATCAATTATTGAAATGCTTTTATGCACATTTTTTATGTAAATTTTAAAAGAAAATTTTTTAAACATAATTTTATGAGAACTTTTTATGAGTAAAAATTTTGCTACAAATTTCTTATAAAAATGTATATAATAATTTTTGAACGGGCTAATTGGATAATATAAACACAAAATAAAAACTATAATTTAATATTTATATTTAAACAAATCATATTTATTTAAAATATTATTCCAATATTTCGATTACCTTCAATAGTCATCTTAAAGGAACTAACGAAGAATAGTATTTGTATAAAATATAATTTGTTTAAATATAAATAATAAATTAACCTTTATTAAACTCAATATAAATAATAAATTATAAATTTTATTTTGTATTTAAATTAACCAATTAGCCCGCTCAAAAATTATTATAAAATATATTTGACCACAAAAAAAGAATAAAATATTTTTATAAAAATTCATTCAATTTGTTATTCAACTGATATATTACAGTTTGTGAGTTATTAAAATGAAGAAGTAAATTATGTTTGGACCCAAATTTAAAGGCGTACCGGTAAGCTGATTGGATCCAAAATACATTCAAAGAGAAACTTTAATTTTGCACGTCTAATTTAAATTCTGCGACACTCTGTAGTGGTGTCACCTCTGACAGTTCTAAACTCATAAGTAATGAGAATAGCAAAAACAAAAATAATAATTATGTTAGTCAACGTTCGAAACGGATAAGACAGTTACAAGTGGAAAAAAACATTACAACAAAAACTATAGCATATGGAAATTGTTTTTACCTTTTATTCTGCTACTCGACACTACTACCAAAGAAAGTGTTATAATAAGTTGAAAGCATAACAAAAATCATTGTATCCTTGTCTTACTTTACTGCGTAGACAATTCCTGCTACTGGCATCGCTAGCATAAAAACAAATGATAAATAAATAAACAAACACAATCATCTTTCTAGCAAACTAATACACTAACAAATCGAGAGCAGGAAAAGTAGTACACTAGTAGTGGACCGATAATGCTGTTAAAGAAAGGAACAAATAAATAAAACGCCACTGTAAAACACTTGCAAAATTGTAACAAACAAGAAGAAGAAATGTAAAAATGTGACAGCTTCTTACTTTAATGGCAGAGCAAAATGCATTGGAATGGGTGGGTGGGGTGGATTGGTTGTTCTTTTTTATATGTTAGCAGCTGTGCATATTCTTTCACAAATGTTTTAAGCGTTGACAGCAGCAAGGCGTTAAATGTCACAATTCTTTTGGCCGTTACTCGTATAACTATAACAGAGCGTAAGACATATTTTATTGTACCTGTAAGTTTTGTATATGCTAAGTATGTATGTATGTATATAATAAATAATAAGAAATACTTATAAAAACTTGTGCTGTTACAATATTTACCGTACTAAGTGTGTTTGTGTGCGTTTGTGTGTTGTTTTTTTTTGTGTAGTTGCAGATGTCCCTTCACATTTCTTATTATAAATTCGTGAACGTGTTCCTGTTTAGAGAATATTTTATAATTTAATGAATTTAAAGTGACGAATGCTGTTAAAAATTTGACAGACGTGAAAACTGTAGACCATAAAAGGTTTTCTTATTTTGTTTGTTTTTTTATTTTTGGTTTTCGCAATTCTATTTCGGTATTAGCAATGTGCATGAGAACTGTTTAAGTGTTAATAAAATATACGAAAAGAATGTAAATTTTAAAAAATACTAACTCGAAAAAATGATTTAAATTTAATAAAAAATACAATTAAATATATATTAGTTTAAAACAAAATTTTATTATAAAATTAAATTTTATTAAAAAATATATAGAGTTTAAACACAATTTTATTTAAAAAATATATGACACTTCGAATTAAATGTAAATTAATTTGAACAAAATTTTCCCAATAAACCGTTTTAAACACTTCACATATGTATACACATATATACACACATGCATATATTCATGCTCACGTACGAGGAAAAATTTTTGTTTGTACAGTAATGTTTCCCAGTTAACAAGTACAAGTGCGCTTAAAATTATGATGCGTAATTGAACAAATGTCAGCGATTACTAATGTAAAGAAAAAAGCAACAC